>NC_046156.1:109716870-110043790 GCF_011064425.1 Rattus rattus
AAAATGGTTGAACTGGAAACTATCATCCTGAGTGAGCTAACCCAATCACAGAAAGACATACATGGTATGCACTCATTGATAAGTGGCTATTAGCCCAAATGCCTGAATTACCCTAGATGCCTAGAACAAATGAAACTCAAGACGGATGATCAAAATGTGAATGCTTCACTCCTTCTTTAAAAGGGGAACAAGAATACCCTTGGCAGGGAAGATAGAGGCAAAAGATTAAAAACAGAGACTGAAGGAACATCCATTCAGAGCCTGCCCCACATGTGGCCCATATATATACAGCCACCCAATTAGACAAGATGGATGAAGCAAAGAAGTGCAGAAGTGTAGATCGCTACTGAGAGACACAGCCAGAATAAAATACAGAAATACAGTCAGGTAAACCTCGAACTGGAGAATGGGACCCCCGCTGAAGGAACTGAGAAAGAACTGGAAGAGCTTGAAGGGGCTCGAGATCCCATATGTACAACAATGCCAAGCAACCAGAGCTTCCAGGGACTAAGCCACTACCTAAAGACTATACATGGACTGACCCTGGACTCTGACCTCATAGGTAGCAATGAATATCCTATTAAGACGCAGTGGAAGGGGGAAGCCCTGGTCCTGCATAAGAATGAACTGATGAACTAGACTGTCGGGGGAGGGCAGCAATGGGGGAGGGGTGAGGGAACACCCATAAGGAAGGGGGAGGAAGGATGTTGCTGAAACGGGAAAAGGGAATAACACCGAAATGTATATAAAAATATTCAAGTTAATAAAAAAATAAATAAAAAAAAAAAAAGAGAGAGACATAGAGAAACTAACAGAAGTTATGAACCAAATGGATTTAACAGATATTTATAGAACATTCCAACCTAAAACAAAAGGATATACCTTTTTCTCAGCACCTAATTATAACTTCTACAAAATTGACTCAAGAGACACAAAACACCTCAACAGATACAAGAAAATAGAAATAATCCCATGCATTCTATCAGATCACCACAGACTAATACTTGTCTTCAATAACAAAAATAATGGCAGAAAGCCCACATATACATGGAAGTTGAACAAGGCTCTACTGAATGACAACTTGGTCAAGGAAGAAATAAAGAAAGAAAGTAAAGACCTCTTAAAATTTAATGAAAATGAAGATACAACATACCAAAATGTATGGGACACAATAAAAGTGGTGCTAAGAGGAAAACTCATAACTTGAGTGGCTGCAAAAGGAAACAGGAGACAGCACATATCAGCACCTTGACAGCACACCTAAAAGCTCCAGAACAAAAGGAAATAAATGAACCCAAGAGTAGTAGAACGCAGGAAATATTCAAACTCAGGGCTGAAATCCACCAAATAGAAATGAAAAGGACTATTCAAAGAATCAATAAAACCAGGAGTTGGTTCTTTGAGAAAATCAACAAGATAGATAAACCCTTAGCCAGACTATCCAGAGGATACAGAGAGAGTGTGCCAATTAACAAAATCAGAAATGAAAATGAAGACATAACAGAATCTGAAGAAATACTTAAAAATTATCAGATCCTACTACAAAAGCCTATATTCAACAAAACTGGAAAATCTAGAGGAAATGGACAATTTTCTAGACAGATACTACGTACCAAAGGTTAAATCAGGAACAAATAAACCATCTAAACAACCCCTTAACTCCTAAAGACATAGAACCAGTTGTTAAAAGTCTCCAAACCAAAAAGAACCCAGGACCTGGTGGGTTTAGTGCAGAATTCTATCAGACCATCAAGACCTCAAATACTCTCCAAACTATTCCACGAAATGGAAACAGACAAGGCACCTCCAAATTCTTTCTATGAAGCCACAATTACTCTCACACTGTGACCACACAAAGACTCAACAAAGAAAGAGAATTTCAGACCAATTTCCCTTATGAATATTGATGCAAAAATACTCAATAAGATTCTTGCAAACCGAATCCAAGAACACATCAAAACAATCATCCATCATGATCAAGTAGGCTTTATCCCAGGGATGCAGGGATATGTTAATATACAGAAATCCATCAACGTAATCCAGGATATAAACAAACTCAAAGATAAGAACCATATAATCGTCTCATTAGTTGCTGAGAAAGCATTTGACAAAATTCAACACCCCTTCATGTTAAAAGTCCTGGAAATATCCATATCTAAACATAGTAAAAGCAAGATACAGCAAACCAATAGCTAACATCAAACTAAATGGACAGAAAATTGAAGCAATCCTACTAAAATCAGGGACTAGAAAAGGCTGCCCACTCTCTTCCTATTTATTCAATATAGTACTTGAAGTGCTAGCCAGAGCAATCAGGCAACAAACATAGGTCAAAGGGATACAAATTGGAAGAGAAGAAATCAAAATATCACTATTTGCAGATGATTTGATAGTGTACATAAATGACCTCAAAAGTTCCACCAGAGATTAGTTAACCTGATAAATGACTTCAGCAAAGTGTCCTGGTAAAAAATTAACTCAAACAAATCTGTAGCCTTCCCGCATTCAAAGGATAAACAGGCTGAGAAAGGAATCAGGGAAATGATACCCTTCACAGAAGTCCCAAATAATAAAAAATATATTGGTGTGACTTTAACCAAGCAAGTGAATGCTCTGTATGACAAGAACTTCAAATCTCTGAAGAAATAAATTGAGGAAGATCTCAGAAGATGGAAAGATCTCCCATGTTTATGAGTTGGCAGGATTAATATAGCAAAGATGACCATTTTGCCAAAAGCAATCTACAGATTCAATGCAGTCCCCATCTAAATTCCTACTCAGTTCTTTATAGAGACAGAAAGAAAAATTTGCAAATTCATTTGGAATAAGAAAAAACTCAGGATAGCAAAAACTATACTCAACAATAAAATAATTTCTGTGGAAATCACTATCCCTGACTTCAAGCAGAATTATAGGGCAATAGTAAGAAAAACTATATGGAATCGGCACAAAGACAGGCAGATAGATCAGTGGAACAGAATTGAAGACCCAGAAATGACCCAACATACCTATAGTTACTTGATCTTTGACAAAGGAGCTAAAACCATCCAATGGAAGAAAGATAGCATTTTCAACAAATGGTGCTGGTTGAACTGGAGGTCAGCATGTAGAAGAATGCAGATCAATCCATTCTTAGCACCCTGTACAAAGCTTAAGTCCAAGTGGATCAAGGACCTCCACATCAAACCAGATACACCCAAACTAATAGAAGAAAAGTGAGAAAGAGTCTTGAACAACTGGGCACTGGGGACAATTTCCTGAACAAAACACCAATGGCTTATGCTCTAAGATCAAGAATCGACTAATGGGATCTCATAAAACTGCAAAGCTTCTGTAGGGCAAAAGACACTGTCATTATGACAAAATGGCAAACAGCAGATTGGGAAAAGACCTTTACCAGTCCTACATCTGATAGAAGGCTAATATCTAAAATATAGAAAGAACTCAAGAACTCAGACTCCAGATAGCCAAATAACCCTTTTAAAAATGGGGGTACAGTGTTAAACAAAGAATTCTCAGCTGATGAATATCAAATGACTGAGAAGTGCCTAAAGAAATGTTCAACATCCTTAGTGATCAGGGAAATGCAAATCAAAACACACCTGAGATTCCATCTCAACCCAGTCAGAATGGCTAAGATAAAGAACTCAGGTGACAGCAGATGCTGGCGAGGATGTGGAGAAAGAACACTCCTCCATTGTTGGTGTGATTGCAAACTGGTACAACCACTGTTGAAATCAGTCTGGAGGTTCTTCAGAAAATTGGGCATCCAACTACCTGAGGACTCAACTATACTTCTCTTAGGCATATACCCAAAAAATGCTCCAATATACAACAAAGACACATGCTCCACTATGTTCATAGCAGCCTTATTTATAAAGCCAGAAGCTGGAAAGAACCCAGATGCCCTTCAACAGAGGAATAGATTCACAAACATGGTACATCTACACAATGGAGTACTACTCAGCTATCAAAAATGACTTCATGAAATTTATAGGCAAATACAATGAACTAGAAAATATCATCCTGAGTGAGGTAACCCAATCACAGAAAAACACACTTGGTATGCATTCATTGATAATTGGATATTTGCCCAAATGCTGGAACTATCCAAGATGCTATCCACAGACCACAGGAAGTTCAAGAAAGATTACCAAAATTCTGATGCTCCCACTCCTTCTTAAAAAGGGGAAAAATATCCATAAGAGGGGATATGAAAGCAAAATATAGAGCAGCTCTGAAGGAAAGGCCATTCAGAGTCTGCCCCACAGGTAGACCATATATAAAGACATCAAAACTAGATAAGATTGATGAAACTAGAAAATGCATTTGAAAGGGAATGGATATAGATCTCTCCTGAGAGACACATCCAGAGCATGTCCAATACTGAGGTCAATGCTAGCAGCAAACCACTGAATTGAGAACAGGACCCCCTTTAGGGATTTAGAGCAAGGATTGAAAGAGCTGAAGGGGCTTGCGAACCCATAAGAACAACAATGCCAACCAACCAGAGCTTCCAGGTACTAAACCACTACCCAAAGACTATACATGGACTGACCCAGGGCTCCAACTGCATATGTAGCAGAGAATAGACTTGTTGAGGCACTGGTGGAAGGGGAAGGCCTTGGTCCTGCCAAGGTTCAAACCCCAGTGATGGGAAATATGGGGGTGGGGCAGTAAGGGGATGGATATGGGGGATACCTGTATGGGGGAGGGGGAAGGGATAGGCTTATGGACAGGAAACCGGGAAAGTGAATAACATTTAAAATATAAGTAAAGAAATATATCTAATAAAAAAGAAAAAAAGCATAATATTTCTTATACTGTATACTAAGAGTAAATTCATCCAGGCTGAGCACAGTGTAGTGTAGAAAATTCAGCATATAGTTTAAAATGGTCTTGGTACATATTATTAAATTAGTTTCAAAGTCTAAAATTGTTCAATAACTAAAGGCATGAGGAATTTACAGAAAAAGTCATTCTAAAACTCATTATATAGTTTTAAACAACATATCTAAAATCATTTGTTTCCTTGTCTGTCATGTTGTAAAATAAAATGGATAAAATATGCCCAATGATTGCTTAAAAATAACAATGGGGAGTTTCATACAGATATGATAGGAAAGGATTTTCTATTTCCATTTCCAAAAGAAAATTTTGAAATGAGAACAACTGGAATCAATTAGTTGAAAGTATATTAACTTATTTTAATATATTTTTAACCCAAAGTTTCTATTTCAGAATCACTGTCTGAGTTGAATATAGATGAAATGTCACATGAACATATAAACTGTGCAAATTGCTATTCATTTGCAAACACAGAACACTTCACAGAACTATGAAAAACCGTGTTTGCTGTACTAGTTACAGGATTGTGTATAAACTAAATAAGCAAATGCGCTGCAGAAGTCAGGATCCATAGGAACAAATGAAGAGGTGCTATGGTTGTGACAACTGAAGCTATCAGTGATTTTAATCATTGTAATGTATGATGAATGTACACATTTCCAGGAATTATTAAAAAGCCTGGAAAAGTGTGAGAATGAAACATTGCTAATTCATAAGTCCTATTTCCTTCTTCTTTATCTTCCTGGCTTCTTGGCATCCTCCAATGAGAAAGTCACATGAGGCAGCAAATCTCAGAAAAGAGAAAGAGAGAGAGAGATCTATTGGGAGGATCCAGAGTGTGGAAGGTTAAATCCAGGGGTAGCTTCCTCTGCTCCTGGGAGGAGACAACAGGAACCTTTACCAAGTTTAGGATTGGTGTGATTTAGCTTGCCTGAGCACAGGGACTGGTGGGTTTTCCTGTTCAGGGTTTTGTGGAATATTGTTCAGACTTTTCACCTAGTATTATGGAGCTTTAGATGATCTTTATGATAATTACAGAGGCTGGAACATCATTATGAGAGTTACAGAGGACTTGGGGAGAAGCCTGGTAACTGAAGCTCCTGGGAATTAGGTGAGTCTGGCTACTTTCTTGCTTAATATGGGCACAGAGTTCTGTGAGTCAAGTTTGATCTTCCCTGTCTCTGTATAATTGAGAATTGCAGGTCTCTGGTTTCAAAGCTAAAGACTGGTAATCCTGGAATAACTTATTAAACGTCTGGTTAGAAATCTTTTTGATCTGTTGTTGGAGTCTAAACAAGTTTACAAAGCAGGGTATGATTAGTAAGTTTAGGAAAAAGAGGAAGGGGGATGGGGGATAAATGGGTAGTATCCAATTTCCCAGTAGATGACTACTGATCCATTATCTAGAGGCATTAAGTTGTTTTCAAAGTTTTTTCGAGATCCACCTGGAGCATAGGATCTGAAACAAGCTAGAGTACCTATTCCAGTACCTAATAAAGTCGACTTTCAACCATACATAATCAAAAGAGATGGGGAAGAACATGCACACACATCATAGGAAAAATCCACAAAGATGATGTCTCAATTCTGAAGATCTGTGCTCCAAATGCAAAGGAGCCCGCATTCATAAAAAAAAAAAAACATTACTAAAGCTTAAATAAAACATCAAACCTCACATGTTAATACTAGGAGAATTCAACACCCTACTACCACCAAAGGACAGGACATTTAGACAGAAACAAAACAGAGAAATAATGAAACTAGCAAAGTTTATGATTCCAATGGACTTAAAAAATATGAATAGAACATGTTAGCCAAACACAAAAGGATATAATTCATTCTCAGTACCATGGGGAACTCCAAAATTGACCATATAATCTGTCACAAAGCAAGTCTCAAAAGATATAAAAAGATTGAAATAACCCTTTTCATCCTTATGAAACTTCAATAGCAACAGAACCAACAGAAAGTCTAAATACTAATTGAAACTGAATAACTCTGTACTTAATGATCACTGGGTCCAGGAAGAAATAAGGAAGTTAAAGACTTTCTGGAATTCAATGAAAATGAGGGTACAAGATACCCAAATTTACGGTACATAATGAAAGCAAAGCTAAAAGGAAACTTCATATCACTAAGTGCCTTCATAAAGAAATTGGAATATTCTCATACTAGGGAATTAAATTATACATTCTATGGGGAAAGTGAATAAGAAAACACACCAAAGTGGAGACAAAAGCAGGAAACAAGCAAACTCACGGTTAAAATCAATCAATCAGATTGATTAGATCAATTAGAAAGCGATAGAACAAAGCAAAAAACCCAAAAACTGAAAATCAACAAGATTAACCTCACTGGTTACAAAAACAATCCTGAGATTCCACCCTACACCAATCACAATTGATAAAATAAAAAATCCAGGTGACAGCACATGGTGGCAAGGATGTAAAGAAAGAGGAACACTTGTCCATTGCTGGTGGGATTGCAAACCGGTAAAACCACTCTGGTAATCAATCTGGATTTCCCTCAGAATATTTGAAAGAGATCTACCTGAAGACCCAGCTATACCACTATAGGGTAAATACTCAAAAGAATGTCCCATCTTGCCATAGGAGCACATGTTCCACTATGTTCATCACAGACATATTTGTGATAGCCAGAAGCTGGAAACAGCTCAGATGTTCCACAACAAAAGAATGGATACAGAAAACTTAGTTTATATCCACAATTGAATTATTCAGCTATTAAGAAAGAGAACATTGTGTGCCTTGCAGGCAAATGGATGGAACTAAACCCTATCATCCTGAGTGAGACAACTCATACCCAAAAGTACATGCATGGTATGTTCTCATTAATAAGTGGAAATTAACCAAAATCTACAGAATACCCAGGATACAATTCCCAAATCGCGAGTAGACTAACAAACAGAAGGCACAAGTGAGCGTGCCTCATTCCCACTTGGGAGACAGAAGGAAACAATCACAGGAAATGGAGGGAGAGAGGAACATGGGTGAGAAATGGGACAGGGAGTGGAAAAGGGGAACATGATCTTGTATTGGGTGGGGGGAAGAGGAGTGAAGCCTTGAGGGGCCAGAAGAAAGAATGGAAAAAGGAACCTTCAGGAGGTAGGAAGATGGAGAACTCTCTAGAATGTATCATAGACATGAGGGGTGAGAGATGCTCAGAACTCAGAGGTGGGAACCTTAACTGAAATGTCCTATAGTAGAGAGGAGGAGATTGTAGAGTCCATCTCTAGTACAAAGCCAGTCAAGTGTAGGGATTGATTTGCATTCCCACAGTCAAAAACTCTGACCCAGAATTGTTCCTGTCTGAACGAACTGCAGAGACAAAAATGGAGAAGAGCCTGAGGGAAAGGTAGTGATAGGCTCAAATTGGAATTCTGCTTAGAGGGACGGTCCAAGGCCTGACATTATTACTGATGCTATGGTGTGCTTACAAACAGTAGCCTACCATGACAGCACTTAAAAATGCTCAACAAGCAGCTGCAAGAGTCAGGTGCAGATATTTACACCCAACCAAACTGGTAACATCTGTGGTTAAATTACTGAAAAATTGGGATCAGATGAGGAGGAAGGCGACCCTATAGGAAGACCAACAGTCTCAACTAACCTGTATCCTTGAGATCTTTCAGACACTGACCCACCAACCAGGCAGCATACACCAACTGTTATGAGGCCCCAACATATATAAAGCAGAAGACTGCTGGGTCTGGACTCAGTCAGAGAACATGCACCTAACCCTGACGAGACTTGTGGCCCCACAGCATCAGGATGTCTGGTGTGGTGGGAGAATATGTATATATTCTGGTAGATGGAGAAGAAAGTATGGGATGTAGAACAGTTGGAGGGTTGACTTGTTGGGGGATAAATTCTGGACTTTAAAAATCATTAAAGGATAATTTTTTAAAAAAGAAAGAAAAAAAGAAAAGAAAAGAAAAATCAACAAGATAAATTAACCCTAGCTAAACTAATGAAAAGGTAAACAGACAGCATTCAAATTAACACAATCAGAAAAGACAGTGATATCTAATAACGGACACTGAGGAAATTTAAAGAATCTTAGGTCTTATTTCAAAAGCTTGTATGCTTAAAAACTCAGAAAACTAAATGAAATGGATTATTTTCTAATAGATGCCCACTATCAAAATTGTCCCATAACCCTTAAGGAAATTGAAGGACTCATTAAAATCTCTCAACCAAAACAAAAGGGAAGCCCAGAGTCAGGGAAGTTTTCAAGCAGAAATCTATCAGACTTTCAATGCAGAGCTAAAACCAATACTCCTCAAACTATTCCACAAAACAGAAACAGAAGGAACATTGTCAAATTTATTTTATGAGCACCAGTAACCCTAATGCCTAAACCACCGGAAGACTCAAAAAAAGAAAGAGAATTTCAGATCAATCTCCATTATGAACACTGATGCAAAAATATTCAATAAAATATTTGCAAACCAAACCCAAGAATACATCAAAGTCTTCAACCACCATAAATTAGTAGGTTTCAGTCCATGGATTCAGAGGTGGTTTAATATACAAAAATTTATCAACATATTCTACAATCCCTTCATGTCATGGAAAGATCAAAGATACAAGTCACAATTCTAAACACAATAAAGAAATATACAGCAAGCCCATAGCTAACATCAAATTAACTGGAGAGGAACCGAAAACAATTCCACTAAAATCAGAGATAAGAGAAGGCATTGCAGTTTCTCTTTATTCAATACTGTACTTGAAGTTCTAGCCAGAGCAATAAAACAACTAATGTAGCTCAAGTGGATATAAATTGGAAAGGAATAATCAAAGTATCCTTATTCACAGATAATATGATCATATACATGAGTGACCCCCAAAATTCCTACAGCTGATAAACACTTTCAGCAAAGTTGATACAAAATTAACTCAAAGAAAGCAGTAGACCTCCTTTATATCCTTTATATAAATGATAAGACTGAGGAAGAAAACAGTGTGAAAATATTATTCACAATAGTTACAAATAATATAAAGTATCTTGATGAAACTATCCAAGCAAGTGAAGGATCTCTATGACAAGAACCTTAAGACTCTGAAGAAACAAATTGAGAAAGATATCAAAAGATAGAAAAATCTCCCATGCTCCTGGATCTGTAGGATTAACAGAGTGAAAATGGCCATCTTACCAAAAGCAATCTACATATTAAATGCAATTCCCATCAAAACTCCAACACAATTTTTACAGATCTAACAGCTCAGTTCTCAACCTCATATGTTAAAAAAACTAACTTCAGGATAGGTAAAACAATCCTGAACAATAAAATAACTTCTAGGGCATCAAAATGCCTCACTTCAAGAAATATTACAGAGCACTAAAACTAATAAAAATTGCATAGCATTGTTTATAGAAACAGACAGGTTGATCAATGGAATAGAAATGAAGAACCTGAAAGAAACTGATACACCTATGTATACTTGATTTTTGACAAAGAATCCAAAACCATGTCATGGAAAAGGGAAAACATCTTCAACAAAATGTGCTCCTCTAACTGGATGTTCACATGTAGAAAAATCTAAATAGATCTATAATTAATATGCTGCACAAATTCAAGTCCCAGTGGATCAAAGACCTCAATGTAAAACTCAACACATTAAATCTAGTTAAAGCTAAATTGGGGAATAATGTTGAACTCATTGGTACGTGAGGCAAATTCCTGAATAAAACACCAATGTCTCAGGCTCTAAGATCAACAATTAATCAATGGGACCTCACGAAACTGAAAGGTTTCTTGAGTCAAAGGACATCATGAATAGGACAAAACGAAAGTCTACACACTGGTCAATCATCTTCACCAACACTACATCTGACAGAGGGTTATTATCCAAAATATATCAAAACTCAAGAAGTTAGACACCTACAACAGAAAACAATTAAAAATTTGGGTATAGAGCTAAACAGAATTAACAACACAGAGATCTTGAAGGATCAAGAAGCACTTAAGAGAAATGTTTAACATCTTTAGTCATCAGCGAAATGCAGCTCAAAATGACTCTGAGGTTCCACCTTATAACCATCAGAGTGGCTAAGATCAAAACTTCAAGAGGCAGCACATGCTGAGTAGAATGTGGAGCAATAGAAACACTCCTCCACTGCTGATGGGAGTGCACATTTATACAACCTCTCTGGAAATCAATTTGGAGGTCTCTCAGAAATAGTTCTACCTCAATACCCAATTTACAACTCTTGAGCATATACCCAAAAGATGCTCTACTATCGCACAAGGGTACTTGCTCAGCTGTATTCATAGCATGTTTATTCATAATAGCCAGAAACTGCAAACAATCTTAATGTCCCTCAGCAGAAGGATGGATAAAGAAAGTATGGGTTGTTTACAAAATGAAATCCTACTCAGCCATTAAAAACAAAGCCACCAAAACTAGATAAACTGATAAAGATAGATGAAGCTAAGAAGTGCATGCTGACAGGAATTGGATAGAGGTCTCTCCTGGAAGACACAACCAGAGGATGTCAAATACAGAGGCTAATGCTAGTAGCAAACCACTAAACTGAGAACAGTACCTTCGTTGGAGGAATTAGAGAAAGGATTGAAAGAGTTGAAGGGGCCTGCAACCCCATAAGGACAACAATTCCAACCAACCAGAGCTTCGAGGGACTAAACCAGGGCTCCAACTGCATATGTAGCAGAGAATAGCTGGGTTAAGGCACCAGTGGAAGGGGAAGCCCTTGGTCCTGCCAAGTTTGGACCCCCAGTGCAGGGGAATGTGGGGGGGGATGTTGGTAAGTGGGGTTAGATGGGGGGAACATACTTATGGGTGAGGGGAAGGGATGGGGGCTTATGGACAGGAAACCAAGAAAGGGAATAACATTTGAAATGTAAATAAAGAATATATCCAATAAAAAACATCAGCAACAATAACAAAAACAAAACAAAACAAATAAACAAACAAAACAAAAAAGAAAGAAAGACAAGGGAAACACCATTCCAGCAAAATAGCTTTTTTAAAAAGAAAAAAAATCAAACCAAATAATAATAAAAATTCCCGAAATTTGCAGAAAAAAAATGTATGAAACTAAAAATATTATCCTAAGTGAGGAAACCCAGACCCAAAAGGAATTGCATGGTACTCACTAATAATTGGATTCTTGCTATAAAATAAAGGATAAATATGCTACAACTCATTGATCCAAAGAAGCCAAATAACAAGGAGGGCCCAAGGCATAATGGTTGAATCTTTTTCAGAAGAGGAAATAAAAATAGGTATCAGAATTGCACGGAGGGAAGCAACTGAGTTAGAGAGGGAATAAGCATGGAATTAAGGCTGGTGAGAGATCAGGTGTAGGGAGAGTAGAGAAAGAGAACAGAAATTGGCAGTGGGTGAATAGGGGGATATCCAGAGAATGACTCCCCTTTTCAGGGGAGAATATTAGGGAAGAATTGGGGGAGACTGTGCATGATGAGGTACTCGGAAGAGGAAGGGCTGATACTTCAATTTAAAGGGAATACATAAAATTTAAAATGTCATAGATACGTAAATTCAAGAGAGTGAACCACAACCATAGGACTCCATGAAATCATCAAGGAAAAAGATCCAAGCAACATAACGGGGAACAGATCGAAGGGTGAGATCAAGACCAGTTTTATTCTTTTGAAGAAATAAAGTTTCATAGATGTGAAAAACAAAGTTGTAAAAACAAGGTTTTGAGAAATACATCTGGATGCCTATGACAAACTTGTGACCTTTCTGAGAGATACATCTTACATCATGATGCCCAATGATATGATAAAGTTTTGGTGATCAGATTCTGACTAAGCTAATTAAAGACAAAACAAAGAAAAACAACTATTTCAGAAAGACCCTACCCCTCCTGTGGTAAATTCAAGAACAACTGCAAGATGTCATCCTGACCCTGCCCGACCACCCAAGGGACATACCAACTTAGCCCTTTCCCAGTGATTCTCCAAGGATGAGAAGAGTGACTAATTGAGCCAAGAACAGCCCCTTGAGCACGACAGCCAATACCGACCAGATTCTGTGTCCTGTATACTACCAGTGAGAATGGGCCAGCTAACTCTGTGGCTGAAGTCTGTACTCTGTAATGAATAAAAGTTGTGTGGTTTTTCGGTTCAGGGTTGCCTCTCCCTGGGTGGATGAGCAACCCCATGTACGTGGATTAAGAACCTTACATCCTCATGTTATTGAAGTAGTCACTGTCAAACTGTCCTCTGTGAGTTTCGCTCCTGAGGTAAGGCCACTATGGGGTTTTATAACACTTTGTATTTCAGAAAAAATTAATTCAGAACAGGGGAGAGAGAGAGGGAGGGAGGGGGAGAGAGAGAGAGAGAGAGAGAGGGAGGGAGGAAGGAGGAGGAGGAGGAGGAGGAGGAGGAGGAGGAGGAGGAGGAGGAGGAGGAGGAGAAGAAGAAAGAAGAAGAAGAAGAAGAAGAAGAAGAAGAAGAAGAAGAAGAAGAAGAAGAAGAAGAAAAGAAGAAGAAGAAGAAGAAGAAGAAATTGGATTACTAGATAATAGAAGATGATTCTGCCTTACGTTCAGAAGTGCTTTGTAGTTGTATCCACTGGAATTGTCCGTTGTGGTCCTTCTGTAATGGTCTCTATTGCAAGAGTTTCCTGATAAGGACACATATTTAGAATGTTGCTATGACATGTGATGTTTTAATAAGTGGAAACTTTAGGTTTTCCTCCAACATCTGTAACCTCATCAGTCTTGGGATTTTCTCTACAATACAAAGAATTACAGGTAATTAAGTATATCAGAGTTTAAGGAATATTTTCCGAGGAAGAACACAACTGTTGGTTGTCCAATATCACATTGTCTGTCATACACACAAACATACACACACACACACACACACACACACACACACACACAACACACATAAACACATACCATTTTGCAGGGTAAGAAGGTTTTATTGAGTGTATATGTATATACATATGTACATATAACAACAGTTGGTGAAAAATGGTACCAAAACTTGAAAAGAGGAAAGGAAAGGTATATGAGAGGGTTTAGAAGGAGAAATAAAGGAGAAGGGACATCATCATACCATAATCTTAAAATAAAACAAATAATAATAAAAAGAGCATACAGTGAGATGATAGGTCCAGTGTGCCCGAGACCTCAAGAAAAGGATGGAAAGAGTAAGAATGAGTGTACTAAGGATATGACACTTAGTAAGAGAGCTCAAGAAGAATAAAACATGAAATGAATGGATATAAGTATGGTGAATGAGAAATGTGTCTCCTTTTAAGGGAGTTTGATTATTTTAGATCACTGAGCCTTTTTATGGTATGTGACAGACAAAATGTGACAAATATAGCCCAGAAATCCTTTAACTTGTGCTTTCTAAGCTGAGAGCAACAGTAGCAATAAGTAGAAGCATTAAAATATTCAGAAACAAGTAAGAACAGTAACAAATGGAAAGTCTCCACTGGAAGATATCTACTTTAGCCTTTGAAGCCAGATGAATTGAAGAACAAGGATCAAGAAGATCTTTATTTGATGATTAGCTTCCTGCCTGGAGCTATTTGGATCTCTAGAAATACAGAAGGCAAAGTTTAAAGATGCAGTTGACTACAACAATCAGTGAACGGCAGCTCAATGGCAGAAAATGGACAATCACGAGTGGTTGTTGAAACTTCTGCAGGTGTAGTGCAACTTTGGGAAGCTCCACTCCAGAAATGCAGTATAGGCTTCACATGCCAAGAGGTGAGAAATTTTTCTCAGGAGTGTGAAGGATGAGAGGCACTTCTATATAATATACATGATGTATATGCTTCATTTTCAGCTGCTGTATTTTGTCATCACTTTATTTGTTCAATTGTGTAGGAAACGATGTTATTATTTAGTACCACATTTTATCCAAAATAATGAAAGTGATTTGGGATGAGAAAAAAGCATTAATTAATCTTACATAAGAGGAATGAGGTGAGAGTTATTCTATTAATATGAGATTGCTTTAGCATTTTAGACATGAGTTATTTTGTAGGTGGTAATCTTAAAATTATAACTGTTAGTATGACTGTGTTGTTTTTTATCAATCATTTTCAGGTCCCAAAGGTTAATGATTAATGAAGATGTGTAAAGTCATAGTTTTAGTTTTTACAAAGTCAGGACATTAATAGATAGTTACCTGCCTGAGAATGTCTGAAGAAAACACATATTTAAAGAGCTGAATGTTTGAGAGCATGAATCTATGCATGAATCAGCATTCTACTTTTGTAATTGATTTGTATCGAAAAATTCTTGTGTTGTAAAATGTACTGAGAATAAATGATGCATAACCAAGTCCTAATAATCAAATTGACATTTAATAGTATTCTGTATTATACTTAAGTCAAAAATAAAATTTAAAATGTCATGTACAAAAATTAGATCCAATACTTAAATGAGTCTCTTTCTAGATATGAATTATAATATTCCTTAATATTAACATTACTTCAGGATTATAAATAATCAAATAGCCTGATACTAAATTTTATGTTTAATTTTATCTGATGTTCTGAAAATATATGAAGATACACATTTAACAGAAATATAGATTTCTTCAACAAAACGCTTACGTCATGAAATCCACCACAGCTCCTGTGACAGTCTGGCATGTCAAGGAGTCTATTTAGGCTCCCTCTTTAATGGTGGGAACTTTGACACAAGAAACACAGGGCATCTTGCTTCATCTCTTTACTAACGTATTAACACAAGGAAATTAGCTTTGAGAAGAAAATAATTTATAGAATGGTTTTAGTTGGTTGTAGGGGATTGCCTAGAACTCCCCAGAAAATCATACTACAAATTGGTTAATTTAAGTTTATATTTTCCTGGAAAATGTTAAGCTAGGGAAGTCACTAGATACACTGAAGACATTTTCTAACTAAAAATAATAGTATATAATATATGTCATTTAGAAAATAAATCTGCAAGATATGCCCAAAGACTTGATGCAGAATCAGTGACCTAGATTCCTCCTTCTCCATCCAGGCATCATCACTGTATCTTTGACATTTTCAGCTAAGTGTGATGTGGGGCCCTATTTCTGCCTGATGATTCTGATTTGACAATTGTATATTATTATGAGTTCAGATTAGTTCGGCAGGCAATAGCATACCACTCTGACTCTCTAAATTATAATGATTACTTTGCTTTGTTTCCTACGTAAGTGTAGTGAAAATATGATCAAAATTTGATGAAATCAGATTCGATTTCTACCCCCGATGAAAATAATGAAACTTTAATATTAATTGAAGGGGTGGGCTTTATCACTGCCATATAGAAGCAGAACACACTTGTATGTTTTGCTGATGCTGGGAGGTCAAAAACATGGGGATACTGGCTGAGAGCTCATGTTATTGGATTTTACCCTCACAATGATAAAGGCCAAACCTACAGTAGTAGAACAGATTTGGTACCAGCCCTAGACTGAAGTTCTCTCAAGGAAAGCCACCTTCTTCTACTCTGGTATTTGAACAAATGGTAAGTCCCCTTGGGAGAACCTCAAGTCACTGATTAAGTATAGATCTCTTCATGTAACTGGCAACCAGAATGAGGTAATGACTGAATAATGTGGACATTTTATTACAGACCTGGCTACTGACCAACAGATGACGCATAAGCGCATGTTGGCAAAACCTCTTAAAATTAATTATGGTGCCTGCATTCCAATTGTATTATTACATATTATTTTATGAAATTAATTCAGCTGCTGAGTTGTCATTGGGTATCTTCAATTATTTTTAAGGGCACACGGCTACATGGTGTGATACAATAACAGCTGACCTTGGTAAAGTAGGATTTCACAGATATGCATTAAAATGTCAACTTCTTTCACTCTTGCCTAAATCACCAAAAGGACCTTCCTTTCCATGTGATTAAGATGAATGCTAAGGTAAATGACAGAAGGAAGGATTTATGTCAACTGAAGGAACACTGTGGATAGGCTATTAACACAAATTACAATAGTAACAGTGACCAGGGGACAGGCTTAGAGCATTTAATTTATCCTTGCAAGACTCTCTCTCTCTCTCTCTCTCTCTCTCTCTCTCTCTCTCTCTCTCTCTCTCTCTCTGTGTGTGTGTGTGTGTGTGTGTGTGTGTGTGTGTGTGTGTTCCTGTGTTCTGTTCTGAGAGGTACATGGGCATTATTAATACATGGGCCTAGACGAAAGAAAAATATTTTGTGTTGTGGGCACAGCAGGTATAAATTAAAAAATCAGATATGTAAGTTGAGTATGAGCTCCCCTGGATCAATTTGCCTTTGAATAAAAATGTTACATCACATGGATATCAATAGCGTTTTCAACAAAGACAAAATGTTCTCTATCTTTGAAATGTGGGTGGGAATTTTCTAGCTAACCTCTCTTCATGTACTAGTGAAAATAATGTTCATCTATGACTGTGGGGGGCTTGAAAGTGGAGCTCAATTTACCTTATTCAGTAACAGACGTGTAATATAAAAGAAATGGAATGAGATATATGGGCTCTGTTAAAGCTTTAAGGCCGTTTATGATAACTTGTTTGAAGTTACCCAGAATGATTAGCAAAGGGTCATCTGGGTTAAGTATTAAAGCTGGATCTGAAGTAGCCATAGGTGAGGAGATCCAGATACCGAGTCTTAGATGTTTTCTGATGCAGTCCACACACACACGCCCACACACTCAGCAGGATTGATTACATGTAAAAATTCATAAAAATAACACTCAGAGAAAAAGTACTATGAAAAAATATACAATTTTTGCTGGCACAAAACTTACTCACTCACTCACTAAGCATACTGAAATAAAACAGAATGCATGGGAAGAAGTATGCTAGAAAGTATCCCAGGCAATACCTGAGGTAATTGTGATGCCCTCAGGCCATGTTAAGATGCTGCTGATACTCAATCCAAAACCTTGAGATTACCTGTACAAAACTCTTCACTCCGTGTCTAACCATAGCAGAAGCTGATTATATGCCATACTTTCTAGACAGGTAACATGCACTGGATGAAACATCCACCACCTAAGCTGAAGCAAAAATACAATTAATGTAACTTGATGCTAAATGAAAAAGCAAGATCCCTTACTCCAAGATTAACAACTGGCATACTTAATTGTGCTCTCAGCTCAGCAAGAGAAAGAAATTTCAAAATTCACTACCAAATTTTCTAGAATCACTGGAGAGAACAGTTGGATATAACTTTATATAACTTTTTCACCTCTAAAACTTTTATTTTACTGTGTCCAGTGTTCTCAATCCCAGGTCCATATTTATGTGCACCAGAGGAAAGTTGTATTTGTACTCCAACAGTCATATCCATGCCATTTAATTTGATTGTGCCTATTCTGAAAGGTAATTTGCAGTGGATCCTAACTGCCTGGGTGGCCAAATCACGACTAAAGGTGAAGGCAGCTGCATCGCAAAGCTAAGCAAACAGTCCTGAAGTTCTCTGTGGAATCTTCTAACATTTGTTTGGGCGTGCTAACAAGACTCCTGTTATGGGCTGTGAAAGTAAACATTCTGTGTGATGAGTTGCATGGGCTGATATTGAGAGGAAATATTTGGAAATGGGATGAAATCATAGCAGATGGGGAAGACGTTTGTAAGAATATTACATTGCCATGGAAGGAAGCCATGGCAATATTATCCAACACACAGCTCGGATCAGGATATAATGCTTAACTTCCATTTGCCACTGTTGTAAAAAGAAAAAGAAAACAAAAGAAGAAAGATAACGGAAGAAAAAGTCCTAGATGTCTTTTGCTTTGTTATATGCAGGAAAGAGAAATTGAACTCCAATGGATTTGTTTGTTGTACCTGTGTAATATTGGCAAAACAAATGAAAAAGATACCTCTGATGAATCAGCTTATAGGACATTCACCACAGTCTATATTTACTGTTCTTGTACTTTCTCCCCTCCCAGGGAAACTAACAAGAGCCCAGCCCATTGACTTCTATGCATGATGCACTGCAGACGTTCAGTTTTTCCTTTGGCCATAGATCAAGATGATACATTGATAAGCAGCTCCACCAATGTCATGGAGATCAGACATTCTCTCTCTCTCTCTCTCTCTCTCTCTCTCTCTCTCTCTCTCTCTCCTTCCTGTATAATATTTCAGATATCATTTGAAAAAGTAAAAGAAATTAGTATAGTACATATGAAAATAGAAGCTGCAAAACCTTGGGTATTTATATTATGCTTCATTTGCTCATGCAAATTTACAAATAACTCCTCTCAAGTGTCACACAAAAGACATTAATGAGGAGCCTTCATGCTAGCTTGAAGTATAAAACTTCATTTGTTACTTGACAATATCTGAGAATCTCATGACAAAAAAATTTTGGGGTGTCAAACAATTTTCTTCAGGAGTATGCTTTAATTAAGAGTTAAACCAAACCACATGGGCAACAGATTGATCATCCCCTTTGCTCTGTGCAAAACTGTTTGAAAACTACCTGGGGTTGGTCTTGGATATTGTTTCTGGTTTAAACAGTATTCTAAGAGGCACATAGTTCTGCTATAGGACTTGCTGCTTCAAACAGAGCCCTGTAGAATGGCTATTATTGTCAAAAAGTCACAATATAACTAGTCATATTGCAAAGGCTTGAGTGTGCCTAAGAAGAATGACAGATAATCTGATTCTCTGTGGAATGCTCTGTTTCTAACGTTAGGGGCATAAGTTCACAGAAGATCAGCCTGCAGATGGAACTGTGGGCATTCTTTTTGGAGCTACAGTTCAGGCTCATAGGGCAGTATGACTCTTGTCCTTAGAGCTATCATGTGTAATAGGCATATGCTCTCTGGTTCTGGAACTGGTGGAAACTAAATGGATAAAGGGAGAGTCTGTGACATCTTGAGATACATTATTATGTTAAAAATAGCCCATGAAGCAATTCCTGATAAAAGCTTTAATATTTAACATCAAACTTATCAAAATTTTTTCTCATAAACTTTATCTGTAGAAATTAATTATGTAATTAAGTTTTCCCACCAACAGGTAGATTGGGATGCAAATAAATGAAGATAATGAGGGATTAATAATGGAGTTAATAACTAAACAATAATAGATCCTTGAGGGAGATTCCAAGAGTCTAAGCACTTTGTTGACAAAATTGCTACATTATTTCGAGTGCTGCAATTCATAGAACATTAGTTGGCTAAAATAAAACGTTATAGAAATTTAAACTAATAAAAATATCACATAAATACACACAATTCTGATTTTCACCAATGTAACACTGTACATTGGAAAAGAAATAGGATTCTTCCCTGTTGCTCAGAATACTGCCCATTCAGGACACATAGAAGGTGAGTAACACACTGTGACTATGCAAACATACTAAAGCCAAAGACAGCTGCTAAGAGTTCTCCAACTTCCCCTCCAAAGGATACTTTTTCTTTTTCTTTTTTCTTTCTTTGTTTTTTTCTTTCTCCTTTCTCTTGTCCCTGCCCCCCCAGAAACAAGGTTTCTTTTTATAGCCACTGACTGACCTGGAACTAGCTGTGTAGATTATGCCCGCCTTAAACGTAGAGATCTGCATCCCTCTGCCTCCCAAATTCTGGGAGGCCTCTAGAGTGCCGAGATGGAGAGCATGCAACTCTACTTCACTTTTTTTCTCTTCTAGCAAGGAAGTCGTTATCTATAAACTAAAATTAGACTGACTTGAAATGTTCCTATGTCGTTATGAGTTCATGTATCTAATTCAGAGTAATCTATGCATTTCCTGTATATTAATTGCTAGAAGATATTGCCTTTTCTATACACAATCTGGGTTAAAGAGTTGCAGTACTTCATGACTAAGATTGCTCTCTTCATGGAATTTTTCTGTCCTTTCATTTGTATAGTTATATTTTCACTAGATAAAGTTGTGCATGATGAGAGACTTGTGAATCTATCCTGCTTTCCCTTTCTCTGTTTCCAATGATAACTGAAACTTTTCAAATCATTAGTAAATATCTGGAATTGCTACAGCATGCCCATAATCCCAGGAATAGAAAAACAGGAGGAAAAGCAATTCATGACCAGCCTGAGCTGTGATGATATTTCTTCTCAAAAACTAGCAACAAAACAATATTTATGTAAGAGTGAGACTTGGTATCCCAAACCAAATACTTTGTCTTATCACTGAAAACCATATTAGTGACAAAAAAAGGAGTCCAGAAAACATTACGGGTTTCTTCCTTGAAGGGTGAGGTTAGGTAAGAACATATTCTTACATGAGTTACACAGATCAAAACTAGCGTATGAAAGAGATGTAGAATTGAAGTAAGGCATCATGAAACCAGCTTCATGAAATGAGTTCAAATGTAGAAGTGCCAATGATCCTGACTGAAAAGATAGAAAAAAGCTGTCAAGTGGTTAAAGTAAAAAATTGTCAAAAATTCAAGTAATTACATAATGCATGTTAGCTTTACTAGGAGGAGGAGTGAAGGTAAGGAATAATGGGTAAATAGAACTCATTCTTATGAAAGAGGTCCTTTGCACATAGCAGCCTCTATGGATAGAATACTTCCTTATTCTTAGATTTTCTTCCTGGAGGCCCTAACCCTGTACACTGTCCCCACTCAACAGAACTCATGGCTAGGATACAATTCTCAGGTACTTTGCAGTATTTTACAAAAGAATTTCAGTGTAGCCACTCCTGATATTTTGTTTGAGAATTTTCACATGGAGATTCCCCCCCTCCCAAGGTTTTAATTTCTTAAATATGTGAGGAAATTAGACCACAGGATCAGACCCTCTAGAAGCTTTGATCCAGCCTGACTGACCAAATCCATTTGTACTGGATTTTCATTTCACCCCTTCATGGTTGGTTTCGCTAGAGACCATGATACCTACAAACACTCAATAGCAACAGGTGGCAGCGAGAGCTGGTCAGCTGGTTAGTATGTGGTAATCCTTAGTGTAACAAATCTGCTATTGAACATCAGAAGGTTTTGGGGCTTTGCTTTTAATCTATTACTGGGATTGGATAACAAATGGTATAAGGTAGAAGAAAACTATGACAGCAGTGTATTTACTGATGTTTCTGTCCTGTATGACAGAAGGGGCAGAGTAAAGGAAAGGCTTAGAAAAGAATGCAATAAAGCAAAAGAAATAGCCCAATTCCCTGCATAGGTTAGTACAATACAGCAAAGTCGGACTAGAATGTTTAACAACTTGTAAATAATCTGGAAGAAAGAAGAGCATATTAATGCAGATTGTTACATTTATAAAACCAACAGATCCAGAATGAACAGATCCAGAATGAAAACTGAGTCCTAGGGTAGAAGCTTAGCCTTTTTACTTCATGTTTATGTTCAGAACTCATGTCTTGTGAGAAATAAGTGTCATATTGTCTTGTATCATGGCATACTTCCTGTGAATGGAAAGAACCAACTCCCTAGGAATGAATGTTTTGTTGCTTGATAGATTCATTCTAATAAAGAATGCTTACTCACATTAGATAGAAGTTGCCACACTGAGGTGTCTTGGGTTTCATGTGGAAGTTTTCACACTAGGAAGTTCAAGGATGTGTGCAAGTGCACCAAAGCAGGTTAGATTTTATTTTGTGGTATGTGGTTTTACTATTATCATTAACAATACCTACAGCAAATATTTTCATAAGCTATTTGTTATATATAGATATGTATATTTATTTTACATATATGTATATTTATCTGACATAAGATCCAAACCACAATCACTTGTAAAGTAAATATTTCTTCAGGTTTTCTAACAGAATGAACAGATGTAGAATATTTAGCTTCAAATTAATTGGAAGAACCTCATAGTGTCTTATAATTAAGCTGCTTTTAAATATGCTTGAACCTTCAGGCAAACATCTGTGGCTGTTTGTCTCCACATGCTTCTGCATGATGAGGTGATTTGAATTCAGCAAAAAAAAAAAAAATTAATAGCTTAAGTCGAAACAAGAATTATCCTAAGGGAATCTGGAAGAAACACATTCAAGAGTAGATGAACTATAACTATTTCTTTTATGCTTTGGTGTTGTAAGTAATCGCTCATAACCAAACTCTTTATGAAGATAAATGGTTCAAATAATGAATAGCCTGAAGATAACCGGGAGCAGTTGGAGGAAAGAAAATGTGTCTTGAAGAACAAAGTCTCCTGGAAGATCTAACTTGAATGTAAGCTTTGCATACAAAGGATGTGGCTGCAAATATTCCAAGAGTCAGAAGGAACTCCAGTATATAGCATCCGTTCAAGACATCTGAAGCCATTTGTCTTTCCGGATTAAACCCCACGGAAAGCTCCTTCACACAGAACTGAACAGAAGCGAGCATCACTCACACTTTGAGCACACATGCATTTCCATCCGAAGGAACAGCTGTTACTTGATGAGAAGTCTGTGAGTGTTGCCCAGCCATTTTTTTAAGTTATCACCCAAACAAGAATAGTTTGGTACCAGATGTTATAATTGAAAATGTTCTGTTTATTTCAGTTGGTTGTGTTGTAAAAATGTTAATAAGCTGTTTTTATATCTATTTTAGTGATGGTTGACTCTTCAGTGAGTTCTGTGCAATGACTGAATTTTTTTTTTAAATAGGCAGCAATTATCTGCACTGAAGATTAAATACAGTGAGTGTCATTGCACTTTGAGAACCAGATCCTGACCTAGAAAGAAAAGAAATAAGGGGGGGGGGCGGTTGTGTAGTTGTGCAGATAGCTTGTTCTAAACTTACAAAATTTAATAATATACTCCCGTGGGGGAAACAATGTCCTAATACTTAACACTTACCATCAGCTTCACCAAAGGAAATGTACAAGGCAATGTCTACTATTTCCAACACAGTTTCCCATCACTTACATACCTATCTATATATTGCACATCTCCATTTATTTTTAATAGAGTTCTTTCATCTTCTCAGCATATGACTTGAATATTTTTCTCATATAAGAAGTTGCTTCCATTGGGCTGTTGAGGTAGATTAGAAGTTAAGAACACTGCTGTTATTTCCCAAAATCTAGGTTCAGTTTCCAAGCATTCACTTAGCCGCTCATAGCCATCTAAATCTCCAGTTCTAGAAAAGTGGATTTCCTCTTCTGACCTTGCATAACAGTGAGAGCACATGTATTTTGACTATGTATGTTAAGACAAAGCACTATACAATGAATATAAAATATAAATATATTACAATTTTACAAGGAAATATTTTCTTATAGAAACAAAAATGCTTTCAGTAATAAATCCTATATTGGTCATTGCTCAATTTCAGTGACTTCAGAGATGATCCTCATTTCCAGTTTCCTGTTTATTTCCTATAAATATGGTCAATGACTTTGTAAACATATGTAAATTTATCTACTTAAATTATAATCAACTTTCTTCTAGATCTGAACTGCCATGAAGGGTCAATTTGGAAGTACAGGTTTTTAGCCAATATAATACAAGACCTTAGATGTTTCACCATGGGGATAAAATTAAGATTAACAAAAGAGATATCAATCCATTCTAATTGTGTGACCTCTGCATAATAGTTACTATGAGAGGTACTTAGTTTCATTTCATCCAAATAACCCATAGAAACGCTGTTAGCTGGGTTTTGCTAAAAACAAAAAACAAAAAACAAAAAACACAAATGCAAGTTCCTTGTTCAAGGTCAAAATGTGAAGACAATGATCCATTATCAGACACTTGTGATGTCAATAATTGATTTAATAGCTACTGTGCTGCCATAGCTACAGTGAGGCATAGATAATGGATAACATTCTCATAGAATATTTGTACACTCACTGATGTGTCCAATGAAAAATTTCAGCATGACACTTACTGTTGTTTGCCTACATCACAGATTTATCTAAGATGTGAAACTGGGAACTTACATTTATTGTTTAAAGGTGCATAATACACAATAAATTTAGTAAAAGGTACTCTGCTTGTACATTTATTCCAACATGGCTTGAGCCTCCATACTCCTCTATAGTGTAATAACAAAAATTATTAATGCATTTTTATTTTGACAAATAGGTAAAATTGCTAAATAATTGTTTTAAGTCATCAATTAATTGTTGGTGCGCCCAGGACTAGCACATCTATGAATAATCCATTTGTATTTTTATTAAAAAGCATCGTCCATTCTTCTCTTAAAGGGCATCTAGGTTCTTTCCAGCTTCTGGCTATTATAAATACGGCTGCTATGAACATAGTGGAGCATGTGTCTTTGTTGTATGTTGGAGCATCTTATGGGTATATGCCCAGGAGAGGTATAGCTGGGTCCTCAGGGTAGTTCAATATCCAATTTTCTGAGGAACCTCAAGACTGTTTTCCAGAGTGGTTGTACCAGTTTGGAATCCCACCAACAATGGAGGAGTGTTCCTCTTTCTCCACATCCTTGCCAGCATCTGCTGTCACCTGAGTTTTTTATCTTAGCCATTCTGACTGGTGTGAGGTGGAATCTCAGTGTTGTTTTGATTTGCATTTCCCTGATGACTAAGGATGTTGAGCATTTCTTTAGGTACTTCTCAGTCATTTGAGATTCATCAGCTGAGAATTCTTTGTTTAACACTGTACCCCCATTTTTAAAAGGGTTATTTGGCTATCTGGAGTCTGAGTTCTTGAGTTCTTTGTATATTTTGGATATTAGCCCTCTATCAGATGTAGGAAAATGTCAGGGTGGGGGGCGGAAAGGGGGGGTGGATGGGAAGGGGAACCCTTATATAAAAAGGGGAGGGGAATGGGATAGGGGGCTTACGTTCGGAAAACCTGGAAAGGGAATAACACTTGAAATGTAAATAAAAAATACCAATAATAAAAAGCATCATCCATAACCTTTCTTTAAGGAAAGACTTTGAATCACTGTACTATGGTCATATTCTCCCTACTTAACTCTTAACAGTATTATAGTCATTTATAGTGTCATATGACATCAATTTCTGCTCTCAGAAGGTATTATACTCTTATTTCTTAATTGCCTCTGTAATCTCTACCAGAGAAGAATTTTCTTCAGTTAGCCTTTATCACTGATGTAATTCACATCCACTTGGACAATACTTTTAATAAAGATTGATAATAAAAGTCAATAAAATTGATATAATGAAATTTTTATTAATTAACTTTAATTAAACTATGATGTAGTTTCCAAGTGATATAAACTTTTTAATGTAAAACATAATTATTGCATTTCCATTTATGTAAGCCTGGTAAAAACTCTCCTTTTATACTTATAATTACAATTATTAGCTCCAAACAAATAATATACTTTGTCCATACATCCTAGCGAAAGTATAACATGTCCACCACAATTTCCTTGACTTTTTTTTTTCATTTAAAACTCAGAAATATACTTACTTCATTACATTTTAATTAACAACAGAGCCCATAATAGAGGGAAGACATATAAAACTGAAACGTGTTAAAATTATTAAAATAAATAATACATATTAGAGAGCTACTGCTCTTGGGTTTCATGCTGAATTTTATTTTTTCAGATATGTAATTTAAAACAGTCATGGAAAAACCTAAACTAACAAAGAGTAGTGAACAGAATTCTCAACAGGATTAGGGCGTGTTTGAAATGTTTCACACAAAGTCCAGAGCCTAGAGCCAATTTAATTTTCTTGTATTTAAACATCTCAAGTTGGGTGGGTAGGCCAAAATTAAACAAAACATAAAAAGTTTTCCATTTGTGATTTTTTAATCAATTAGTGCAGGGTTGTTTGGATTGGTAAGCTTTCTAGTTTAAAAGAGTAGCAAATATCTCCTCAGAAACTAAGAATTAAGTTTATAAATCCCTAGAATTAATACTTCAGTATCTGAGTTTAGAAATAAATGGGATACAAACTATTGATAAGCTCAGTGAATTAATCAAATAGATAGCTGATCATGGACTGTCAACAGCCCACAGACATATGCAGAGAAGAGAAGCCGAAATAATTATCACAATATGGAATTGATACACTTTTGGTCCCAGTCAAGATTCAAGCACTGTGTATTTTGAAATCCTGGTACCACATAAAAAGTGAAATATTACTACAAAGAAAGATATAATGAAGAACCAACAGGTCAGTTTTCTCAAGATGTGATAGTCCTCCATAAAAGTTCATGAGTCAGCCAAATAGTGTGTTTTGAGACAGAAAAAAAATGACAAGAAATAAAATTCATTTAAATTTTTGAGGAAATCAAGCTGCATAGTTTTCTCATGGCTATTAATACAAAATCAATTTATTAACAGTTAAAAAGTGAAAGATCTTTTAAAACAAAGTTGTATTTGATTAGGAACTGAACGTAACATGTTTTACAAATTCATGCTGGGATTTAAGCTTGATGAGCACTTAAACAGGTATGACATAAATGAGTTTCTAGCTTTGTGAATATAATGAATGTTTGTAAAAGCAGCCTTTCAGATCTTGACTATGCTTTTCCTACATGTAATGCCACTCATCATTTTTGCCATTTTTTCCACGTGAAAATGCCTAGAATATAAATATTACTGATAAAGAAGATCTGAGTCCCTTGGTTCAAGATGAAAATCATTTATTCAGTATTTTTATTTTTTCCTTTATTTTATGTATTAGTAGTATTTGTAACAAATCAGAAAATGATATCTGGTTAGACAACAAGGCCAAACGAAAATGTTAAATGGAAAATTGGGTTTAAAGGGGAAGGTTGCTTCCTTGAAGTCACATTTCCAGAATACATTAGAATCGTCCATATGGATTCCCAAATAATTATTATGCAGACATTTTTATAGGAAATGCAGCCAGATATGCAGGTGTTTCTCTGAGGGTCTGAAGCAAATTCTTCTGGCAGTATTTCTGTCTCATAGCATAGATGCCAGTGCTTTGGGAAATTGCTTCAGCATCACTCCTGTTGGCTTTAGGGATGTTTATCCCAATCCAACTGTGTCTGTGCGTCTCTTGGGTCCAGTGGCCTCACATTTTATGTAGAGACTAAAAATGAGAGTTTTGAATCCATTAACTCTGGACTAAAATCAATTGCCCTCCCGGCTCACTGTTGAGGAAATGCTGTGGAGTTCTGTTTCACTGGCAGTCTATTAATTCCTAAAAATAATATTAACAATGAATCTTGAAAGCAGATAAAATAACAAAATTACATAATTTAAAGAATCATCTATAGTTATTACTACATTAGAAAAAATTTCAATATATCATGGCAATGATATCTACCAGTTTTATCATCTAGTTGAAAATTTGACATTTGAAGGTACAAATTTAAAAGCTAATAAATAGTGTGTTGTACACCTCACTTAGCACAATTTGATTGTATATATGATATTCATTTAATGTGTGTGTGTGTATCTGTGTGTGTGTGCATGTGTAGTGAAAGAGAGAGATAAAAGGTATGAACACACATATGTACACATATATACCTTATATATACATATATACAAATGAACTTTCTGCTAAAAATGTGAGATGAGTTTACTATCCACTTAGTGTCTAATTTTAGCCACTGTGTTTGATAATGCATCATTTTGACCGTATCCTACCTGATGACATAATAAACCTGTTCAGGGCCTGCTGGGGAACAGATAGCAGCTATTATATGATTAATACTGAAGTACTACTATAGTATGCTGCTTCCTGCTTTTCCTTTGATAGTTCTCCTTCTTCTTCTTCTTCTTCTTCTTCTTCTTCTTCTTCTTCTTCTTCTTCTTCTTCTTCTTCTTCTTCTTCTTCTTCTTCTTCTTCTTCTTCTTCTTCTTCTTCTTCTTCTTCTTCTTCTTCTTCTTCTTCTTCTTCTTCTTCTTCTTCTTTTTATTTTTTTTTGCTAACACAGGAAATTAGTTTTGCCCAGTAATACGTCCTTTCCCTGTGAATATTTGAACCATTATTGAAATTTGAAATTGAAATTGGCCAAAGAACAAGCAGATGATTAGCATAGATAACTACCCTAGGAAAATTTTGGAAATTCCTCAAGAATATTAAATCATACAGAAACAGGGTGAGGCAAGAGTTAGTCCCTTCTTGGCAGCTTTTCTTTTCTTTCTCTCATTCTTTTTCTTTTTTCTTGCTAAAATGGCATGGGGAAGTTATACATAAGCAACAAGAATTAAAGATTCCAAAAAGCTCTTTTTGTAAATTTCCAATAGAAAATAATGTTTCTAATAGAAATAGGATTTCATCATTTTCTTCATCCCCTTTCTACCTCAGGGGACTCATAGGTACCCTCCTCCTACCATGACAATAATGACTGTTAGGAGGAGAATTAGCCTATCCCATGGATAAGCAATCAATGCAGAGTGGTAAGCCATAACATTCTATATTTTCAGACATTAACAATCAAAAGCAAAACAAAACCAGACTTAGCAGGTTGTATTTATACATTCATGCATGCATATGTGTACATAGCAATAATACTCAATCTGAGGTCAAATGTCCAAATAACAACTTATGGAAGTTATATTTAAATTTATATATATATTTTTATCTTCAGCCTTAGTCTACTGTATGTTCCCCATTAACAAGCGGAAACACAAACAGCATTTATTGTCATATTCCTTTTAATTAAGGTAGTCAGTGGCCAAGAGAACAAATGTAATATTTAAATTCAAAATTTAAGGATGAAGTGTGTATTTTCTAAAATTCCTCAAAGGTTGAGATTAAATACTTTTTGAGGCATCTGTTTCTATAGCAGGGCAATTTCTGGATTGTTTCTGGAGGCAGAGGAGTTAAGGCTTGAGTGTTTGGAGGTGCAATGTTCAAAAAGGAAAATAAAGAACTCCAAAATTATTCATCTAAGCAATTGTAATGTGTAAAAAAATTCTAGAACTCACATTCTAACTAAGTGTATTTCTGTCTCTTTGAGAAAGCTATTACAGGAAACTGAATGTAAAATCCCAGTATTCGTAAAACAGGTTAAAAGTTAGGATTGTCAGGATGCGAGTTCTTATCATAAATACTTGCTTCAAACTACAGATCAGCAAGAAATGATAAAGGATATGAGTGAGCAAACAGCAAACTCCTGAGTGTTTTGTGTATGGAAGTCAGTAAAGAAGCACTTGCTTAGCTAGTGTGAACATCCCTATCCCTACCTTCTCCAATTAGCAGTACTTCTGGTTGATACCCAGGAGGCCCCATACTCTAAGAGGAGGAGGGGAGGCAGGGTGGCAGGAGGGTCTCAATGTGGGGGCAGAGGAGGGAGACTGTGGATGGGTGCTACAGCTCCTGGGATGTAAATAAACAAATGAATGAATAAAATACTTAAATGCATAATTTTTGTGATAATAATTTTTAGGTAGAATTTTTAATTAATTATTTATTTATTATTAAAATTTTTACACTCAAGATTTTATTCCCCTCCAGATCCACCCTACTAATCTTTCACATCCCATGACAGCTCGCCATTCTGCCCCTGTCTCCACTACGATGTCCCCCCACCACACACCCAACCAAACCTCTAAAACCCTAGTATCTTCAGTCTCTTGAGGGTTAGATGCATTTTCTGACTGAACCCAGACCGAGAGTCTTTTGCTGCACATTTGTTGAGGGGCCTCATATCAGCTGGTGTCTGCTGACTGGTTGGTGATCCATTGTCTGAGAGATCTCAGGGGACCAGGTGAATTGAGACTGCTGGTCCACTTACAGGGTCGCCTTTCTCCTCAACATCCTCCAGCTTTTCTGTAATTCAGCTATGGGGTCAGCAGTTTCTGTTGATTGGTTGGGTGCAAATATCTGCATCTGATTCTTTGAGCAGTTTGTTGGTTCTTTTGGAAGGCAGTCATCATGATAGGTCTCTTACTGTGAGTGTTCCATAGCCTCAGTAATGGTGTCAGGCATTCCTCTCCCCCCCCCTCCTTCCCCCCTGCCTCTTGAGTTGGATCCCTTTTTGGTCCCTTTGGACCTTCAGGCTCTTCTCCATTTCTATCCCTCCAGTTCTATCAGACAGGAACAATTATGGGTCAGAGTTTTGACTGTGGGATAGCAACCATATCCCTCTCTTGACGCCCTGTCTTTTTGTGGGAGGTGGGCTCTACAAGTTATATAATTTTTAAAAGGAAATATACAGAAATGTACAATACAGAAAACTCTTCAGGACTTTTAGCTCACAATAAATAGAAAGATAGCAGTCTTATTTATAATAGCCAGAAGCTAGAAAGAACCCAGATGCCCTTCAAGGAAGAAGAGGAATGGATACAGAAAATGTGGTACATCTACACATTGGAATACTACTCAGCTATCAAAAACAATGACTTTATGAAATTCATAGGCAAATGGATGGAACTGGAAAATATCACCCTGAGTGAGGTTACCCAATCAAAGAAAAACACACATGGTATGCACTCATTGATAAGTGGCTATTAGCCCAAATGCTTGAATTACCCTAGATGCACAGAACACATGAAACTCAAGAAGGGTGACGAAATAATCAGATGCTTCACTCCTTCATTAAAAGCAGAACAAGAATACCCTTAGGAGGGTATAGGGAGGCAAAGTTTAGAACAGAGACTTAAGAAATGCCCATTCAGAGCCTGCCCCACCTGTGGCCCATACATATACAGCCACCAAACGAGATAAGATGGATGAAGCAAAGAAGTGCAGGCTGACAGGAACCAGATGTTTATCTCTCCTGAGAGACACAGCCGGAATATGGAAAATACATAGGCGAATGCCAGCAACAAACCACTGAACTGAGAACGGTTCCCCTGTCGAAGGAATTAGAGAAAGGAGTGAAAGAGCTGAAGGGGCTTTAGACCCCATGTGAACAACAATGCCAACCAATCAGAGCTTTCAAGGACTAAGCCACTACCCAAAGACTGACCGTGGGCTCCAACTGCACAGGTAGCAATGAATAGCCTAGTAAGGGCACCAGTGGAAGGGAAGTCCTTGGCCCTGTCAAGGCTGGAACCCCAGTGAATGGGATTGTTGGGGGAGAGAGCGGTAATGGGGGGAGGATGGGGAGGGGAACACCCTCATAGAAGGGGAGTGGGAGGGGTTTGGGGAATATTGGCCTGGAAACCGGGAAAGGGAATAACATTTGAAATGTAAATAAGAAATACCCAATTTAATAAAGAAATAAAGATATAGAAATAGAAATATAGATATAGAAATAAAAAAATAGGAAGATAAAATAATCAGTTTGAGGAAACAAAGAAATGTTTGTTTTTAAGGAAGAGGGCTAATAAATAATAATCACTGAATTAGGGGCACATGGTTTAAGTTTGTTTGCTGCTACAGTTTGGGATGGTGATAGCTTATATGAAAGTGTTCCACACCATCAAATATAGTTTTAGTAATTCATGTTTTTTCTTCCTAACACATATCACTACATTTATTGGCCATGATTATAGCATTATTTACAATAGTTGGTGCTCAATTAGACTACTCCACATATATGAGGTGTTATGTGATATTGCTCACCATACCTATGTTGAGCTTCCTTTTTGTACTATTACATAATTATGGTATCACTGATGCCCTCTTTAAAAATATCTGCCACACACAACTTCCTTTCATTTAGAGTGCTATTTATTTACAATTGATCATGATAGTATTATTTCTAGTTTGTGTTTCTATTTATTTATCTTCTTCTGAATTTATTAAATGACCAAATTTAAAACTTTATTTTTGTCTTAACATTTACAAAAATTTCCATTATTTCCTCCTAATATTACATTTTTACCTTCTTAAATGCCTCTGATATACATAAGCATATATATAGATAGATAGATAGATAGATAGATATGTGTGTGTGTGTTTGCAACATCATATTTCCATGTTTTAAATACTTCTGTTATATTTTTTTGCCCTCTTTTAAAGTATTTGAACCTCAAAATCTAAGCTCTTTTAGTCATCTTCTTTTCCCCTAACCAATGACTTTTCATTTGGATTTGCATTTACTCTCTTCAATATATTAGTTACTACATTTGCTCCCATTTTTGTGGGCTTAAGTATTCATTTTAAGCAATTATTACATATTATATATAAAATCATCAAATACATATTTTCCTTCCTGCTCTACTTGACACACAAATAATTGTAATTCATTTGAAAAAGTATACATTTTTAATTGTTGCTTTGATAAACACAACGTTCTAGGCATTTAAATTCCTGTAATATTTTTTTTCTTTTTGGGGGGGTAGGGTGGCCAGCTTATACAATTTTACGTGTATTTAATTTCCAATGAAATAATCTACAGAGCCATAAGTGATTTGGAAACCATGTGAATTCCTAGGTACCAACATATCCTAGGTATTTTTTCAGTTGAATAAATAAAAACACATTTGTTTTGTGCAGATTAAAAAGTTTTCAATAGCTACCAATTGTTCCATATATCATTTCTCCTCTGCCTTCATTTGAAAACATTACATAATCTTTCACTGGTGTTCCCACCATGTGAAACTTCTTGTATTCTCAAAATCATTAAATCTGCTTTCTAATAGTTACCTTGTCCATTGCTGGGAAATGAGAATTGATATAAATAGAGAGACATCTACCCAAATAAGCAATATTCCATGCAAGGAAGCTCAAAAGGCTTACCTGCATGTAGAACAAATGAAAATGTCTGAAGTTTTGAGCAGCAAGGATTAGTAAGCTCAACAGTGTTTCATGCCATTGCACGGTATGTTACAAAAGAAATCCATGAAACTCAGGCTTCATTCTTATTAAACTCATTTGCTACTTCAAATGTTTAGAGGTCTTTGTACCTACACGGTGCAATATAGTCCTTAAGCTGAGAAAAAAAAATGGTGTATTCAATTTGGAAAAAAAAATCATGACGAAATCTGCTCACACAAGGATCCCTGAGCTTTGGGATGATAAATGGAGTTTCCCTTTCCTACTTACCTGCCCATTAGCGAGCCATTGGAAGATAACACCTACTGTGTCGTTACATCCCCATGTATTCTTATTCTTCCAACAGAATGTACAAAGTAGAGTTCCACAAGTCTAAATTTATGGCTTTACTACCCGAATAAAAAGCATACTCACCTGATTCACACTATTTAATGTGTATACAATCTAGATTTTATAGTTAGAGGAGTAAACTGGAATAATATTGATAAAAAGTAATCATCACTAATCACTACTTTGTATAATTTTTTTCACTGTAAGGGATAAAAAGGAAATAGTGGATTTTGGATTAACCTTGAAATTTTGTAAAGTGTTTTTCAGAAAAGAAAACAAAAGGTGAAAGCAGAAATAATTTGGACATAGAAAACTCCATGAATATATAAACATTTGGAATTTTTAATTTTCACTCATCAATGTCAAATGTTAAATATTGTATCAGCGACTGAATTAAACCCTTAGAACTATTAAATAAATCATTTAAACTTCACTAACAAATATCATCATGAATCCATATAAATTCATAAACGGTGACTTTTAAAGAATGGTGATGCTTATAAAAGTAGTTTTTAGAAAAATATCACAGTGATGGCTCTGACATTCTGGGGTTTGTGGAGTCCTGTCAGCAAGCCCAGCAGCCCTGACTTCATCCCCCTCAATTCGTTCTCAGCCTGTGGAAATTATTTTAATCTAACAGGTGCAATTTTCAGCAAACTGTCACGATCCTGCAGTCAGTCATCCCAGAGGAGTTGGACTGAGTTCAAGAGTGGCCCCTCCTACCTTTAGGACTCTCCAGGAGCTGACCCCAGCCCTTCCTGGCCAGCCAGTTTCAGCTCGCCAACCCACACAGCCACCTCCATCCTGAGCAACACCGGTGGCCTGTGGTCCACCACTCCATTCAGCAGCTCAGTCTGGTTCAGCAACATCAACAGCAACCTTCCTTTCTCCACTACAACAAACACACTGTCAAGCACTGGCTTCATGGGCACGGAAAACTCCACCACCACCCACGTCCCTTCTGCTTCCGGTCTAGCTGAAGACTTGGGACAGACCTACCATCCCTGGTGGATATGGAGCCCTACAATAGGAAGAAGAAGCTCAAACCCTTGGTCTAATTCACACTTCCCTCGTGAAAATTAAAATTAAGCAAAAACCGAAGTGGGGTGCCCTCATCTATCTAGATCATGATATATGCCAGTTACCAAACTGCCTGTCCTCTGAAGGCCCTTACTGCATCGCGCCCTCTCCTTCCTCGCAGGGTATGCTTGCTTCATTCACTTCTCTCACATCTTTTTTGCAATTATGATACTCTAAGATTTGATGTTGTACTTGTAGACAAAAGTCTAGACGCAAGCACAAACTACTACAACCTGTGCACCTGAAATCTTGACTTATGCAGTTCCCCACCCGTCTCTTCCTGCCTTCTATATCATAAGAACACAAATTTGGCATTGCAGTTAAGGGAGAAATTTGAACTGATTGACAAATCCGGAAATGTGGCAATTTTACTAAATTTACCAAGTTTGCTTTTTAATAATTTCGCAATATTATGCGCCAAGATCTAATTTTAAAAATGTATGAGGAATTTGTGCTGAAAATACAGAGCATTTTTTAAAGTAAGGCTCTCTTGGTTTAAAAGCAGATTACAAAAATGTTACCAGCATAAGAGCAGTGACTGAATGTAAAGCACCTAGCAGTGACCACGGGCGTTTTCTGTGCTGTTTGTTCTTGAGGTATGCACCATTTGTATACCTGAATGTATTTGAAAGATAAACAGAAATGCACATAGCCAAGTCTTGACATTACAGGATGGTGTAGTTCCTAAAATACAACTTTGTGTTGTAGTTTGAAATAAATGATGCTTTTTTTTTCAAAGAAAAAAGAAAAAGAAAGAAAGAAAGAAAGAGAGAGAGAAAAGAAATAGAAAAATCACAAAGCGATTTTGCATTCTGAAGTAAAGACCCTTAGAGGCCTTTCATCATGCCCTGTCAAAACTCATATCCAAACCATAAGTGTACGTCTGAGTAAAAGTCCATTTACTTCTTCATGGTTTGTCACGTTTTATTTTGTAGAACAAAAATTGTCAGCAGTGATCTTGAATTTGTTCCTGTTGCTTACCAATGAAGCACTGTATATGTATCATGGTTTTGTGAAATCTAAAGACCGGATTGAATGAGTGCTGAACAATACAATGTAGACATGTAATTCTAGAAAAATAAATGTCAAAATAATATCTAAAATAGAATTATCTTACTCTTTACAGAAAATATCCAAGTACATGAGTCAAATTTATACAAATTAATTAATATATGTGTTTAAGATAATATAGGGAAGAAAATACAAATAGAATACATAATTTTAGAGAATCACTAAAACATCCCTATTAGATTTTTGTTCCATTTAACAAGTCTTCTAACAATAGTAAAGGAAAACTTGAAACTATTAAAACATGTGCTCAATTTAGTTCTTCATTTCATCTGGTAATGTGCACCCCAAACAGAACGGTGGAATAGCAAAACCTCTGTGGGATTCTCAGTGAACAGAACAACAAAACAAAAGCCAAAGCAAAACAAACCCGCTCTTTCAAGAATCTTCTCCTCACAGGAGAATTAGAGGTGCAGACATCTGTTCACCTAGTGATCTAACCTGCAAAGATAATAAATATTTTCTTACGTATGCAGGAGATCAGATTGTTATAGTCCTGAGACCGTGAGGTCTCCAGATAAGACACTATTGTTTTGAGCCCTGGAGTAGAAGAGAAGAGAGAGTAGCTGTGTGTCTCTTAGTGTTCACATGTCAAGGGACAAACGATGCCTATGAAATAGATATTTACAGGTCTTTTATGACCTCTAAATATCTATGTGTGCCCACTGACTCCTGGGACTATTTTATTATAGACTAAAGAATGGAAAAATGCCTTATGAGGGAGCAGATAGACATCATCTCCCTGATATAGAAAAAAAGGAAGAAAAACACTTCTTAACCTTTCACTCATCTGCCCAAAGTTTGGCAATACAGTTGGGGAAGTTGACCTGAATTCCCTAGTAAAAGAAAAACACCAAAATATTTTTTAGAAAAAATGCTACTGACTACAGTATTTTATCAAGCACAGTCAAACTAAATTAATAAAGAAGAGTGGTAGGAGTACATTAGGTGAGTTCTCAGTTGATTTGAATAGGTGAGAGGATTGTGTATGAATTATGGATACAGAGATTGAGACGACATTAGCTTTTATTGAAATTCACAGAGGAAAATTGCAAGTCCGTAAATATGTAGAATACTGGGTTGTTGACAGCAGTTCAATGAAAATAAAGATTCTATGTCCAAAATAAGTAAGAATATCTCTTTTTTGGTAATGTGAAGAGTATTTTCCTGTACCAAAGATGTTATAACATAAGAGATCTTATAACAGGGTCAGTGTAGAAACCAGAATGATATTTCTATATTCAGCTGTTATCTTCAATAATTGGACATTAGTGTCAGTATTTAGAGAACAAATTATAGTGTTGACATCAGCCTGGATAGTTTGGGGATTTTATTGGTACTCTTTTGACCAACATCTCAATTATATATAGCCTTTTCTCAGCACTGGAAATTTCATTTAGTGAGAGGAGATGGTCCGTTGGACTTTGTCTCCTGAAATATTTGGTAATTTCATTTAGGTTTATGAGCAAGAGGTTGGAGAACACCAAGAAAAGAAGACCTTCTAAGTCAACATCATTGAGGTTTACATGAGTTCACAGAGCCTTAAGCAGTATGCAATGTCTTGCAGAGTCTAGGTCCTTTGTGTATAAGTAACTTTTATTTACCTGATGTAATTGTCACCTCAAAGGCTTTCTGCTAAATAAGCTCATTCTTTTTAGTTCTTTCTGTTTCCTGGATGGATGCTTCAATTGAACTGTTCTGGATCAGAGTGCTCACCAAGCTGACTGATGCAAACACACTTCTCTCAGCTTCTGACTGAATAACTCTTCTTGGCCTTTAACTCTACCAATCTGTGCTAATCTTCTGGCTCCTTTTTCTCTGGGTAGATCTAACTTGAAATGTGTCTACATTCTCTGCACTCTGTCTATAAAACTGTTCCAGTAAAAGCTGATTCTGAACTACAATAAATGAACTTCCATCAACTGAACTATTAGGAACTCAACTCTACTGCATGGCCTCTCAATTCCCTGACTTAATAGAAGTCAGCTAACTGAGTAGAACGCAGAGATGTGTATGCCTCAGTCTCCTGAGCACTGAGATTCAAAGTATGTACCATCATGCTTGGGCCTAAGCTTTTCTTTACCTGAAACTTTCTCTGCAATAGGCTATTCTTGAACTCAGAGATTTGCTTGCTTCTGTCTCCTAGAGTTAAAGCTGTGTTTGTATTCCAAAACAGGCCACACAGACCTAGAAATTCTTTGGATGTGATTGCTTGAAAGAGCAGCCATGTTGCTGGATTAAGATTCCTGTACACCTTTGCCTATGTCTTATAATTTCCATTTTAATGTTTTTATGGGATTCCTGACTGAGAAAATGAGAGTCTCTCTGATTCTTTTGCTCTGTCCTCTGCTCATTTCCTTTTCATCATCTTTTCATAATGTAACATGATATTTGTTGTTTTATTCTATCATATATTATTGTTTTATATTTTACTTTTATGTCTTATATGCCCGTTTTATTTTAATACATGAGGGAAAAGAAGTGGATCTTAGTAGGATGGAAGTGGGCATGTACAGGGAGGAGTAGAGAGAGGGGAAACTAATTTTTACATATTATGTGAGCAAAGAATCTATTTTCAGCAAAATGTTATCACAGAAATGGAAATTTTGGTTTACCTGGGAGAGCTGAATTATAGTGAGGCTCTGAAGAAAGTCTACCTTAAAGCAAACATGTACTGTAAAGCAAAAGAATTTATGTTGGAAATATTATGAGTTATAAGTTGAGAGTAGTGTTTGTGTGACTTAAGCTAAATGTCTAGGAAAGACCTTGTACAAGTTAATAAACATTATCTGAAAATAAGTGTGGTTCTGGCCAGCGCTCTTTGTTTGTTTTAGTCTTCTTGTTCTTCCTTAGCAAGATTATTAATAATTTAATACAGAAATAACTGCTTTAACAGGATAATTGCATTGAGAAAATTTCTTTAGAACTGAAAACAAAATAAACAGCTAGAGAAAGAAGAATAATATAAATTGGAAATCTAGCTTCTTCAACGAGGAAGCAGAAATCTACTCTCTTACAAAGACTTAGGAGATGCTGATAATGTTGCATTTGTATATTTACATGTACAATGGATACTTGTATATCTTGCATATATATTTGTATTTATTGGTCCTATAAGGCAAGTATATACAAAAGTCTTTTTCCTTTTCTAACTTTCTCAATTGTTTCTTATATTTAATTATATTATTTTAACTGATTATTTTAATTAATACTAGCTTTACTAAAATGAATAACTTGTTTTTAAATTGAGAGTTGAATATAGAAATCCATGCAGGCTAATCTCATCCCTGAACACTAAACTGTGCCTATAAATAAAACATCGTTTTGTTGATTTTTTTATTTTTAACACTAGTCTTCATTTTCTCTTCAGCTTGTTCTATTTCTGTTTGTATAAACATTAAAGTGTGCTTTATGTATTTTTTCTACTAGGCTCTTTGTCATTTTCATAATACTTTAAAATTGTTTCAATGTCCTTCCTCAAAGATATTTGCTTTGTAATTCTGCCCATTTTTCAATGATTTTTAGCTTAGTGAATTCAAGTGACTTTTTTAAAATAATAACTATTCCAGTGTTCTCTCTAAAACACTAAATATATGTTTTTAACAAGATTTTGTTAGGTTTCCTGAACAGAGGTCAGATGTGAAGAATGCAGAGGCACAGTTAATCAGCTCTGACCGATGAGTCACCTCAACCACATCTGATTTTCAAACACAGGTCAAACTTAATTTGAGCTGTTACTCATAAATGCCAATAAAAAATAAAAAATAGAGCTTGAATTCTGTTGAAAAGAAGCATCCAGCAAACATATGAATGCAACCAGATATTTCTTCCTGATAATCTCCAAATGGACAACTATGTATCTGTATCTAGTCATTTATCTTCTTGGATTTTATTCTGTGTCCGCCATTACTGATCTTTGTGTTGAATCCATGCAGCTATGGGAATCAAGCATTGCTCCTCACTGAACTAGATATTGAATGTGTATTGCACCTCAGTTTGCTCTTTTTTTTTAATTCTTTTTTTTTTCGGAGCTGGGGACCGAACCCAGGGCCTTGCACATGCTAGGCAAGTGCTCTACCACTGAGCTAAATCCCCAACCCCTCAGTTTGCTCTTAAAATACATCTGAATACATGTTCTAAGCTCCCAGTATTTGGTGGTCTGAAGTTCAGTGCTGTAGTAAAGAGTTCTGTTGGAACTATGACCTGGAGCCAGCAGAGCATGGCATCATGGACAGCCTTGTTCAGTCATGGCTGTGAAATAGCTACAAATCTGTCTATAGAGTTTGTAGGAAGACACTTTGTCATCAACTCATAAAAGCATTTGCCATACATGGTATATTGAAATTTTCAGTTGAAGAGTTCGAAGACTGGATGTTAGTGAGGTTGAATCAATACATATGCTTGTAATGGTGTACTAATTTCAATATGTATGATGAAGTAAATCTGAAATTTTGAGAGAATACAGGCATTCGGAGGAATTATAAAAGTAATAATCCAATAAGTTTAGAACTAAGAACTTATCTTTGCTTATTTACTTATAAAGACCTTAATACTGTAGACAAATCAACCAGACAAAGTCTAGCTCAGTTACATATTTATTTGCAGTACTTACGAAAATATTGATCTTCCTTCCTTCTAAGTAATTCATGGGGCACAATATTAAACAATAGATAAAATATCAAATAAATATGCTCCAGGGCATTGTTGTCAACATAATTAAAAACCTAGTTGCTTCTGCATTTCCCCAGATTCAACTCATATTCAGCATAATTATGTATGACAAAGTTATTTGTAAATTGCTTACGAAAATAAAACTCTAAAGGAATCATAAGTTTACACAATTTTATTTCTTGCCTAAAATAATCAATCTTAGATTTCATTAAATTTTGTTGCCAAATGTGTCCATTTTGACTTTAGTAAAACAGGTTTGTTCAGAGGATTGTTAAAAGAATTAGCCAGAAATTTACTCTGATCAATCAATCTTAGGCACATCTGAGCAAAAGTATAAAGAAAATATCATTGACATGATTAGATTTTATGATTAGATCCTGATAAAATTCCTTAAACTTATCAATTACTTGACTCCTGTTAGTTTCTGATACTCCTGATCTACACACTTTCTACTCACATACCACTTATTGGCCTGTAAGTTATGGTAGATATACTTTCATATATATGAAATTGGCATCTATGATGGTTAATTTTAAATTTCAGTAAACTGGAAACCAGAAAAGTAGGGTAGATTACAGAATTAGTAATTGAGGGCAACAGATAAAAATTAGAACCATCTAAGGGAATAACTAATTTAGAGTGGACATAGACACTGTTAAATTATAAAAAAAGATTCAAGCACTATCAAGTGAATGGACATTTCCTTCTTAGCAGAAGCAATAAAATAAAGATATCGAGCATGAAGTTAATGTACTTATATAAGTTGACCGTGACTACAGAAGGAAGTTGTTTGATGGCCATACTGAATGACTTTTGTGAATTAAAAGAGTGGAAAGAGAAAGAGAAAGTTGTGGTGGATCAGAAGGAAGAGGCTAAAGGCCATAAGTAAGGTGATGAGAGGAAGGTGTAGAGTAGCAGATGAGAAAGATGAAGAATAATAAGATAAGGTAAGAAAAGGAAGGAAAGTGAGATGGAGAAAGAATGGGAAAGTGGGAGAGAGACAACCCGTACAGTTAGATTAAACACTGCAAATGACAGGAAAATTATGGAAAGTGTGGTCTAAGTAGGAGAGTGACCCTGGAATTGCAAGTTGGAATTTTTCTTTCCTGCAAAAGAACAGACAGTTATTTATTAGTTGCTTCTCTGACACACTAACATTATAAAACATTCTAAGTAAAGAATTGAGATAATTCATGAAGAAGCAGAAAATGAAAATTTAAAATTGTGTCTATTTGGAAAATCTAGCATCAAAAGTGTAGAATAAAGCATAATACAAAATACCACATGAATAGGGAAATTATGTTAAAAGGGGAAACATTATTGTTAATAAAAGTACTGTAGAGCCCTTTGTATTGATGTATGAATGAAGACTAATGGAATCATTTTCCACAAACAGTTGAAATACTGACTTTATACAAAACCACAAAAAGAAGTCTGCAATGGGAATGTTGAGCACAGTTCGAAAACTATTGGAAAGAATGAAAGGAAACAAAAAGCACTGGCAGTAATCCCTGTGGCAAATTATTGAAGGAAGCCACAGCTGTGCTCACACAGAAGCCCTGGGCTCTGCTTCTCTCCCAAATTCTTAGAGCAGTTCCCGAAGACTCTCCTGCTGCTTCTGTCAAGGCTGGGCCATTGCTTCAGGTAAAGAACAGCTTGGGAACCTGGTAGTGAATTCTGGTACTGTAGAGGAAACTGAAACCATTAGTTATTTTATGCTTCCATGAATTTCAATACTACAGCAAGTCATCCTACTTCCCATAGATGAAACTTAAAATAATGGGTGATTATACATAGGGTTTGAGTGGCTAACAATAAAAGTTCTGTCTTTTAATGATGTTCATACCATAACTATTCACACAAATTTTATTCAGTTTTACATTGTAGATGTGTTTTGTGCTAATGATTTGTGTTTCTCATATACATGTGCTATATATCATATTTCAAATATTAATTTAAAAGAAAATTCAACTTATTGTAGAATAGTAGACAATAATTTAATGTATTTTTTCCTATGAAATTTGATTTTAAAAAGATGCATTTATATTTTTTCTGTGTATGTATGAGATTGTATGAATACATGCACACTTACTCATGTAGAGACATGAAGATATTGGAATACCATCATGATCACTCTTGCCCTATTCTTTTGATGAAGGTATTTTCTTGAACTTAAGGCTCTTTTTTTTCTGCTAACTGGGAACAACAACTCTACCAATATGTTCTTGCCACAGCATGCACAGAAACCAAGCTTGTCTTTTGAATTCTGATAAATAAAATCTCTTACTCATTCATGGTCAAAGTGCCTGCTACTTTAATCACTGATGCATCTCTACCACCTATAGCTTTGAATTTCTATAGCAAGTGTTTCATTTAAGTAAAAAGCAAATATAAATGTATAGAAAATAAAATTCATAGAGAAATTTCAAATAAAGTATCACAGCTTGAGGTAGCTAGTAATCATTAAATCTGGATGCTCATGTGAAGAATGATTGCATAATTTAATCCAGACATCTAGAGACCATTTATTAGTGGGTACAATTTAATTGGAAGTGGTTTTAAAATACTTTTAATGTCATGAATGCAAAAATTACAGAAATCTTAGTTTCTGTGGAATGAGAATACCCTGGAGAATTCACACCATTTTATGTAAAAATTTGGTAAAAATTTCAGTGAAGTATAGACAATTAAATGATATGGATTTGTTTTGTAGCTTTTGTGTCTCTAGTGTCTTTTTCTTTTCTATGTTAGAAAGACTCAAAATCACCAATAAATTCTTGATTGTAAGAATAAAATGCTGCAAACCTTTCTTTAGACGACATTAATTGTGTTATAAGGAATAATATGTAAGAAATTTTGTGAGCTTAACTATATTATGTATTTTGACTAATTATTACATGTAAAGGGAGATCAGTGTTTTCAGTGTTCTATTGGTTGAGATGACAGAGGACAAATGTTTGGTTTGACATTTTAACTTCCAGATATTAGTGCTGCATTGCCCAAGAAAGAATGCCTTAACTCTTGTCTCTGCTTCTTTTGGCATCATTTCCAGAAACCATTGCTAGTCCTTGTGTGGAAAGTCATATTCCAGAAGGTCACTTTTTGGAGTAAGTCAGACTTTGATACTTATATTAGAATTATTTTATTAACTTTTTGTTTTGTTTTCCCACAGTGGACTCTTGTAAAACATAATTTGCTTTACAAAGCAAATACAAGGTGTGTTTCTCTATTATATACTATTCATCCAAAAGACCAGAATTCATGCTATTTTATTTAGAAATGGATATATAGACATTAACCTTGAATATTGCAGTGGACCTTTGATTGTCTGTTTTAAAACCAATGCCATCCCAAAATGCCATCCTAACTCAGTCAATGAGAAATTATGTCATCCATCTCCAAATGTGACATTCCTTGGAGACCACAGATAAATATGGGATATGTTTCAGAAAAGAGATGACAAAGAACCACAGACAAACAGAACAGCGAATTGGAACTGTCATGGAACATTGCCAATGGTGAGACAATTCATACATTTGTAAAAATGAACCAATAATTGACAAGGTAGCAAACACCTGCTATCTCAGCAGGAGGAAGCTGGGGCAAGAGGACTGCCATAGGTCAAGGCTGTTCTGTGAAACTACATATTAGGTCATCTAGGCTGTAGAATGATACCTTGTTTCAAAACAACTTTAAAAATACTTTAATTGAAAGAGTCTTTAAACTATTTTCTTCTTAAGTAATATTCTTTATCTCTGCCTATATTTTATTTACCAGGTATTTAAAAATATATAGCATTTTATAACACCAGGAACATAAAGATAATTTTAATTGAAACAATATGGTCAGTATTTGTTTTAATAAATCCTGAAGTTTAATAAAATATCAAATGCTCCTTTGTTATTAAGATTGATTATGATATCTTTATTAATATAGGAGAATGTGATGAATTTTTCTGCTAAGAAAGAAGGCTGTTCATAACCCTAAATCATGTTAGGCTATAGAAGCAATAAATGTTATGGGATTTACTAAATGGTTTTCATACTCTTTAGTTCTGAGATATTTATCAGTCTCAGAAATGCTTTATGTTTAATAATGACTATTAATAGTTCCTAATACAAAAGAGTTGTCAACTTTTTAGGACTCCCCATTTTCAGATTTGGATTTATAAAAATATCAATATTTCAATCACAATACACCACATCTTCCAATTTTTACTCAATTATATATTTCATTGATTTTTCTGTACACATAAATCATGTATGGTGTTTTGCACAGTGCTGGGAAATGTTTACAGAGTAGGCTGGAGACGAATTAATGAAAGCTTGTGAGTAGTGAAGAGGCTGAGTCTAAAAGGGACAGAGAAAATGTTCTGTAGGGATGTTTTAGTTTTACAGGCACATAGTACATAAAACTAAAATTCACAATGATTAATCTATAAAAATGAAAATGAATCTGTGACAGATATTGTAATGCTACTGAAATCTTTTTAAAATAGAATTACAGGATATGACTAATAAACATTAATAACAATTCAGTAAATATATAAAACAGTAAATACAGGGAAAGATGGGAAGTGTCTTCAATTAAACAGTAATTATTAAATTCATGATATTTGAAGCATTATTGGGCCAATGTGAAGAAAAAGATGGACAAGAAGTAGTCTTCATTGTTTACAGTGGAAAAAAATAATGTTTCATGCAAAATTAGATAATTAAGTGACCCAAAGAGTTCCACGAGAGAACTACTAAGGCCTGATAAACAACTTCAACAAAGTGGCTGGGTATAAAATTAACTCAAACAAATCAGTAGCCTTCCCCTTACTCAGCGGAAATGCTGTCTGAGAAGGAAATTGGGAAAATGACACCCTTCACAATAGTCACAAATAACATAAATTACCTCAGTGTAACTCTAACCAAGCAAGAGAAAGATCTATATGGCAAGAACTTCAAGTCTCTGAAGAAAGAAATTGAAGAAGATCTCAGAAGATGGAAAGACCTCCCATGCTCATGGATTGGCAGGATTAATATAGCAAAAAATGGATGGCCATTTTACCAAAAAGCAATCTACAGATTCAATGCAACCCCCATTAAAATTCCAACACAATTTTTCATAGAGTTAGAAAGATCAATTTGGAAATTGATTTGGAATAAAAATAAACCCAGGATAGCAAAACCTAATCTCAACAACAAAAAGAACTTCTGCGGGAATCAGCATTCCTGACATCAAACAGTATTACAGAGCAATAGTGATAAAAACTGTATGGTATTGGTACAGAGACAGACAGATAGACCAGTGGAATAGAATTGAAGACCCAGAAATGAACCCACACACCTATGGTCACTTGATTTTTGACAAAGGAGCTAAAACCATCCAATGGACAAAAAGAGAGCATTTTCAAAAAATGGTGCAGGTTCAACTGGAGGTCAGCATGTAGAAGAATGCAGATCGATCCATTCTTATCATCCTGTACAAAGCTTAAGTCAAAGTGGATCAAGGACATCCACATCAAACTGGATATACTCAAACTAATAGAAAAAAAAGTGGGGAAGAGTCTGGATCACATGGGCACTGGAGAAAATTTCCTGAACAAAACACCAATAATTTATGCTCTCAGTAAAGAATCAACAAATGGGACCTCATAAAACTGCAAAGCTTCTGTAAGGCAAGGGACACTGTCATCAGGACAAAATGGCAACCAACAGATTGGGCAAAGATCTTTACCAATCTTACATTCCATAGAGGGTTAATATCCAAAATATACAAAGAAGTCAAGAAGTTAGACTCTAGAGAGAGGCAAATAACCCCATTAAAAATTGGGTAGAGAGCTAAACAAACAATTCTCAGTTGAGGAATATTTAATGGCTGAGAAACACCTAAGGAAATGTTGAACAACCGTATTCATCAGGGAAATAAAAAATCAAAACAACCCTAAGGTTCCCTGTCATACCAGTCAGAATGGCTAAGATCAAAAACTCAGGTGAGAACAGATGCTGGTGAGGATGTGGAGAAAGAGGAACACTCCTCCATTGTTGGTGGGATTGCAAGCTGTTATGACATCTGGAAATCAGTCTGGAGGTTCCTGAGAAAATTGGGCTTTGCATTACCTGAGGACCCAGCTATATCTCTCCTGGGCATATACCCAAAAATGTTCCAACATACAATAAAGACATATGCTTTATTTAGAAAGCCTTATATATAGAAGCCTTATTTATAATAGCCAGAAGCTGGAAAGAACCCAGATGCCTTCATCAGAGGAATGGATACAGAAAATGTGGTGCATCTACACAATGGAGTATTACTCAGCTATCAAAAACAATGATTTCATGAAAATTATAGGCAAATGGGTGGTACTAGAAAATATCATCTTGAGTGAGGTAACACATTCAGAGAAAAACACACATGGTATGCACTCACTGATAAGTGGATATTAGCCCAAAAGTTTGAATTACCCAAGATCCAGTCCACAGACCACATGAAGCTCAAAGAGAAAGATGACAAAAGTGCAGAAGCACCCTTTTTAAAGGGGGGAACAAAATATTTACAGGAGGGGACAGGCAAAAAGCAGAATAGGAACGCCATTCAGAGCCTGCCCTACATGTGAAATATATAGAGATAAGATTGATAATGCTAAGATGTGCATGTATATAGATGTCTTGGGTGGAACATATCACCAAATACAGAAGTGAAATTAGCAGCAAACCATTGGGAGAATAGGATCCCTGAAGAGGGCTTCATATTTAAAATTAAATTATCCAGGTATGCAAAAAGCCATGGACAGGTCAGCTGCATATAGCAGGGAATGGCCTTTTGGGCACCAGTGGAAGGAGAAGCCTTGGTCCCACAGTCTAGGGGATTGTCTGGGGGAAAAGAGGGGTGATTGTGGGGAAACTTTATAGAAGAAGAAGGATGGGATAGGGGCAGGAAACTGGGGGAATAATATTTGAAATGTAAATAAAAAAATCCAATAAAAAGTTAGATACTAATGTTATAATCTTTTTTTAGAAGTTTGCCACAGTTAATCAATGTTTATGTTCTCTCTGTCTTTTCTCTTTTTAAAATTTTTATTAGATATATTTCTTTACTTACATTTCAAATGTTAATCCCCTTCCCGTTTTCCTGTCCATAAGCGCCCATCCCCTCCTTTCTCCCTCCCCCATATGGGTACTCCCCCCGTACATCCCCCTTACTGCTCTCCACGTATTCCCCGCACTGGGAGCCAAACCTTGGCAGGACCAAGGGCTTCCTCTTCCCCTGGTGCCCCAACAAGGGTATTCTCTGCTACTTATGCAGTTGGAGCCCTGGGCCAGTCCATGTATAGTCTTCGCAGTGGTTTAGTCCCTGAAACCTTGGTTGTTGGCATTGTTGTTCATATTGCAAGTTACTTAACTACTAAGACTTATAATAAACTTCCAGGATATAAAAGAAGTTATCTTATCAGATGAGAGAGCAGTAGAATCCTAAAAATCAAAAAGTCTTAAAATATTAAATGTTATTTCTTGATTATATGATATTATTATTCTCTGTTATATCTTGCAAGGTGACCCAAAGATACAGTCCTCTTCTATGAGTGATTTGACAATGCACAAATCTTAGAAGTTACTCTGAAAATTATTTTTATAATGGCCAAAAAGAGGATAAACATTGAATATACAAAATTATAAGGCTCTTGAGAGACAGCTCTGTGGATAAAATAGTGCTATGTTTTTGTCCTATAGATAACCTGAGTTTGAATCCTAACACCCATATCAGACAGCTAAGAGATGTCTGTAACTTCAACCCCAGGACATAATATGGGTACATTATCTATACAACTTTAGAATTGTGAATGAAATGTTTCTGTGATTGAAACCTGTTAAAGGATAATAACCTTCCTGTTGGCACTTCAGCTCTTACATTCTGAACAAAACTAGAAGTGTTCTGTACATATTGTCTCAGTTTCTTATGTTAGGAAGAGAAACTTGATTATATCACAGTTCCATTAAAAACCCCAGCACTGAATGTAAGGGTATTTTATAGGTGTTCATCTGCACATCAGATCATGTTGTCTCTTTTCTAATGCAAATATGTATCTCAAAAACATCCACTGTGTAGTCTCAAGGTTGAAGGCCTCTTGTTGATGGGATTAATTTATTCTTATTAATGATAAAGGCTAAATAATGTTGATGTTATGGGAAGCAAGTTAAATTTGAGGTCCAGGAGAGATCACAGGGAATGGATCTCGTTAATAGTACCTGATCAAATTATATTGTGGATATATTTTTTTCAATGACATAAAACAGAAATAGTGCGGAGCCTTAGATTAGAAGGAAATTTAAAAATGGAGGTAAGCAAAAAAAACTCTTTTAGCTTCTTTAAGGAAAATGCATTTATAATGAATGAGAATTGTCCCCTAGGAGAGAACACATGAAGTATATTTCTAAAGCATTAAGCTGTCTGGAAGACATACAAACTTGAAGGGACTACTCCATATAGAAAGCTGCTTCAGGAGACTGCACAGTTACACATTTACTGTCGTTACTAAGTGACTTGGATCACAATGGGCAGGAGGAGATTCACATTAATGTGAATGATATTCTGGAATTGAGAGGGAAAACAAAAGTTGACCTCAATTGAGAAATAGCTTTAAGTGGGGAAGGTAATGAGTATCATCAAGTAGGAGATGCATAGTGAACTACTGAAAATATTTATACGCAGTTATGAAGTTCACTGAATATCATCAGATATTCAAGAAAGAGTAGAAGAAAAATTCTATTTATTTTGCACGTTCAAAGAAGTCAAAGTCATAATTCCTTGAATTTTTCCCACCAGTAGTTTGTTTGTTAAAATTACAGAAAAATAGGTAAAATAAAAACAAATTACAATAAAAACTTTAAAATGTAAAATGCTTTATTGTATGTTTTCATTGAACACATTAGAAAATAGCATAGACAATTTACATGTTTAAGGAAATCATAACTAATATGTATGAACATGGAGGAAGCCTAACAGACTCAATGAATTTTCAGGTTTATCCATTCATTCTACTGAAATAATAATGAGAAAAAATAAATTATGAATAGATTTATATGTATTTTATGCCATATATATTTCAAAGTTGAGTAGCTCCTTTAAACAAATGTAAAATCACAAATACACAGATGCTTTCTCTGAATTGTCCAGGGTTAATTGAAATCTGCTTATGAAGGCAGTACCACAAGCCACAAATTGAGCCTGTTTTCAGTAACATGTAGCTCAAAAGCCCAGTGTGCAATTTGCTGATATGAATTTTAATAGAGGTGTTTACTCTTCTATGACTTCAGTGAATAGTCAGTTTGGGAAGAAAAGCCACATGCACTAAGGTTTGTTGAATCATGTTCATTTTATTTTAAGCAAACCACTTTGAATCTTACTTCAAATATCCTTAGTCTGATATGTGATAAAGCCAAATATATCTGATACTTGATACAATTTAATAGTAGATAGAAAATTATTTGGTTTAGTTACCCAAAATATAGCCATGCCTAACCTATTCCTGTTAAGGAAATCATAAATGGAAGAGGAAAAACATCAGTTTTTTATATGAGATAATTTCTGTCATTAGTAATTATTTTCAAAGTGATTATAGAAAATTAGTGTCTATATTATTCTGAAAATTTCCTATTTAATTATATATGAAAAACACAAGGAGGGCTGTAAAAACCTAGCATTAATGTGTGAGTGAATAGAATCCTGGGAAGAAATATACTCAAAGAGAGTTCTGGCTCACCATGTTTTAAGGAGGGAAAAATGAGTTAGTCTACTATATAAACATTCCCTCCATCTTATAAATATGGACAAAACTTTTAAAATCCACAATCTAGAAACCACTATGTTACTACTCTCTTCCTAAAAAGCTCAATGAAATATTTCTTTGGAGCTCCACTTTGGTTTGGTTGAGTTTCTAAATTTTAATTTATCCCATTATCTTGAGTGAATTACTTTGCAAGAAGACAAGAATGGAACTCCTACCAGCAGTGCACAATTAGGTTATGTTTCCTCACCACTTAAGTAGTAGTTTATTTTTTTTTATCAGCATACATGGTTTTAAGTACGTCATCTCTCTTCTTCACTATATTAAATTGGCTTCTTTTGGCAATAGATGGCAGCTAACACAAAGACCTCCAACTGGTTAAGGTGAAAAGAGTGAGAATGTGGCTTTGTCAGCATTAAATGGGATATCCATATCACAGATCCTGTAATTGTAGAAAATGAGTAGAAAGATTGTGTGTTCCAGAGGATATAACTTTCTATAAGGAAATAATGTTTCACAAATAAAGCAGGGCAAGGACAAATATTAATTCATATAATTTGGGACAACATAAAGAAGACTCATAAAAACTCATGGTAGTGGGCATTTCTTAAGCCTGCACATGATGTAGAGGCTTTTTAACATTTTAAAGCTTATGCCTTTTAGCTAGCGCCATCTTCCAGCCAGCTATCTGAACTTAACCACACTACTTAATCTATTACCTGCCATGTGACTACCTCTGGACCTCTCTGCTCTGCTGAAGGCTATACTGTTCCCTCCTTGTCTGCCAGTAAAATCCCTGTGTCTCATTCCCAATCCCAGAGTTTCAGTCTGTCTTTCTGTCTGTCCACCCATCTGTCCAGCAATCTATCTATCTATCTATCTATCTATCTATCTATCTATCTATCTATCTATCTATCTATCTATCTATCTATCTATCTATCTATTGAAAGTTTCATCCACCATTTACTGTCCTTTTTTGGCCTTCAGATGTTTATTAGAGCCAGTCAGATACAAGTCTAGATTACCTCTAGTGAGGAAGGATACATATTTACAAACTGTAAGACAGTGATATGTCATAGAAATAACAATACCAAGAACTTTTCAGCATTTAGCTCTCTGCCAGTACAGAAATAACAGTTATATACACAGAGTAACACCTTCCTACAAAGTATTCCAACACTCAGGTCAGAGAACCTACTGGTAGGGAGATGGTAAGGTGAGAGCAAATTCTGACCATTAGTTCAGAACCCATCAGGAAAATATAGGCTCCAGGAACTGGAGTGGCAGTTGAGTATATTCAGTATGGAAATATTGAGTTCTTAAAGTTAGTATGTTCCAATAGAAGGCCACACATCCAAGAGTGTGTGGGGTGCCACAATGTGGATGGACTGGGAGAGGAATGGAATATTATCAGAAAAGTTTATATGAAATTTTCAGAGAACTGAGGAAAACATATTCTTTTTGAAATTGAAGTATTTGTCTAAACTTGATGTAGGTTTAAGAAAAATAAAAAGGGAGAGAGAAATCTTTTGAAACAAGTGAAATGAACAAAAACTATTTGAGATTGTTAGATATAAGGAATTTATTTTAAATAAAATTTATTACACTGATCAAGAGAAATTCAAACCAAATTCACTAACCTCTTACATAAATACTTGGCCTTTCATATTTATCAATTTACGTTTCAAACACAGAGTGTTAAAAACTATTCTGCATGAAAACCGAGAGATAGAGAACATTTCAGAGAATGGAGAGCCAAGAATGACACTCACAGGAGTCAGTGAGAACAGAAGAAGCCAGGAGAACATGGTCCACATAATCAAGGCTCATATGAGCTCACAGAGACTAACATGGTAACCACAGCCTGAAAATGGGTCCACTTGGCACTCTGCATATATATGATGTCTGCAAGCTTGATGTTTTGTGGAACTCCCGTAAGTGGGAACAGGTGTATCTCTGGCTCCTTTGTCTGATCCTGAAACACATTTTCTGCTATATTATTTTGCTGAGCTTTAATGGGAGGGGCATTTACCTTGTCCTAATGCATTTTGTTTTCTTGTGTTTGGTTGTTGTCCCTTGGAGGCTGGTCCTTTTGTGAAGAGGAAACAGGGAGAGTTGATCTGGGGGAGAAAGGTTTTAGGGGAAGCTGGGAAAAGTGGAGGGAACAGAAACTATTGTATGAGAAACTATGTTAAAGAGAGAGGGGGAAGGGGAGCAAGGGAAGGAAAAAGGAAGGAGAAGGAAGAAAGGAGAGAGAGAGACACAGAGACAGAGAGACAACGACATAGACAGAGAGACAAAGAGAATGAGGAACACAAAGAAAACAAACATTCAAACAAAAAGAAAGTAAAACCTATTACCGATATTAATACTCTCAAACAAAGTGGTTAGAAGAAAGGAATGTTACTTTATTTTCTTCCTATTTTTTAATTGAAAATATTTTTTCCTCCCATATCATGACTAGTTTCCTAAACTTCCATTTCTCTGAAGTACCCCTCTCCCCTGTCCTATGAACACATTTGTTCACCCTCAAATATTCAAAAATCAATGTTATTTAAACTGAAGAATATATTGAGCAAACACTTGGTATAGACTTCTTAAGAAAATAATAAAAGAGTCAAGCAACAAATAATTGAAAATGGACAATAAACACAAATCCGTGTTTCTTATTGGAAATCATATAAAAATATTGCATGTACCAAAATATAAGCAACATACAAATTAAATTCACATGGAAATATCACCACATTTAATGGGAATAACTATTTAAAAATTAAAGGTAAGCACAGGTCAGCATATCAAAGAGAAGACTGGCAGTCTGCTGTCAAAAAAACTCAGAGCAGGAATTACTAGAAAGCATGGAATGGAGGCTCCAAAATATCAAAAGAGAGCTCCCAACACCCAGCAATCCTTTTCATGGGTTGGATTGTAAAGACATAGAGAATATCTTATCAGATAGTTGAACCTCTCTGTGTTATTGCCTTCTCACTGTCATAAGCATTTAACAGACATTATGCATTTTATAAGATATGTTTGTTGAAATATTATGTACATCTATCTATCTATCTATCTATCTATCTATCTATCTATCATCTATCTATCTATCCATCTATATCTATGTATCTACCTACCATCTAACTATTCTTATGTACTAAATAAAGATTAATTTAATTTATCTAAAATGATTTTTTGGATATACTTAGGAAATTACAAAAACAGTACAATCATCACTTAGAGAAACTCTACTTGAAAATTTACTAACTTTCAGAAAAAAGAAAGCAAATGAAAATAAATTTGATCATATTTAACATTTGCTATTCATTTTAGAGGTTTACAGTCAATGTTTGGCTTTCTAAATTCCCACTTGATTATCTGTTTTCCTGGTGATATTTATTCTCTCCCTAGCTCCTGTAATTTCTCGTTTGTTTCTTCACTATGTTGGATTCTTACAAGTGTCTTCCACATCCCTGACTGTTTGAGAATGGAAAGCAGATTTTTTTATTGTCCTGCTGTTAGTTCCTCATTGCATCTGATTCCCAAAACAGGTTCCCAGGTTCAGTAAATGTGTTTGAGAGTTGGTTGGTTGGTTGGTTTGTTGTCATTATTGTTGTTTGTTCTTGTTAGTTGGTTTAGTTTTCTCTTTTAGTTCTTGAGATGAATAGCTGCTTACCACTATAGATTTCGGTACTTATGAGGAATAGTCTGTGAATCTTTCAGTGATTTCTTCTGTTCCCAAATAACTCAACTTTTTTAGTGTGCATGTTTATATGTGTATTTTAACTGTCTTAATAATATATATTAAATTAAATTAATTAATTAAATTAAAATTAAATATACGCATATATAATTTTTAATGTTTTTATTGGATATTTTTATTTACATTTCAAATGTTATTTCCTTTCCCGGTTTCCCTGACATAACCCCTTTAATCTCCCTCCCCTTCATCTATAAGGGTTTTCCCCTCCCCATCTAACTCCCTTTGGCCCCCCCACACCAGACATGCCCCTACACTGGAGATCCAACCTTGGCAGGACCAAGGGCTTCTCCTTCATTTGGTGCCCAACAAGGCCATCCTCTGCTACATATGCAGCTGGAGCTACCGGTCAGTCCATGTATAGTCTTTGGGTAATGGTTTGGTCCTTGGAAGTTCTGCTTGGTTGGCATTGTTGTTCTTATGGGTATGCAAGCCCCTTCAGCTCTTTCAATCCTTTCTCTAATTCCCTCAACGGGGGTCCCGTTCTCAGTTCAGCGGTGTGCTGTTAGCATTTGTCTCTGTATTTGACATGCTCTGGCTGTGTCTCTTAGGAGACATCTATATACGGTTCCTGTTAGCATGCACTTCTTAGTGTCATCAATCTTTTTGTTTTTTCCGGAGTTGAGGACCGAGGGCCTTGTGCTCGCTAGGCAAACGCGCTCTATCACTGAGTTAAATCTCCAACCCCAGTGTCGTCAATCTTACCTAGTTTTGGTGGCTGTATAGTTATAGGGCACATGTGGGACAGGCTCTGAATGGCCATTCCTTTATTTCTCTGTTCCAAATTTTGCCTCTATATCCCCTCCTATGAATATTTTTGTTCTCCCTTTTAAGATGGAGTGAAGCATATGCACTTTGGTCATCCTTCTTCTTGAGCTTCATGTGGTCTGTGGATTGGATCTTGGGTAATTCAATCTTTTGGACTAATATCCACTTATCAGTGAGTGCATACCATGTGTGTTTTTTTCTGATTGGGTTACCTCACTCAGGATGATATTTTCTCATTCAATCCATTTGCCTATGAATTTCCATATTTTAACATGCAATATATATATATATATACATATATATGTAATATATGTAAATGTATATTTGTGTATATTTGAATTTTAAATGCCTCCTCTCTTCAGAATATTAAGATAGTCTTCCGACTTAAAGTTCTCTGCTATGTTTCTTCAGTAAATAGCTTATTTAGGCCTTCAATATGAATGCGGATTTTTATTGTCAATACCAATTATCTGTGATTTTGACCTGGTTTGTTGTTCCACATGTTTTTATATTGTCGTAACGTGTTTTTCCCCCCCAAACTGAATGAAATAATTCATTAACATTTAATTTTAGCTCTTCCCTCTGCTTGATATAATTTATTGGTAATGCTTATTTGGAGCTGTTTTCAAAAAGAAAAAAAAAACAAACTATATACTGTGCACATAGATGTCTGCAGGTGCAAATGTCTGTATGTGTACATATAGGCCAGCAGTCCAGTCTCTGCTCTGTTGTCCCTCACCTATTCATTTGAGCCAGTGTCTTTCTATGAAATAAAACTAGGCTAGAGGCCAGCAAGTCTCATTAATCTTCTTGGTTGTGATGTCTCACACACTACTGAGGGTATTGGCACTACTGTCATGCTCTGCCTTTGTATGTGTGCTTGGAGTTCAAATCCTGATATTTGCACAAGATTTGCTGTATCATTTTATCATCTCCCACTTACATATATAAAAATTGAAAATTTTATATGCTAACAACAAAAATATACTCTAGCATATATAGGCATATATGTGTGAAAGTGTATACAAATACACACACACGTAAATGTTTATTTTTACACATATTTATGTAGCAGTAAAAATAGAAGAAAAGGAGAACATTAACTTGATAGAAAACATCTGGGTCAGCTTCAAGGGAAGTTATATCTGAAGGCCTAAGGACAGGAGGGAAGAAAGAGAAGAGAGAGTGACATAATAATATTTTAGTAAAATTTTTTAAAGAAAATTTTGGTTTTTGAGTTTTGCTTTTTCTGTATTTTATTCCTTTAAAAATATTTTCTTTTTGCTAACTGCTAATATTTTTAGTAATTGCCCTTTCTTCAGTAGCTGTGTATCTTCATAAGATAAACCAACCACTCATTTTTAAAATGGGGCTTTTTATGTTTTGTCTATTTTTTCTGGATTTTTATGTATATTCAGCTGTATGCAGCTGAATGAACTTTTGGAGGAGTCAAGGTGCCTTGTTCTTTTATATATTTTGAGTTTCTTTGTGAGTTCACATATTGGAATAATGGGCACCCACCATGCAGTCTTTACCCAATGGTTCAGTCAACAACACAATTCAGAGGCAACAGAAGAATCAGTGAACGCAGCATCAAAACAAAGTATGCAGACAATATTAACTCAATAAAAAACTGCTATGTCACAATGTTAACTCCACATTTGAAAGAAAGAAACAAATATAATATGGATTGAAGGAAATGTTTAAAAAATAAGTTAATAGACCCAGAGACATTTCTTAATGATAGAGCATTTGCCTAGAAATCTTACATTACTCATTTCCAACCTACAAATGTTTTTAAAATAATCTATTTTATTTTGAAGCTTCCACGCTCATAATTCATTTCCTCACAATCATGCCATTTATGTCATAATCTTGTTATTTTCGTAGAATATTACCTTTAAAACTTTTACATAAGTGTTGGAACTTAGCATGAGACTAAGAAGTGTAGCAAGATGGAAATGGGATGAATGGGGGGGGGAAGTTTGTGAATATAGTAAATTTCTCAAGAAATCAGAGAAGACATGGTTCACTCCAATGAAGTTATTTTCTCCTCTACATAGTTCATGTCATGCTAATTTTCAATTAAGTTCTTATATATGCTACAGAATCTCCCCTTAAATGCTTCTCTTTCAAGTTTTAATTTATTACTTTGTTTTCCATTTACTGATACAATGCTTCACTAAAGACACATGTTTTCAATCTAGATTCAACATTTTTATTACTTTCGTAAATAACTTGTTATGGTATTTTCACAAATTGTATTTTTCCAATTTCTTAAAAACAAACAAAAAAACAAACAAGCAAAAAGCCCTTATGTATCAATCACTATTATTTTTGATAAGTTTGTCTGGTAAAATATTACACTCATAAAGATCAAAAATAATAGTCAATATATTTACCTTAAACTCATTGTCTAATTCAAAGTATTTTGTAATGAAATTGATTACTAAGTGTTTTTAAACTCTTTGTCTGTATTTGACATGGTTTGATGTGTTTCCTGTCAGTTTCTGATCAATTATGGCCCTGACATAAATGAAACTTTATGGAATAAATTTGTATATATTTGTGGGTGTTCCTTGTTCATTTCTATTCTTTATGAACCGCACATGTACACAGTCAACTTGTGTCAAGAATCTTGATTCTTTACTGAAACTGTGGTCTTCTTTTTAGCACCATTTCTTCCATATAACCATTCTGCAAATGTTTATTAAGTTAATCAACACCAACAACATGTGTACTATGCAGCAAATGATCACTAATTAACCTAAGTTGAAACGTATTATTTTAAATTAATGATTATTATCATTAATCTCTATATTCATACATGAAAATAATGAAGCATAAATTAACTGTAGTCTAAGCACATTTATTTTAGAGATAAAACGGGTGTCAGTTAAAAATATACCCCTGGTTTTTACCATACCAATGACCACATATTCTGTAGAACTGGTCCACCAATAGCATTTTTATTGAAATTCTAAAAATCCTCTAATCCAAAATAATTATATGTACAAATTTTAAAGTCACATAATCTATGTAAATGTTATGAAGTAAATAAAGTCACCAAATGGTTAGCCAAGCATTTAATTTTCCTTATCACATTTTATGACTAAATCTTGGAAATTTATACAGTTTAATTAGTGTTATGAACTTATACCTGTGTAGGTGAGGGGCTAATTACATAATTTATAGGTGACTAAATAGTTTTCTCTGTACTCTTTATTATTTCATGTTCTAATTAGAGTTTCTTTATTTTACACACTCAATATTTATTTTATTTTCTATCATTTAACTAATCATTTAAAATTACCCTGAGTGCAAATTTACTGTAATGCTTTCACTTATTTATTTATTTGTATATGCTTTGAATAGTTATTTAGGTAACATATGAGTTTATCTTTTTGATAAATGCATTATTAATTATTGTGAAGTCCATATTGACAATAAAACCTGGTAATATAAATGTATCATCACTGGTGAGATGAGCAGTACCCAAGGCAGAAAGTGGAAAAACTGTTGAAACATATACCATAGGAGAAGAGTCCTTGCTCTCTCTTGGATACTGGATCCTCATAGAAAAAAATTACCTAAAAGGAGGAAAGACAATAGATTTTATAAAACAGCACTTTTGCTGGAACTAGTCAGAAAGTATTGCATGTATATTAATTTTACAGCTCATGAGTTTTTGGTTTTACAAATGTATTACCTTTCCAGTTTTATTTCCCTCACTGAAATGCCCTCAGACATGAATGTAGACAGGAAACACTCTCTCTCTCTCTCTCTCTCTCTCTCTCTCTCTCTCTCTCTCTCTCTCTCCTCTCTCTCCTTTTCCCTCTCTCTTTCTCTCCTTTTCCCTCTCTCTTTCCTCCCTTACACAAACACACATACACACACACACACACGCACAAGCACACGCACATGCACACACACACACTCCACAAATATCACATTCTATCCAAAATCTTCATAAATAATTTGAGTTGAATATAGAGGAGATTTTTTTATTGTTGTTTTAGAAAACATGAAATTTACTGTAAAGGAACAAAATAAGAGGATTTGAATAGAATGTGAAACTCCTGTTACTCCCATAGAAAAGAAAAAAAGATGAGTCTTTCAAGTTGACTGAAAATCTTAAACAGTTAAATAGTATTACCAAAAAAAAAAAAAACAAAAAACAAAAAACAAAAAACAGTTAAATTGCATTACCAAAAAAAAAAGTAATTATGCTGAAAAAATACAGTCTGAAGACTAAGGCAAGTGCTGTCCTTTTCCTTTCTTGGAGGGCAGTTATTCTTGGACATTGTGTGTAGTTTCTCCCCTAAGGGTGAGGCTGACCTGGAACCCTATGGACAGCCTTTCACAGCTAAGCTTGCCAACAAATTGTCAGAAATGATTAGTGAGAAATAAGAAGAGAATGTTTCCCCTGTTGATAATAGGGGACAAATAAAAGAGACTCTGAAATTAACATAGGGAATCACATTTGACTGATAAGAATATTGTGCATTCAATTTTATTCAATATCCTAGATCAACTTTGTATTTACATATTTTTAAATGCATCATATTGAACCTGACAGGGTTGAAATAATAGAGAATTCTGTGCCAACTCATAAAGATAGCTCTTGTGCCTGGCTATCACTTTTACAATAAGCAATGTGTGTCTTAGTGTTGTCTTGATACAAGGAAGTTCTAATTAATCATGTTTTCCCCTAATCATGATTTATAGAAACCTGTACAATATCTTTAGATTTATAATAATCCCAAATTAGATTATAATTGAAAAATCTTTAAAATGAAAGGACTTATTATGAATATAGTTTGATTTCTTTTTCTGAATATATTAAAACAAAAGGGGTAAAAACTGCAATTTTTTCTTAAAAATCATAAAAGTCTTATTGTTAATAATATGATATCTGTATTTATACTGAAGTAATATTTTGATCTACTGGATTCATAAACAGAGTGATAATTCTTTACCTCATGTTTGAGTCATCTACCAATGAAAAACTAAGCTGATAAAGGTTCTAAATATATGATAATGTAGAAGTTAAAATTAATATGAGATGTAATCAATTTTCCTGTTTTATGTATATTAATCTGTTTTACACCTGCATGTTTTCTGATAAGATGTCCCATTTCACATAACTGACACGTTTAATGACCATTTCAGTACTAATTCATCTACAGTATTGAGAAATAATTCCATGTTACATCACAACTCAAAAAGTAATTAACTCATCACTCAGGATAAATTTGAGAGTCATTATTCTGTATGTTAATAATTTTGAAGATCGAATGCTGACTCTCTATATCTACCATATTTAGAATTCAATTGAATTCCTTATTTTAAGTAATAGATTCCTAAGGTCGAAATTAGATTTATAAGTTTGAAAGTATTGCTATTTTGAGTGCATGAATATATAAATTTCAAATGGAATTTTTGTACTTCAATTATGAAATTCAGTAAGTTTTGATTTCTAATATTTCTAATATCTACAAGATTGAGGAAATATCCACAGCCCTAGGAATGCACACTTGAATTATCTCATGAGATAATTCATATTTAATATTATTGGAAATATTAGAGTTAATTATGCATATATGTTTGGAAATTATTTATGTTGTCTAATAAATGTGCAGAGAAACTTTAATAACACACAGATTTTTCAGAAATGTTTGCTAGCTTTCAGAGCTTCAGAGGATTGATGTCCTTGTTGAACCAATATGTCAAGCAGCTCTACACCAAAAGTGAGAATTTATTTCCAAATCATTTGGTAAATTTTGCAAAGTAATCACTGTTCATTTTTCAAATTAAATTTGAAAAGCAAACTCAAAATTCTAAGTCAGGATATTGTATATAAAATAACATTTAGGGGAAAATCTATCAGAGTCTTTTATCCTTTATCCATTTATTTAAAATGAAAAGTAGTGATGGCATATAAAGATAACCTAATCCATAGAAACTCAAAGATGATATTTTCCATGTTTTCCTTGCATTGATTTGCAGATGCAGCTATTCCAAATTATTATTTCACAAACCAAGATGATTCTCAGCAGGGAGGTTGCACCCCATGTGGTTTTCATCAAAGGGAGCTTGGTCGACATTCGCTGATCTGAATATTACCATTATATTACTAATTTACACCTTTGGAACAGGGTCAAGGGGCTTCTAAATTTTTGTTGACTTGATATTAACCTGAAAGAAGAATGTTAATAACTGCTGAAATTTATCTACGGTAGCTCTACATCAAGAGTTTTAAGTTTTGTGTTTAAAATGAGAAAACTCTAACCCAAAGTTTTGATTTATAGTATACTGTTTTGGGATCAACTCCTTTGACACAGTCATATTTAATTTGTAATAGTCATGTTAGAGAAATAAATAAATAAGGGAAAGAAATTTCTACTTTTAAAAATGATATTACCTAGGCAATTAGCTCCTATAGCAAAGTTTGCTGGTATAAAAATTCAACATGTAGATATGTAACTTTCAATGGCTATTAATATTAAATATATCTTACTCGAATATCAGATTACCAATACTATTTTATTGAAATAGAATTTTTGTATTTTTCTTGATTTTATATGTTAAATGGTATAAAATGCATTAATTACATTTTGTTACTGAGAATATTTAAAAATAAGTTTGAAATATCACTATTTTCTAACTCTAATTAAGGATATACCATATATTACACACAGATTAGGCATTGATTCTCTTTTTAAGCATCAAGACTTACTAGTCTATACATGTACGTGTAAAATGTTTTCAGAATAACAAAAACTTAAAATCTGCAGTGTAACACTATTCTGATTAACAATGTCATCCTGTATATAATGAATTAAACATTTCCTGAATTAACTTAAAGTTAACAAAAGGTTATAAAAAGTATCTTTCTAGTCATAATATTGCATTGGTAATCCTTCAGTTATAAACATTAGGAGAAATTATACTGAGATAAAATAAAATAAATGTAGTTAGTGCTGTTGTGAATTAACAATCAAATAAGTCTTTAGCACTGCTTTCATAAAATAATAAATATGTGACATTCTTCTGAGCTTCACTTAGTATATAATAAGAAATCCTTAAGAATCACAGAATGACTTTTCTCTTGTTCTTGCTTCTTGCCCTTGGCCTTTTCCTCTCTTCCCCTTTGTCCCTTCTCTCCCCATTCCCCTCCCCCTTCCCTCCATGAGCTCATGGCTGGCCTCTATTCCTCTCCTCTTCTACTCTTCTTCTCTCATTAAACCTTTCCACCTGGAACTATGAAAACAACAACAACAACAACAACAACAACAACAACAACAACAAGAATTACAGAATAAGAACTTTCTAGGAAATCAGAACTGGTCATAATTGTCAAAATAAGGACATTGGGTAGACAAGTAAATAGTTTTAAATACAGGATGTTGCTGAAAAAAGAAACAGAATCACAAAATCTATTCTGGCAGGCTCTCCTGCCATAGTTTCCAGTGTCAAATAAAGGCATCCCATAAAGTTCCTATCTCTATTGATTTAAAAATCGCAGGAATTATATCATAATGGGAATATATGCTTATCACAATGTGGTTCTGTACCATTAAAAGAAAGCCACGGCATACCCTTTTTTTAAAAAAAAAATTATTTATTTTATGTAAGTACACTGTAGCTGTCTACAGGCACACCAGAAAAGGGCATCAGATCCCATTACAGATGGTTGTAAGCCACCATGTGGTTGCTGGGAATTGAACTCAGGACGACTGGAAGAGCAGTCAGTGCTCTTAACTGCTGACTCATCTCTCCAGTCCCCCACAACATACCCTTAACACTTTACTGACTCATGTGAGTATCCTTTCCAACTATTAATATCTTGACTTATACTCTAGTGTAGGAACGTGTTGGTTAGTAAAAAACTTGTGTAAAAATAGTAATTACTCTGTAGTCTTTTGTGAGCTGAAAAACAAATATATTTAAAAATAATAAATATGAAGAATTAAAATACTAATGGGTTGAATATGAGAACATCTAATGCATAGCATGTTTTTATACATTGTGAAATAATGTCCTTGTCTTTTTGATAACTTTTGGATGAATGTCGATATTATTTGATATTACAGTGGCTGCTCCAGCTTGTTTCTTGGGACCATTTGCTTGGAATTCAGTCCATTGATATTAAGAGTTACTAAGGAAAAGCCATGGATTCAAGGGATTTATTGCCATGGCAGAAAGTGGATGAATAAAACCATCCCCACTTCTCAGAATAGGGCTGAGATTAGATACCTTTTACAAGGAAGAAAGTCTGGGAAGGGAAGCTACATTGGCTAAGCTTCCAAGCTGTTAGGTACCTCATTATAATGGGGACCTGTCTTAAGCTCAAATGACCTGTGGTCATATTCTCTACCTGTGAAGGGGCTGAGGGTGTTGTCCTTAAATGACTGATGGTCACAAATCTATGGAAAACTGTGGGCCAGTGACCAGCCTGACTTACTGGGAGACAGGAGAAGCTCCTATCACCCCTTTCAGGGTTTCTGGGATTCAAAAGTCCTCAACCAGGAGCCAGGATGTCTTTCACTGCCCCACAGTAGATTGCAGAAAATAAACAAACTCAGAACTCAAAGAAACCAAGTAAAAACAAAAATAACTATACAAAGGATCAACAAAACCAGGAACTGGCTCTTTGAGAAAATCAACAAGATGGATAAAGCCTTAACAAGGCGAACAAGAGGGCATAGAGATGGTATCAAATTAACAAAATCAGAAATGAAAAGGGAGACCAAACAACAGAAACTGAAAATTAAAAAAAATATATCAGGTCTTACTACAAAACTCAACTAAACTCAGGTGTTTAGAAGAAATGGACAATTTTCTACAGATATCAGGTACCAAAGTTTAATCAGGATCAGATAAACAGTGCCACAACTTCTAAAGATATAGAAGCAAGTCACTAAAGGCCTCCCAACTTAAACCCAGAATCATATGGGTTTAGTGCAAAATTCTATCAGACCTTCAAAGAAGGCCTGATAAAATACTCTTCAAAATATTCCATGAAACAAGAACAGAAGGAACACTACCCAGTTCCTTTTATGAAGCCACAATTATGCCTATACCTAAACCACACAAAGACCCAACAAAGAAAGAAAACTTCAGACCAAGTTCCCTTATGAATATTGATGCAAAAATACTTAATAAAGTTTTCACAAACAGAATCCAAGAATACATTGAAACAATGATACATCCTGATCAAGTAGGCTTTACCCCAGCAATTCAGGAATGATTCAAAATACAGAAATCTATATAATCTACTATATAAACAAACACAAAGAGAAAAAAATGCATGATCATCTCATTGGATGCTGAGAAAGCATTTGACAAAATTCAACACTCCTTCATGGTAAAAATCGTTGAAAGATAAGGAATTCAAGGCCCAAACCTAAACATAGTAAAAGTAATATACAGCAAATCAGTAGCCAACATCAAACTAAATGGAGAAGAATTTCAAACAATCCCACTAAATTCTGGGACCTGAAAAGGCTGCCCACTCTCTGCCTACCTAATTAATATAGAAAGAAATTGAAGATCTCAGAAAATGAAAATATCTCCCATGCTCATGGATTGGCAGGATGAATGTAATAAAAATGGCCATCTTACTGAAAGCAGTCTACAGATTCAATTCCCATCAAAATTGCAACTCAATTCTTCATAGAGTTCAAAAGAACAATTTGCAAATTGATTTGTAATAACAAAAATCCCAGGATGATGAAAACTCTTCTCAACAATTAAGTAATTTCTGGGGAAATCACTATCTCAGACCTTAAACTGTAATACAGAGAAATTATGATTCAAAAAGAGTATGGTATCAGTACAGAGTCAGGCAGTGCGATCAATGGAATAGAAGTGAAGACCCAGAAATGAACAAACACCTATGGTCACATAGTCTTTGACAAAGGAGATAAAACCATCCAGTGGGAAAAAAAAGACAGCATTTTCAACCAATGGTGCTGGTTCACCTGATGTTCAGCAAGTAGAAGCTTGCAAATTAATGTATCCTTAACTCCTTGTTCAAAGCTCAAGTCCAAGTGGATCAAGGACCTTCACATAAAACCAGATATGGTGAAACTAATAGAAGCACAATTAGTGAAGTGCCTCAAACTCACGGGCACTGTGGAAATATTCCTGAACAGAAACCCAGTGGTTTATTCTCTAAGATCAAGCATTGACTCATGGGACCTCGTAATATTGCAAAACTTCTGTAAGGCGAAGGACACTAGTGTCAATAGGACAAAATGGCAACCAACAGATTTGGAAAGATCTTGTCCAATTCTACATTCAATAGATAGCTAATATTTAATATATACAAAGAACTCAAGAAGTTAAACTCTACAGAATCAAATAACCTTTTAAAAATGGGGTATAGAGTTAAAAACAAATCTCAACTGAGGAATATTGAAAGGTTATAAAGCAACTAATGAAATGTTCACCATCCTTAGTCATCATGGAAATTTAAATCAAACAACACTGAGATTCTACCTCACACCAGTCAGAATAGCTAAGTTCAACTCAGGTGAAAGCAGATGCTGGTAAGGATGTAGAGAAAGAGGAACACTCCTCTGTTGTTGGTGGAATTGCAAGGTTGTACAACCACTGTGGAAATCAACTTGGAGGTTCATCAGAAAATTGGACTGATTATTTCCTGAAGACCAAGAAATACTACTCCTGGACATATATCCAAATTATGCTCCAACATATAGCAAGGACACGTGTTCCATGATGTTCATAGCAGCCTTATTTATACTAGCCAAAACCTGGAAAGAACCAGATGTCCTTCAACAGAGGAATGGATACAGAAAACATGGTACATTATATAATGTGTTACTATTCAGCAAGTAAAAACAATGACCTCATATAATTCTTAGGCAAATGCATGGAACTAGAAAATATTACCCTGAGTTAGGTAACTCAATCACAAAAATACCACATGTATGCACTCACTGATAAGTGGATATTATGTCAAAAGTTTTGAATACACATCATACCATTTACAGACCACATGAAGCTCAAGAAGAATAAAGACCAAAGTGTGGATGCTTCAAAACTTCTTAGAAGAGGGAACAAATTACTCATGGGAGGAATACAGAGACAAACTATGGAGCAGAGACGGATGGAATGTTCATCCAGAGAGTGCCCTCCCTGAGGTTTTACCCCATATACAGAAACCAACCCAGACAGTATTGTGGTTTCCAAGAAGGGTTGCAGACAGGAGTTTGACATAGTTGTCTCCTCAGAGGCTCTGCCTCTGCATGACAAATACAGATTTTCACAGCCAACCATTGGACAAAGAATGAGGTCCCCAATGGAGGAGTTAGAGAAAGGAATGAAGGATCAGAAGGGGTTTCCAAGCCTATAAAAAGAAAAACAATATAAACCAATCAGACATCCCAAAGCTCCCAAGGGTTAATCTACAAACCAAAGAGTACCCATGGAGCTACCCATGGCTCCAGCAGCATATCTAGGAGAAGATAGCCTTTTAGGGCATCAATGGGAAGAGAGGCTCTTGGTCCTGTGAAGGCTAGATTCCCAGTGTAGGGGAATGCCAGGGCAGGGAGGCAGGAGGGAGTTGGTGGGTGGGTAGGGAAGTACCCTTATAGAAGCAGGGGGAAGGGAATGGAATAGGGTTTTTCTGGAGGGAAATTCAGAAAAGTGGATAACATTTGAAATATATATATAAAGAAAATATACAATAAAAGAAAAGAGAAAAAAGAAAAATTCCAAGCAAATGGTCTCAAGGAACAAGCAGGAGTAAACATTCTTGTAGGATGTCATATAGGTGAGGGCTGGTAGAGGAGAGAATGAGGCCTGTCATTGGACAAGAAGAAAGAATGGGTGGGAGAAAAGTTTGAGAGAAGGGGAGGAGACTGGAATGGAAAGGAGAAAGAGACAGGAGGAGACAGGGAGAGTAGTCATAGAGAGAACATGGAGGCTGGTGGTAAGATCCCACTCTGTGTATTTACATCTTGTTATGAATATTCTTAAGGGATGGATGTGTACATGGCTTTGCATGCTTAGGTGGGCAATTATATCATATCTATTGGATCAGGGGTTATTGTATTTTTTGTTCTTTTATGTGCAGATTTAAGTGTAAGAGAGTGTGCGGCAGCAGAGACACTGGGCAGCCACTGAATTGGGATGAGTGCTTCTGGCAAGATATCTACCAGATATCTTGGTACACTGTGGTGCTGGATCTAGCAGGGTAAAAGAAAGCCATTTTTTTTTATAATTTTACAACAACACATTCTAATATCGAAAAAAATCAACTTTCAACTAAAAGTTATCAATAAGATAAAAATGGACACTTCATGTTCATCAAAGAAAAAAATCTACCAAGATGAACTCTCAACTCTGAACATCTATGCTCCAAATGCAAGGGCATTCACACCCAGAAAGAAACTTTATAAAGCTTAAAACACACATTGCACCCCATACAATCCTGGTAGAAGACTTCAACACACCATTCTCATCAATGGACAGATCATGGAAGCAGTATCCTTTTAAAGCTAAGTTTGACATTTCTTTCTTCTTAAAGTCTTCCTTTGAAGAAACAGGAACAAATTGGCTGATATGCTTGGTCACCAGTTGCTGTAGTTTGCTCTCTTACTGCTCTTCGTAAAACCTGAACACAACCATCTCAGGAAACAAAAGTTTATTTCAGAGCACAGGTCACATTCCAACTTGGCTAGAAACTACAGACAGGAATCTACATGCAAAAACTGAGGCAGAGTCCATGGAGGAAAGATGGATACTAGCTTGCTTCTTTCTGGACGGCACAGACTGTCTTCATACACAGTGTAGTCAAATGCCTCAGAGGCGGCTCAATAAACAGTGCTCTTGGTCCTACCACATCGAATATCAATCAAAACTGCTCCATTGACATGCACATAGGTAAATCAAAAAGAGTCAATTGCCAATTAGAAATTGGTAATTACTTCTCAGATAATGAATTCTCAGATAACTTGGTATAAGTTGACAAAACCTAAGCAGCACAGTCTATTCCTTGTTACCCTGTCAGACATATACATGCACACACATACACACATATCACTGTTGAAACAGTGTTTTTCTTTCTTTTTTTGTATGCTCATCATGTTATCATCACAAAAGAAACAATATTCCAACTAAGAAAATTGCACAGGATGTAAAGAAGGTTTTTCTTCCATTTGTTTGGTACAATTCTAGTTTGTTTGTTTTTGTTTGATCTTAATGCATTTCATAATGATTTTTAATTAAATTATTTTACTTATGTGTATTCCAAATGTTACACTCATCTGCTTCTTCCCTCCCTAAGTTCTTCATCCCACTCATTCCCCACCTTCCACCTATGAGAGGATGATTACCCACCACCCACCACCCACACATACCCACCCTTACCTCACCACTACCACCATTCCTCTTCCCTAGGACAAAAGTTTCCATTGGATTAAGCCCATCCTCTTCCACTGAGGCCATACAAGGCAGTCTTCTGCTACATGCTACATGTGTGCCTGGGAGCCATAAAACATCCCATGTGTGTTCCTTGGTTTTAGTATAATCTCTGACTCTCTGAGGAGTCCATGTTAGTTGACACTGTTGTTCTTATTATGGGGTTGCAATTCCCTTCAGCTGCTTCAGTTGTTCCTCTAATACTTCCATATTGAACATCAACTTCAATCTAATGGTTAGCTCTTAGAATCTGCATTTGTCTCAGTTGGTTGCTGAGGTTCTATCATGTGAGCCATGCCAGGATGCTGTTTGCATGCACAATTTGGCCTCAATAATAATGTCATGTTTTGGGGTGAGCAAATGGGATGGATACAAAGTTGGGTCAGTCACTGGGTGGCCTTTCTTTCAGTCTCTGCTCCATTTTTGTCCCTGCATGTCCTTTAGACACGAACAATTCTGAGTTAAATTTTTTGAAGATCAGTGGATGGTCCCCTGTCTCTACTGGGGACCATGTCTATCTATTGGTGGTGGTCTCTTCTCGTTCCATCTCCCCACTGATGGGCATTTCTGCTAATGTGATATTCATTGATTCTTGGTAGCCTCTCACATGAAGAACTTTCTATAGGTTCTCTCTGCCTGAAAATGTCCACTGCTACCTTTCTCTATTCATTTTTCTGGCTCTCTAAGCATTCCTCCTGTCTCCCTGGATGCCTAAACTTAAGCCTCCTTTTCTCCTTCCCCTCACATCTCCACACAATTTGCTCACTTCCTCTGCCTCCCATGATTATTTTGTTCTTCTTATAAGTGGTTGTCAGGTATCCATATTTGGGCCTTCCAACTTGTAAGGATTTCTAAGTTCTGTGAGTAATATCATGGGCATTCTGAACTTTCTAGCTAATATCCACTTATCCATGAGTAGATAACACTCACATCCTTTAGGGTCTGTCTTACCACACACAGGATGGAATTTTCTAGTTCCATCCATTCATCTGAAAAAATTCATGATGTCATTTTTTTTCTTTTCTCCATCTTTATTAAATTGATTATTTCTTATTTATATTTCAATTGTTATTACCATTCCCAGTTTCCAAGCAAACATCCCCCTAACCCCCCTCCCCTTCTATGTGGGTGTTCCCCTGCCCATCCTCCTCCTCTTACTGCCCAGTCTTGGCAGGACCAAGGGCATCCCCTTCCATTGGTTCCCTTACTAGGCTACTTATTGCTACCTATGCAGCTGGGGACCAGGGTCAGTCCAAGATAGTCTTTGGGTAATGACTTAGTCCCTGAAAGCTCTGGTTGGTTGACATTGTTGTTCATATGGAGACTCGAGCCCCTTCAAGTTCTTCCAGTCCTTTCTCTGATTCCTTCAACGGGGGTCCCGTTCTCAGTTCAGTCGTTTGCTGCTGGCATTCGCCTATGTATTCGCTGTATTGTGGCTGTGTCACTCAGGAGAGTTCTACATCCGGTTCCTGTCAGCCTGCACTTCTTTGCTTCATCCATCTTATCTAGTTTGGTGGTTGTATATGTATGGGCCAAATGTGGGGCAGGCTCAGAGGTTCTTTAAGCCTCTGTTCTAAACTTTGCCTCCCTATTCCCTTTCAAGGGTATTCTTGTTCCACTTTTAAAGAAGGAGTGAAGCATTTGCATTTTGGTCATCCTTCTTGAGTTTCACCTGTTCTGTACATCTAGGGTAATTCGAGCATTTGGGCTAATAGCCACTTATCAATGAGTTCATACCATGTTTATTTTTCTGTGATTGGGTTACCTCACTCAGGGTAATATTTTCCAATTCCATCCATTTGCCAATGATTAGATAAAGTCATTGTTTTTGATAGCAGAGTGGTATTCCATTCTGTAGATGTACCATATTTTCTGTATCCATTCCTCTGTTGAAGTGCATCTAGGTTCTTTCCAGCTTCTGGCTATTATAAATAAGGCTGCTATGAACATAGTGGAACATGTGTCTTTGTTATATGTTGGAGCATCTTTTGGGTATATGCCCAAGAGAGGTATAGCTGGGTCCTCAGGTAGTTCAATGTCCAATTTTCTGAGGAACCTCTGGACTGATACCCAGAATGGTTGTACCATTCTGCAATCCCACCAACAATAGAGGAGAGTTCCTCTTTCTCCACATCTTTGCCTGCATTTGCTATCACCTGAGATTTTGATTTTAGCCATTCTGACTGGTGTGAGGTGGAATCTCAAGGTTGTTTTGATTTGCATTTCATTTATGACTAAAGATGTTGAAATTTTCTTTAGGTGCTTCTCAGCCATATGGCATTCCTCAGCTGTGAATTCTTTGTTTAGTTCTCTACCTCATTTTTAATAGGGTTATTTGTCTCCCTGCAGTCTAACTTCTTGAGTTCTTTGTATATTTTGGAAATAAGCCCTCTATCAGTTGTAGGATTGGTAAAGATCTTTTCCCAATCTGTTGGTTGCCGTTTTGTCCTAACAACAGTGTCCTTTTCCTTACAAAAGCTTTGTAGTTTTATGAGATCCCAATTGTCGATTCTTGGTCTTAGAGCATAAGCCATTGGCGTTTTCTTCAGGAAATTTTCTCTAGTGCCCATGTGTTCAAGACTCTTCCCACTTTTTCTTCTATTAGTTTGAGTGTATCTGGTTTGATGTGGAGGTCCTTGATCCACTTGGACTTAAGCTTTGTACAGGGTGATAAGATTGAAATATGCATTCTTCTACATGCTGACCTTCAGTTGAACCAGCACCATTTGCTGAAAATGCTATCTTTTTTCCCATTGGATGGTTTTGTCTCCTTTGTCAAAAATCATTTGACCATAGAGGTGTGGGTTCATTTCTGTGTTTTCAATTCTATTCCACTTGTCTATCTGCCTCTCCCTGTACCAATACCATACAGTTTTTATCACTATTGCTGTGTAATACTTCTTAAGTTCAGGGATTCCTCATTTTAATATCTGAATAGAATTTCATTGTATAAATGAACAACATTTTTTGAATCCATTCTTCAGTTGAGGGAAGACTGGGTTGTTTCTAGCTTCTGGCTATTGTAAATATGGTTGCTATGAACATAGTGTAGTATGTGTCCTTGTGGTAGTGTAGTGTGTCTTTTAGGCATATATCTAGGAGTAGTATAGCTGAATCTTCATGTAGAGTTAATTCCATTTTTTTTATAGAACCACCAGTCTTAGTGTCAGAGTGGTAGTATCTGTTTGGAATCTTACAGCAATGGAGAATGTTTATCTTTCTCCACATTCTCACCACCATAGACTGCCATTTGAGTTTTGATCTTGGCAATTCTGATTGGCATAATGTGGAACTTCAGGGTCATTTGGATTTGCATTTCCCTGATGATTAAGAATGTTGAACATGCCTTCCATTCCTGTGTAATCTTACAGCTGAATTGGTCCCACGGTTCTCTGTAGCCAAATCCTGTGGAGGAGAGAGCTGGACTCTCAGAAGTGAGAACAATCCTCAGAGCTCAAGGGACACCTCCACTTCTGCTCACATTCATGGCCCAAGAGGAACTTGCCTGGTGCCCTCTAGTTGCAGAAATCTAGGAGCAGTCAGGGACAGGACCCTTCCAGTTTCTGCCTGCTCCTAGAGCTGAAAGCCACTTGCGAGAACTGCAGACACACCTGAGAGCACAGGTGAAAACAACTCTTCTGCTCTGAGTGACTTGCATGGAGGGCTCAGGACACATAAACCAAGGAGTAGTATGGGATAGGAACCTTCTGTTTTCTGCCTGCACACAGAACTGACATAGTCCCACAGCTCTCTCTACCCAGATCCTGCAGGGAGAAAACCGGTCTATGAGAGTGCTGACACAGAGGCCTAGAGGAGGGTCAAGTCACTCTCAGAGACAGTAAGACAATCTAACACCAGAGACAACTTGATGGCAAGAGGTAAGCACAGGAACCTAAGCAACAGAAACCAGGACTAATTGGCATCATCAGAGCCCAATTCTCCTGCCAAAGCAAATATGGGATATCCAAGCACAGGGGAAAAGCAAGATTTGGATTTAAAATCACATCTAATGATGATGTTATAGGACTTTAAGAAAGACATAAATAACTCTCTTAAAGAAATACAAGACAACACAAGTAAATAAGTAGAAGCACTTATAGAGAAAACACAAAAATCCCTTAAAGAATTTCAGAAATGCAACCAAACAGGTGAAGGAACCGAAGAAAACCATCCAGATCTAAAATTGAAAATAGATACAATAAAAAAGCACAAAGGTAGACAATCATGGAGATAGAAAACCTAGGAAAGAGATCAGTACAAAGAGAGAGAAGAGAAAAATCTCAGGGGCAGAAGATACCATAGAAAACATTGACACAACTGTCAAAGAAAATGTAAAATGCAAAAGCTCCAAACCCAAAACATCCAGGAAATACAGAACACAATGAAAAGTTCAAAACTAAGAATAATAGATATAGAAGAAAGCTAAGACTCCTAATTAAAGGGCAAATAGTCCCAAGAAACAAATTGGAGTAGCCATTTGAATATCGAATAAAATTGAATTTCCAACAAGAGTTATCAAAAAAGATAAGGAAGGACACTTCATATTCATCGAAGGAAAAATTTACCAAGATGAACTCTCAATCCTGAATATCTATGTTCCAAATTCAAGGACACCTACATTCATAAAACAAACCTTATGTAAATTCAAAGCACCTATTGTACTGAACACAAAAAATAGTGGGGTATTTCACCACCCCTCTCTAATTAATATACTAATCACGGAAACAGAAATTAATCAGAGACTTAGTAAATTAACAAGTTATGAACCAAATGGATTTAACAGATATTTATAGAACATTTCATCCTAAAACAAAAGAATATAACTTTTTCTTAGCACCTCATGATCCTTCTCCAAAATTGACCATATAATCTGTTACAAAACAGGCCTCAACAGATACAAAAAGATTGAAATCATACCATGCATCCTATCAGACCACAATGGACTAAGGCTGGCCTTCAATAAAAACAAAAACTACAGAAAGCCAACACTTCCATGGAAGTAGAACAGCAGTCTAGTCAATGATAACTTGGTCAAGGAAGAAATAAAGAAATTATAGACTTTTTAGAATTTAATGAAATTAAGGCACAACATACCCAAACTAATGGAACACAAGGAAAGTCTTTTTTAGTAGTACTAAAAGCAAAACTCATATCTGAATGCCTCCAAAATGAAACTGGAAAGAGCATACCTTAGCAGCTCGACATCATAGGTGACAGGACTAGAACAAAAATAAGCAATACTCCGAAGAAGAGTAGACATCAGAAAAAAATGAAACTCAGGACTAAAATCAATGAAGTAGAGATCAAAAGAACTATAAAAAGGGTCAACAAAATCAGGAGCTGGTTATTTGAGAAAATCAAGACGATAGATAAACCCTGAACCAGACTAACCAGAGGGCACAGAGAGTTTACCCTAATCAACAAAATCAGAAAAGGAAGGGAGACATAACAATAGATTCTGACAAAAAAAAAAAAAAAAAAAAAAAAACCCAAAACTTAAAAAACAAAACAAAAAAAAAAAAACCATCAGATCCTACTACAAAAGCTCATATTCAACAAAACTGGAAAATCTGGAGGAAACAGATGATTTTCTTGACAGACACTAGGAACCAAAATTAAATCAAGATCAGATAAACCATCTAAACAGTCTCATAACTCCTAAAGTAATAGAAGCTGTTAATCAAAGTATCCCAACCAATAAAAGCCCAGAACCAGATGCTTACTGGAGAATTCTATTAGACCTTCATAGAAGACATAATACCAATACGGTCCAAAACTTTCCAAAAAATAGATACAGAAGTAACACTGCCCAATTCCTTCTATGAAGTCACATTTATGTTTATATCCAAACCACACAAAGACCCAACAAAGAAGGAGAACTTCAGACCAAGTTCCCTTATGACTATCGATGAAAAAATATACTTAATAAAATTCTTGCAAATCTAATTTGAGAAAAAAATCAAAATGATCATCTATCATGATCAAGTAGGCTTCATTCCAGGAATGCAGGGATGGTTCAGTATACAGAAATCCATCAACATAATCAATTGTGAAAAAAATTCAAAGAAAAAATCACATGATCACCTCATTAGATGCTGATATATCATTTGACAAAATTCAACACCCTTCATTTTAAAAGTCTTGGTAATATCAGGAATTGAAGGCCCATCTTAAACATAATAAATTCAATATATATAGAACAAACTAGTAGCCAACATCAAACTAAATGAAGAAAAGTTGAAGCAATCCCATTAAAATCAGGTACTAGATAAGGCTGTCCACTCTCCCTACTTATTCAATATAGTAAATAAAATCCTAGCCAAGACAATCATACAACAAATGGAGGTCAAAGGCATACAAACTAGAAAGGAAGAAGTCAAAATATCACTATTTGCAGATGATATGATAAACAGGCTGAGAAGGGAAATGACACCCTTCACCATAGTCCCAAATAACATAAAATACCTGGGTATGAATCTAACCAAGTAAGTAACAGATCTGTATGACAACAACTTCATGTCTCTGAAGAAAAAAATGAAGGAGACCTCAGAAGATAGAAAGACCTCCCATGATCATGGACTGGCAGGATTAATATAATAAAAATGGCCATTTTCTTAAAAGTAATCTATATATTCAATAGAATTCCCATCACAACTGCAAGTCAATTTTTCATAGTTAGAAAGAGCAATTTGCAAATTCATTTGGAATAACAAAAAACCCAGGATAACAAATAGTATCCTCAACTATAAAAGAACTTCGGGGGAATCACCATCCCTGACCTTAAGCAGTATTACAGAGCAACAGGGATTAAAAAAAAAAAAAAAAAAAAAAAAAAAAACACAAACCTGTACGGTATTGGATCAGAACAGACAGGTAGATCAGTGAAACAGAATTGAAGACACAGAAATGAGCTCACACACCTATGGTTACTTGAAATTTGACAAGGAGCGAAAGCCATCCAGCAGAAGAGATAGCATTTTCAATGTGGTGTTGGTTCAAATGGAGGTTAGCGTAGAAGAATGCAACTCAATCCATTCTTTTTGCCCTGTACAAAACTTAAGTCCAAGTGGATCAAGAACCTCCACATAAAGCCAGATATACTCAATCTAATAGAAGAAACAGTGGGGCAGAGCCTCAAACACATGGGCACTAGGGAAAATTTACTGAACAAAACCCCAATGACTTATGCTCTAAGATCATGAATGACAAATAGGACCTTATAAAATTGCAAAACTTTTGTAAGGTAAAAAAACACTGTCATTATGACAAAATGGCAAGGAACAGACTGGGAAAAGATCTTTACAAATCCTACATATGATAGCGACCTAATATCCAATATCTACAAAGAAGTCAAGACGTTAGACCCCAGAGAGCCAAATAACCCTAATAAAATGGAAAATATCCTGAGTGAGGTAACCCAATCATAGAAGAACACACATGGTGTGCATTCTCTAATAAGTGCATATTAGCCTAAAATCTCACATTACCCAAGATACACTCCAAAGACCACATGAAGCTCAAGAAGGATGACAGAATTTCAGATGCTTTCGTCCTTCTAAATGCTGGAAATAAAATATTCTTAGGAGGAAATATGGAGACAAAGTTTGGAGCATATATATATATATATATATATATATATATATTATAGCTAACCATTGAACTGAGAACAAGGTACCCATTGGAGAAATTAGAGAAAAGATTGAAGGAGTCGAAGGGGCTCACAACCCTATAAGAACGTTAATACCAACCAACCAGAGCTCCCAGGGACTAATCCACTACCAAAAGAGTACACATGGACAGACCCATGGCTCGAGCTCTATTTGTAGCAGAGGATGACCTTGTTGGGCACCAATGGCAGAAGAAGTCCTGGGTTCCTGCCAAGGCTGGAACCCCCAGTATAGGGAAATTTCAGTGTGGGGAGGGGAATGGGGGGTGGTTGGTGTGTGGTAACACCTTCATAGAAGAATGGGGAGGCTCGATGGGATAGGGAGCTTGTGGATGGGAAATCAGGAAAGTGGATAACATTTGATCTGCAAATGAAAAATATCTAGTAAAAAGGAAACAATGTTGAATGTTTTTAGTGCTTCAGCCACTCATGATTACTTGGGTGAGGACCCATTGTTCAACTCTCTGCCCCATTTTAATTGGGTTATTTTTCTTTTGAAGTCTTTTGGATATTTGCTCTTTTTCTGATTAAGTATCAGGGAAGATATTTTCCCAAATTGTAGGTTGTCACTTTTGTCCTGCTGACACTGTCCTTTGCCTTACAGAAGTTTTTCATTTTCATTAGGTTCTATTTGTCAATTTTTTTTTATCTTATAGTCTGAATAACTGTTCAAGAAAATTTCCACTGTACCAATATGTTTATGGCTATCATTTTCTCTTCTCTTAGATTCAGTGTATCTGCTCTTAAGAAGAGATCCTTAATCTACTTCAACTTAAGCTTTATATAAAGAAATAATTTTATAATTAATTTTTACTAGCCTGTTTGTTTCTAATGAAAGTGGGAAATAAAGTTTGTGAATTTGGATGACAGGGGAAGCAGTGAGAATATGCAAATAGCAGTGAGGGAATCAACAACCACAATATATTGTATGAAAAAATAATCTATTTTCAATAATATAAATTTTTTAAAAAATTCAACACTTAAAAAGTCCATGTCTATTTGAATGTGAAACATCCATTAACTCTAAAAATGCCTGAAGTAAATTACATAATTTCTTATATCAAGAGAGAAGAACTAAGGCAATTTTAATCCTATCAAGGCAAACTCAAAATTCAATATTATAAGTAGTTAAGTTGCTACTTAATAACAAAAAAATAACTGGTACATGAATCATGATATTCTGCAATCAAAAGGGCTTTTTGAGGTAAGGATCTATAGCACAGATTATCCTGCTTCTCAGGCTCAGACTTACTGTACTCTGTACCTGATGATGTTGGTACCTGATGAGGATAGCACAGTTCTGGTGTCACCAATAAGTTGGGGTCTCCACTGCACATTGACTAATGGTCTCCTTGCTTCTACTCTGGCATTTCTGCTATGTCATTCTAAGAGCCCTTAATGCTATCAAAAATAATAGCATGTGGAGATTGTAAACATTACCCAATTTGGCTTCCAGACATCCATGCTGTCTGCTTAGACTATAGCTTTTACGTGCCAACCCTCAGGGAATACATCCCTTAATGAGGATGATCCCTTATTAGTCAAACCCAATGTTTCAACCAAGCAAACTAATTTCTCCTCAGGAAAGCAAAGATTTCAACTGCAGAGATTCAATATATATAGTATATGACAAAGTTTGGTTTTCTAGGTCACAGGCCAGACCTCTAAAGCCTGTACTGGTCTTGGTCTTCCAAGTTCACACAATAGCTCATATACTCTAAGCACTCTGTTTTTTTTTTTCAGCCCATAACTCCACAATTATTTGTCTTCCTTTGCTAAAACAGTTCAAATCATACAAGCTTCATGGTCCTGTCTGTAACAGCAACGTCTAATCTCCAGTTCCAATTCCTGTTTTAGTTTTGTTTTGGTTGCTGTGGGAAAACACAAAATAAAGCAACCAACTTGGAGGCGGAAAGCCATTATTTCAGTTTATAGGAAATGATCCATCATTGTGGATTGCCAAGTGTTTGAATCAGGAATCCAGAGGCAGGAACGGAAAATCATAGAAAGACAAAACTTCCTATATACTCCAAAATTGCCCAAATATTAGACTCATTTGTTTTAAAGCTAGTCTTGAATTATGTTTTAATAACGATATCCACCCACATTCATTATAACAAGTTTTTAAGGAAATGATGCCCACATTTGAGATTCTTTGTAAGAGTGTCTTTGGCCTTTCCCATGTTTATATCAGTGAATCATAAATAGTCTATAGTTCTTATCTAGTATCAATTTTGTGTTCTTTAAGAATATACATGAATTAGCTAATAAGTTTTAAAATGTGTATTCAGTGTAAAATCAAATATCATTTTTCTTAATCCACATATAAACTTATAGTATAAGTTATGGTTCTGTGAACATCAAAATTGATTTTATCTCCATACAAAATTTCTATTGTGAGATATTCCTTGCATTATTTTAACAATGGCTAAGCATGACATTTGCAGTTATTGCCATGTAACAAACACAACTTTAATGTACTGTTACTATTAAATTTTAAGATAGGAGATTAAAAATATCCCCCTCCACTTTTAATGACAAAAATTTCTGAGGAGTCCTTTTTCTCTCTCTGTTTCTCTCTGACCTGTCTGTCTGTCTCTGTCTCTCTCTATCTCTCTTTTTTTCTCCCCACTCTCTATACTTCCCTCCCTCCCCACTTTCTCTCTTTTTCAGTCTTGTGTACATGTGTGTATATGTGTATGCTCAGCTTTGTGTGGCATATGGTTCCATACATACAAAAACCAGATCAAGACTAGTGGTCTACTAAAATTGTCATTCTTCAGGAGGAATCGCTTTTATTTTTATAGTATGTTTAATTTTATTATCTATGAACCAACAAATGAAATACTCACCAATAATATTTTAATCAATAGAGATTAAATATAGGTTAACGTGTGCAAAAACCTCTTTAAGACTAAACATAATGTCAATAAGTATTTAAATCTTTTCTGTCCAACATGAAAAACAAATCAATACGTCAAATAAAATTAATCAAATGCATTTGCTAAAAATGAGAAATACAAAAGTACATTAGCTTTTCTCTTACCTCTTTGATAATTTAATACAAAATTTTCTAATTAATATTTCATTAACGTTGGGGACACATACATCACACAGTCATCAATTCCTCTAAATTCTAAAATGCCATTCATTTATGCACATATCTTTTCTATTCAAATTTACTATTCATATTACTCACCAATTTGCATATTTTAAATACTCATACATAATTCAGCATACCATGCATAGCTATTAGTGATACCTATAATTTTTATATGTGTTAAAATATTAAATACTGGATATTTAAAAAAATTAGCAGTGCATTTCATAGTATTATGTTCATGAAATTAAACATACAGCAAAACTTAGGAAATTTATGTGATTCATGGCAACTAAGATGGTCATGGTACATTACTTTGTTATTTTATGGCATTTAGTTATTTTGAAACCAACTCTACCTCATCAATATTTGAGAAGTCCTCCATTAATTCATGCCTTCTTTAGTTCTCAAACCTTCCATTGTTATTAATTGTTTAGACATTTACAAAGGAAAGTATCCTACTCAATCAAAAATATTTCTCGGAGAAGATAGAGTCAACAACTTAGACCAAAAATATACTTCCAAAGAGGGATGCTTTTGCAAAATAGATAATAATTGTAGTACTGTTTTGAAATTGCTGAGTTTAATTTTCTTTGTTTGTTCTTTGTTGATAAATATTTAGATTATTTCCACTATTTGGCTATTGTAAATAGAGCAGCAGTGAAACTGGTTGAGTAAATATTTTTATTGGTAGAATAAAGGATCCAATGGGTATATCCCCAGAACTTGCTGGATCTTGATGAAGATCCATCTCTATCTTCCTGAGGAGCTTGCACACATACTTCTTTAGTGGTTGTATAAGTTTGTGTTTTCATCTGAAATGAAGGAGTGTTTCTTTATCTCCTGGCCATCACGAGCCATCTCTTGTTTTATTCTTACTGGTCATTCTGACTGGTATAAGATAAAATTTAAAAAGGTCTTTATTTGCATTTCACTAAAAACTAAGAATGTTGAACATGTTCTTAAGTGTTTTTTCTATTAATACTTCTTTGTTTAGAACCATACCTCATTTTAATTGGGTTAATTATTTCCTTAATAGCTAATTTTTTTTAAATTTCTAAATACATTTTGGATATTAGCTTGCTATTAGTTATGCAGGGAATAAAACTCTTTTCCATTCTGTAGACTGACATTTTGTCAAAATAACAGTATCTTTTATCATGCAGAATTGTCTCAGTCACATGAGTTTCCATTTGTTATGTTGACTTTGTGTCTGTGCTGTTCAGAAAGTCTTCTCCTGTGCCAATGATATCAAGGTTATATCTCACTTTCTCTTCTATCAGGTTGCGTTTATTTGGTTTTATTTAGAAGTCTTTGCTAAGTTTGAAATTGATTTTTTTGCAGAGTGAAATATATATTTGTGTTGTTCTACATGTAACCAACCTGTTTGACCAGCACCATTCATTGCCTTTCCTACGTTTTGTTTTTCTGTCATCTTTTCAAAACTCAGGTGTTCATATAGTATATGAATTTATGTCTGTGTCTTCCATTCCACTATGAAGATGTGTGGTTTCGTGCCAACAAAATGTTAATTTTATTACAATACCCCTAAAGTAAAACTTGAAATCAGAGATGTTAATACACATTTCAATACTTTTATTGTTCAAGATAAATTTAGCTCTCCTGGTTTTTATGCTTTTATGTAGAGCTGAAAATAATCATATCAAGAATATGAAGACTTATGTTGACATTTGATGAGGATTATACTGAATGTTAAGATAGCTTTTTATAGCATTGCCATTCTTACTGTTACTTATACCAATTCCTGACCATGAGATAGATTTCCAACTTTGATAGATTTCTTTCGTCAAAGATTAGACATTATTTTGTTTTTTTGTTTGTTTTGTTTAATCATATACGCCCTTCACTTACTTGTTTACAGGTAGCATATGATATTGTAAATTATTTGATGCTATTGTGAAAGGTGATATATTTCTGGTTTCTTTCTCAGACCATTTATCAATTATATCCTGATTTTTGTGACTCAGTTTCGTAATTACCTTCCTTGTTGAAACTATGCTAGCTATAGGAGATTACCAGGGAAAGTTTCCTAGTTGCCTATGCCTATGTATATTATAAAGATACTTTGACTTCTTTCTTGACAATTTCTCTAGCTTTGCTGTCTTTCAGTTGTCTTATTTCTCTAGAAATACCTCAAAATTACATATTGAGTTGTAATTGAAAGAGCAACCAACCCTATGCTCTTGCTACATTTAGTGTAATTGCTTTGTTTTCTTTGCTTACGTTTACTTTGCTATAGGTTTGCTGGAAACTATATCATGTTGCAGTGTGCATGACTTTTATCCTAAAGAGGTACTGGATTTTGTCAAAGGCATCTTCTGAATCTAATAAGATGAGCAGGTTGCTTTTATTATTAGCTTATATTATGGATTACATTTATCAGTTTAAGCATGATAAATACCCCATGATTCTTTCGAATGAACATCCTTTTGGTGTGGTCTTGTATTTGGTTTGCAATTATTTTATTGCATAATTTGCATCTATGATCATAATGAAAATTGTCTCATAATTCCCTTTCTTTCAGAGTCTTGATGTGGCATGATTTTGAGGATAACTATGCTCTCTTAAAATAAATGGTATGTTCCTTCTGTTTCTATTTTGTGAAGAATTTGAGAAGTATTGACATCAACTCTTTTTTGAAATTCTGGCAGAATTCTGCATTAAAATACATAACACAGACTTATTTTGGTTAGGAGATTTTTAATGACTGTTTCTATTTTACACAGTATGTTTAAACTCTCTGTTTCATCTTGATTTTTTTTTAAATGATACCTATCGATAAAATTATCCTTTTTGTGTTTTGTTTTGTGTTGTGTTGTTTAAATTTTCCATTTGGGTGGAATACAGTTCCTTTAAAACATGTCCTCATAGTGTCCATTTTTTATGTCTTCCTTTTTATTTCTAATTTTGTTAATTTGGATCTTTCCTCTCTGTCAATTAGTTAATTTGGGTAAGGATTTTTTGATCAAATTGATTTTCCTAGAGGTCTAGATTGGTTGCATTGATCATTATTTGTTGTTGGTGCAATTTTTATTTTACTGATTTCAGCCTTGAGTTTAATTATGGCTTGCTATCTACTCGTTTTATGTGCAATTCCTAGTTTTTGTCCTAGAACTTTTCAGATGTAGTGTTAAGTTGTTATATGTATCATTATTTGTAGGTACTTACTGTGTCCGATAATTTTGGGTATGATGTATATTAATATTCATTTTCATTCAGTTCTAGAAAGGCTTTAACTTCTTTATTAATCTCACTCATAAAAGTATCTTTATTCAGTAGACTATGATTCAGTTCTCATGGATTTGTAAGCATTTTGATGTTTCTGTTGTTAATAACCAGCCTCCTTGATGGTCTTACAGGATATAGGGCTTTATTTCAATTTTCTTATATCTGTTGATATTTGGCTTGTTTTCAAGTGTATGATCAATCTTAGATAAGATTCCATTAGATGCAGTAAGGAAGGTATATTCTATAATTATCTTTTAAGTCTATTTGGATTATAATCTCAGTTACAATACTTATCTGTTAAGTTTTTGTCTGAATTGCAGGCTATTTTCAAGGGTGGTGTTTGACATCTTGCATTAGCAATATGTATGATTAAATGTGTGATATAAGCTATAGAAGAATTTCATTTTTAAACTTGAGTATCTTTTTGGGGCATAGATGTTAAAAATTTAAATGTCAATGCATTTTTTATTTTATAAGTCTGACTATATTTCTTGATTTATTTTGGTTTGAAATCTGTGGTGTCACATATTAAAATGGTATAACAGCTTGACTATTATATTCATTTTCTTGAAATCTGTTTTCTAACCTTAACCAGAAATGATGTCTTTGATATTATGGTGTGTTTCATGGATATAACAGAAAGGTTGATCCTGATTTCACAGCCGCTATATCTGTATGTGTCTTTTTATTGGGAGACAGTTCATATAAAGAGATATTAATGATCAATGATTATTTGTTATTTTGATGTTGGTAGTTTATAAGTGTCTCTTCTTTCATTTTCCTACTCTGCAAGTATTTATTCCATTTGTGTTTTTGCTGTTTGGTTGGTTGGTTTTAGATGTAGTTAGTTAGTTTATGGTGAAGTGCACATTTTATTACCTTCTCTGTGTCTGGATTTGTAGGTAGGTGTTATATAATTGTTTAAAATATGAATGATCTTTATTCTATCTCTAGTGATTTGAAGTCTTGATGAATATAGTAGTGTGGGCTAACATCTGTGGTCTCTTACAATCTACAACATATCTTCTCAAGTCATTCTAGATTTAAGAATTTTCACTGAAAACTAAGGTCTCACTCCAATTGGTCATTATATGTTGTTATACTTTTCCACCTGTGGCAGTAAAATTTTGTGCTCTTTACATTTAGGGTTTTATTTAATGTCTGATAAAACATTATTTTCTGTGGCAGACTATTTGGTATTCAATATACTTTCATACTTTGATTGTCATTTCCTTCTTGAAAATAGAATAATATGATTTTGATGAAAATGTTTTTTGTGTCTTTGACCTGCATTTCTCCTTCTTCTAGTGCTATTATTTATAGATTTGTTCTTTTTATAATGTCCAGAGTTGCTGGATGCTTTATGCTTTGATTTTTTAGATTTGACATTTTCCTTTACCTAGGTATATATTTGTTATAGCATTTCAGTGCCTTTGATTCTCTCCTCCATCACTTGTACTCTGTTAATGAAAATGCTTCTGTGGTTCTTGTCCTAAGTATTTCAATTCCCAACTTCCCTTAGTTTGGTTTTTCTTTATTGAGTCTGTTTCCTTTGAATATTTTTATTCATTTCTCTACACTATTTTTTTAGTTCATCAATGTTATTAACAAATCTCAAACATTGCTTCATTTGGTAATTGGGAGAAATGAATGTACTGAATTTCGGATGAAACATATTAAGAACTGTAGCCGTTGTTTAAACATGTGATTATACATGAATATGATATAAGCAGAAAATCCAAATAGCTACACTATAAAATAATTAGGTATGCATTCTTATCTTTTGGTCCAATTATAATCTAATTAATATATAAAAACATATTCATACTTAACCTATTCAAGTTTTTATCCAAATTCTTGACATACATCAAAATTCATATGGAGGTTCATATTAAGTTATCAAATAGGATTTTTCTAAAATTAATACTGCTCACTGAGATTCAATGCACAAGAGATTATTTCACAAATATTCTCTAAGGAGGAGCATAGGTTAATGACTATTTCTATTTTTATAGCTTTCTAGAAATGATTTTTGTTTATTTTTTACAAACATATTTTGTATCCATAAAGGCATTTTAAAAGACTTTTGTTTGTGCTTCAGCTACATTGGAATATTCATAACCTTTTGTGATAGGGTTGCTGGCTTATAGATACATATCATCTTGGCTATTATTATGTATTTTCTCTTCTTTTCTTCCTTCCTTCCTTTCTTTCTTTCTCTCTTTCTTTCTTTCTTTGCTATTTGGCATTGTCTAATCATCTGGAATTCACAAATGTAATTCTAGGTGCTGATATCTGGTCCATTTCTTGTTGTGCTACTGTTTTGTGCCTTGGTTTCATTTCCTCTATGCCTCTTGGTAGAGAATGATGTGGTGTGTGTGTGTGCCTGTGTGTGCCTGTGTGTGCCTCTGTGTGTGTGTGTGTGTGTGTGTGTGTGTGTGTGTACTACCTTTAAAAGTCTTCTGGAGTCCTGATAGGTGTGGACCTGGGACACTGAGACTTAGGAATAGGGATGGGTTGGAAGCAGTGGAGGGGCTTTGCAGGAGGAAGGAAAAAGTTGTTCCACCAGGATCTGCTTAGTGAGCTTAGTGAGTTCTCTGTGAATTGGGACAGAGAAAGAGAAGAGGCAATAGCAGCAGGTCTCCTACAGAGCTGAGAATGAGATTAGGGGTTTGCATGTGTAGGAATGATCTGCAGTTAGCCTACCTGTTTCCCTGACTGGAGTGGTCTGTAGATTTCCAAGGAGTGCTAGTTGGATTTGAGAACTGGGATAAAAAGGGAGGAAAACAAATGTTAGGAAGTTAAGATCTTTGTTGTCCTATGAAGATAGGAGCAAGGAAAAGGAGGCCTCAGCAGATGGTCTGTTGCAGAACTAGGCATGAGACTAGGATACTGGATTTGTTGGAGCTGATGATGAAGTATAAATAAGTAATTAGCCTTCCTGTTTCCCTGGTACAAGTTATATGTGGGTTCTCTGATAGTGTCTTTGGGAGTTTTGAACTGGGATAAAGCAAGCACATTGTAGGGGCAGTGAGGGTCATGAGGAAAGGAAGAACACTGGGTGGGAGACTGGGGGGCTGCCTCACGTGTTCTGCTGCAAAGCTGTAGATGTGACTTGGGAATTGAACTTGTAGGAATGGAAAAGGAGGTGAAGATCTGCAGTGAGCCTGCCAGCCTCTCTAAACATAGGTGAAAAACAGCTTTTATCCATTGTTTAATAAATGATGCAATTATAAGTCAGCAAATATCTGATATCTGTAACAAAGAGAAAATATGCAGACTTATTTAAAATTATATCATCAGCAGTAAGATTTCAACACTATATATATATATGTATATATATAGTATGTGTTGTATGTGTTTATATTCATTTAAGAAGATATGACATATTATTTTTTTCTAGTGGATTTTATTTGTAAGGGTTTTGGCCTTTCCGCTGACCTTTTTTCCATGATTTTCAATTAGTGGTTAAAAATTCCTATTTTCCATGTCTGTACTCAATGTAAAGTAAGTGCAAGAAGCAAAGATGGGCCTCATGTGCACATTTTTATGAATTAATCAAAACACAAAATCCACTAAATTCCAAGTTTTAAGACAGTTCACTATTATCAAAGTTAAAGACTAAAAATTAAAGAGACAAATTGCCAGGTAAGCCTGAAAATAGACAAGAGTCTAGACGTGAACAATATCAGTCAGGAAAATAATTGATATGTAAAAGGGAAATTTTCTATAAATATATTACCTTGGTGCATATTACTAAATATCTATTGGAAAATGTAAGAGTGACTCATAGAAGGTTATCTATGGCTTATAGTCATATTGCAAACTTTATATTCAATAACTATGCATATTAATGTACTTTTATAAATATGAGTAATATTTCACTGGATCTAATCAAACTACATTGTACCTATTTCTAAAATGCACCAAAATAAGACAAAACAAATGCAAAACACAAACAATCTTAAAAAATAGACACATTTTGCCACAAAACTTTCTCTTGTTTTCCTTTTTTTTTTCTTTTATTGGATATATTTTTATTTACCTTTTAAATGCTATTCCCTTCCCTGGTTTCCAGGAAATAAACCCCCATCCCATCCTCCCCCCCATTCTTCTATAAGCGTATTCGTCTCCTCATCTACCCTCTTCCCACCCCCAACATTCCCCTACACTGTTGGATCCAGCCTTGGCACAACCAAGGGCATCTCCTTCCATTTGAACCAACATTAATTTTCCAAACTAAAATCCAATAAAGTAATAATTTGAGTAATACATGTTAATAAAAACTGATGCTTTATTTTCAGTGATCATAGGTATTGTGGGAGGGAGGCAATGAAAAACAAGTCTGCCCACATTGTTTTGAATATAGGCATCCAGAGCTCCCACCTAATGATGATGAAGTGTACACATCTGGGGATTGGTGGGCATATAATTGGTTAAATTTAAATCCAGGAACAAAGGGTAATGAAGTCCTGTCTCAGAATCCTGGCATCCTAATATTTCAGGCTTCTTCGCGGCATTTATGACTTCATCCCCATAGGCATTTTGAACACCAGTGATGCCGTTTTTCTTCCTCAGCCCTCACCTTAGAGTCAGGCATCCAGCTGATTGATTCTCAAACCCACGACCAGTGTTGTCTCCAAACTTTAAACATAACCAAGCAGCTGTGGCATCAATTTTATTGATTTTATATAGGAATTTAGAATGTTTGAGTAGTTTTCGACTTAGCATATACTAGATAGTTTAATTTTTTTACTGCCATTCATAAATATAAATTATACTTTGCTCACAGCCTCTTTTGTCATTTCCTTGTAGTCATCTTCCTTCCAAGGTAATAAACATGTATAATGTATTTTATATATACATATACACGTGGTACATATATATATATTTATGAATAGTGATTCATTAATTGCTTATGGTTTTTATATCTAGGCTCTATATACTCATTCTGAATATCACCCACACAAACACTTGATTTTATAACTGTGTTGTTTGAATTAAAATGATGATATTAATTCCATTCCTTTTTACAGAAGAGTAATGCTCTCATTTTTGGTTGAATGCCAATTTTATATTTTACTTACCAATTCCTTCTGTTTTTCATCTAGACTTACTCTGAATTCTAGCTATTGTGCCAAGTACAGCAATGAACACCAATGTACAAGAATCTCTGTGCTACGCTGACTTCAGATGCTTCAGATATTTACCAGGAGACATATGGATGAACCACATGACAAGCCCAGGTCTAGTTTTTGCAGGAGCCTTCATACATATTTCTTCAATGTCTGCTGCAATCAGCATTTACTACTAAGGTCTAAGTGAGCCTCCCCCTCTTCATATCTAAGTCATTCAATGTTGTTTGCTTTCTAATTTTTCCATCCTGAATAGAACCAACTGGCCTTGCTGGATCCTCTATGTTGAGACCTACTCAACTGCCTTCCATCCAGAAAAAAATATTTCTGATGATCTGCTGGACACTCCCTTTAGTCTGAGTATGCTGGGAACCAAATGTTTAGTTAGTCCTTCATATTTTTTCTCAACTTTCTCCCCAAGCAGAAAAAAAGTTAAGTGTTCCAGATGGAGGCTTTTACCCATCTTTTTGTTAACTGTTTCAACCCATATCACAGAAATATTTCAAGCATAGGAGAAATCATGAATGAATATTTATGCAATAATTTTCATATGTTACACCTTATTTAAGCTATTGTCATTTCCTTTTACTCACAAATCAATGACAATGTAAAAGACAATGTAAAATGAGTCAAAGTTTAATACTTAAAGATATGCTGTCTAAACTATTTACCTCCTTAATGTGTCAACATTTAAACCAACAGGGTTATATTTACTGTATCTTTGAGAGCATAGATGAAAATTTTAAACTATTGCAGATTTTAAAAATATGCTACCCAAATAGGAGGGATAGATTTTAGTCAATGTGAAATAATGTACAGGTAGTTATATAACCCGTTGAGTACAAATAAATTCACATCTCATCCACATTATGAAATTCCATTGATAAGACTGAAGTTCCAATGCATCACTGAGGGACCATCACATGGTCACAAGGACCTCAGATATCATTGGGAAGCAAACAGAGGTAGGAATGAGAAGGTCTTACATCCTCATCTCTTCTTACCTTTGTCACTCTAAGAACTCTTCATTTCTTCACCGTATTGACTCAATGGTACCTGTAAATTACAGATTTCTTTGACAATTAAAATAAGTAAATACACAGAATTACTAAGGAAGTAGATACATAAAGATAACTTATTTTGATTGATAAATTAACACTATTATAACATTCACAGATTATATTATCAAATATCCAGAAATTTTAAACAACTAGGACAGATTTTAAACTTAGTTATTTAGAGGATGAAAGGATGCAAAAAGTTAATATCATGGGATTCTTGGATATTGTGACTTATTACATATTAAGAAAGCAAAATTATAATGTGTGAGTATTTTCTAAATAAATGTGACACTTTAATATTTATAAAAGAACTTAGATAATTACCATGAGTTATGTTCTGAAGTATTGTGATATATATGTTATATATATATATATATGAAATCAAAATTTTATCTTTTATTTGTAATGAAACAAATGAATTCTGATAATAGTGTGTAGCTAAGAGAAGTGATCTTAAAGACATTCCAGAGACCGTTCTAAACCTATACCCTGACTCTGGTATCCATTCATCAACAGGGATGACTTCTCTGACCTCCAGAAGAGAAGATTAGCTTACCCTGGCAGAGACTTGATGCACCACTGTGAGGGAATACCAAGAGAGAGCGCTACAATCTCTGAGGAGTAGATGCGGAGAGAGTTTTTTTGAGGGGGAAAGAGAGAGTAGCAATTGATGTAAATAAATTTATCAATTTAAAATATGTTCAAAGAAGCTGGAGAGAGCACTCTACACTTAATAAAGTTTGTGGAATTTCTTGAAAAAGTTGTAGTCAGGATGGCTTAATTGTACTTTCAAGCATTCAAATAAGTTTGATTTAATAAGATGTCATATTGTAGGTAACCCATCTAAAATAGAATATTAAATCTATTTTAGGTACCTTAGTTAAATATTTTCATAAGATGCAAAAACTACAGGTAACTAATCCTAAATTTGTATCAGTTCATAAATCACAAACAATTAGTCATTTAAGAATAAATTTGAAGAACTCAATCTCAGAGCCCCTGAATTGTGAGGGGAAACATGAGGGAAGTCATGAGGGCCAGCAGAATAAATGGAAACAAGCAATCACAGGGAGGTAAGAAGTGAGAGAACCCTCTAGAATGTATCAGAGGTCTAGGAGGTGAGAGAGTCTCAGGACTCGAAGAGAGGGACCTTAGATTAAACGCCCAAGAGTGGGGAGAGGGAAGTTGGAGATTCTACCTCTAGTAGAAAGACAGGGCATCAAGTGGAGGGATGAGGTTGCCATCCCACAGTCAAAAATTCTGACTCAGAGTTGTTCCTGTGTGAATGAACTGCGGGATCAAAAATGGAAAAGAGTGAGGGAAAGGTAGGTCCAATGACAGGGCCAAATTGGGATCGAGCTCAAGGGGAGGACCCAAGGCCTGACACTATTACTGAGGCTATAGCGTGTTAAAAAAAAAAGAGGCCTAGTACCACTGCCCTTTAAAGACCCAACAAGCAGCTGAGTCATATACAGATATTTACACCCAACCAATCGACAGAAGCTGCTGACCCCTGTATTTGAATTAGGGAAAAGCTGGAACAATCTGAGGAGGAGGGCAGCCTTATAAGAAGACCAACCGTTTCAAATAACCTGGACCCCTGAGATCCCTCAGACACTGAGCCACCAACCAGGCAGCATACACCAACTGATATAAGGCCCCCAAAATATATACAGCAGAGATCTGCTGGGTCTGGACTTAGTCAGAGAAGATGAACCTAGCCCTCAAGAGACTGGAGGCCCCAGGGAGTGGGGAAGTCATGTTGGGTGGGAGTGGGTGGTGGGGAGATGGAGACATCCTCATGAAGATGGGGGAGGAGGTATGGGACGTGGAACACTCAGAAGGTGGACCTGGAAGGGGATAAAGTTTGAACTGTAAAAAAATAAAAATAATAATAATAATAATAATAATAATAATAATAATAATAATATCCCCAGATAGTATAAAAGTTCAGACACAATCTGTGACCTGGTCAACAGTAGTCACCCAACGAATGAATGGTGGGATTTCATATGTCATGTACAGTATTATAGATTCAAAGCTATCCAGGCATTGGTTTGTGCTTATTAGCTCTGAATGCCATCTAATACACAAATGACCATGGATTCTCAGCATGTTTGCCAAAGGACATTCACCTCCATTTGTTCTTCAATTCTTGTATGTAACTCTAGTGATCTTGGTGAATTTTAAATCACATTTCGAATGCATTATTTCCTCCATAAGTTAAGGTTAGCCATAGTGTTGTAGTCAATAATCTAACAGTATAGTTTATTCATGCTGTTACTTTTATATGGCTATTTATTGCAAATATTCAGTGTACTTAAATAGCTATTGGTCTATGACTTATAAAAGTGATTTGAGAAGAAAATGAGAACTATCAGGTTTGCTTTCAATATTCATAACCTATGCTGCTAATTAATTTATCAAAATCCATAAGATAAGAAATTAACTTAAAGGTCACAAGCCACTCAGAAGAGTAAATGCCCTCTGTGCTAGGCATCAGTAAAGGATATTTCCAAGCTCACCAAAATATATTATGCACAGCTTCTTTCAACAAATTTCCTGGAAAATTATAACAATTTACCCTGAATGAATAGTTGTAAAATTTTCAAAATTTCTATAATTGGATAGATACTTAAAGTCCTACACTGAGATTAGATAAAAGGACATTTATCTTAAAATGGTAGGCCTTATACTTACCTAAAATGCATGTAGATAAGAATTTTGAAAAAAAAATGATCAAGTAAAATCAAAGTGGAAAATTCTTTTACTGATAAAAGAAGAGATAAAACAGGATAAAAAATTTTTAATAATGTACTTAGCTTAGATGTTAAAAAATATCATCATGTATAAAAGACCAATTTCATGTCAAGATCTAGCCAAGCATTGATTTGAGCTGCAATTTGGAGCTGAAATTTCTTGCAGAGTGATATGGTGATTTAAACTTTCTTCCAGGAAAGGAATGTAGAAATGTGATGTAATGATTGTGTTAGGCGTATCTCTTCCCACCATATTTCCAAAGTTCTATCCTTCTTTTTCAGGATAGTGCTAATCTGTGGGAGCTGCTAAACCCTTAATACTGAGGAATCATTTGTTAGTGTAGGGTTACCTGTCTATAATTTAGATTGTTCTGCAGAGTAGTCATAGATTGTTGATTTTATACTTTATTTTTTAAATATTCAAAACAAAAATGTAATGGTATTTATTTTCAGAGGAATATGTAGGAATAGTAATTCACACTTACAAAGAAGAAACATCACATATAAAGTTCCATCTGTTTGCATTCTTCAGGCAGCAGAACATACAGAAACAAAACCTGGGATCCTTGAATGGACTCAAGAGTATTCTGTGAATTGTTAAAATACACCTTAAGAAAAATAAAGTATGGAAGTTGAGATGAGCTTATAAGGAAGCTGAGGAACAAATTCTATTCCATGTGGTAGTATCAGAGGAGACTCTTGGAAGAGGTGCAGCGGTGAGAGAAGAGTGAGATATCTAAATATCTAATTTTATTAGAGGCAATGATTAGTGTATATGTCATGGTTTGAATATTATCTTAGAAATGAAAGGATAGAGTCATGAATGAAGTCAATGACTTTAAGAAACAAACTCGATGATGATCTGATAAAATGCTAATTCAGTGATGTCAAAGGTATGAGAAAAATGAGGAAGAGGATGTGGAGAAGTAGGAAGAAAAGAACAAGGAGAAGGAAGAGGGGAAGATGAGAAGGAAGAGATAGAGAAAGAGAAGTAAAACGAGGAACAACAGAAAACGTGGTGGGAATGTGAAGAAATGGAACATTAAAAAAAGGGGGTATAGTATTTTGTCAAAGACTTTGTCAGCATCTAATGAGATGATCATGTTTTTTTTTCCACATTTGAGTTTGTTTATATAGTGGATCAAGGAGAAGTTAGGGAAAGGACTGAAGGAGCTGAAGGGGTATTCAACCCCATAGGAAGAAAAACAACATCAACCAAACAGACCTCCCAAAGCTCCAGGGACTAAACCAGCAACCAAAGAGTACAAATGGGGGGACCCACATCTCCAGCTGGATATATAGCAGATGATTAACTTACTGAGGATCACTGGAAGCATACACTGTTGGTGCTGTGGAGGCTCAATGACCCACGATGGGGGAATGCTAGGGCACTGAAGCAGGAGTGAGTGGGCCTTTACCAAAGCACCCTCATAGAGCCAGGGGACAGAAGAGGGGATAGGGTACTTTTGCAGGGTAAACTTGGAAAAGATATGAATGGAAATGAATAAAATAAGTAATAAAATGATTTTTAAAAAAGGAGGAGGAGGGTAAGGAATGAGAGGAAAACTAGGAGGAACAGATTTGCAACATTTGTTTTTTTTTTCCCATAAAATCTACTTTAAATGTTGCACTAGATAAAATTATAGAAGCAGTTAAAATTACCACAGAAATATTTCTATCAAGAGTGACTGCTAGTTTAATGGAAATGGTGGAGAAATCATGGCAGGACAAGTATGAGGCAGTGGGTACCCTGATTCCTGGTCAAGATAGGTCAATCCCTGGGAGACTCTAAAATGGACAGCAGGCACATTGCCAGTCTCCCAGGATATCAGGGACTCACAAAGTTGCAGACCTCCACAGACCCCTGTAGAGAGGTTTGAAACCAACCAATTATATAGGAAAATACCCAAGCCTCTTCTCCACAGGTGAGGGAGAGAACATAGGTCATGTAGTCTCAAGAAAGATCAGTCATAGAAGCAGCACTATGGACCTAAATATGTAGATGAGGTTTACCCAAGCTCTCAGGTCAAACCAATAGGAAGTACCTGCTGTCAGACATTTACCCATCTAAAAATTGTATTTAAGAGTCATGTTTGGAATTAAAAGTGTGCAGGAATAATTCCATCTTCTGAGAGGTTCCTTCATAAGAGCTATGACACCGCCACATGGGGAAGAGATTTGCTCTCCCAAAATCGCTGCCACAAGCTCCTCTGCACCCCTCACCAGCTAGTCAGTCTCCTGCTGGCTCAGCCTCGCAGGAGCATCTGAAGTGACAGAGGCATAAAGAAGAAGGACCAGTAGCAGGGCAGCGAAAATTGTTCCTCCTTCCTGTCTGAGTTCTCTCCCCCCTTACCCTCACCCATGCACCTAGCTTGGTCAGAGATGACTGTGAAACTGTGAAATCCCCTGGGGCCATAGCCCTACATATATATAGAGAGAGAGGGTGGGGGAGGGAAAGAGACAGAAAGAGAAAGAGGCAGAGACAGACAGAGAAAATGAGACCTTGGGACAGTGAGACAGAGAGACAACAGAGACAGAGATACCCCGAGAGGATGTCATATGGTGCTGGTGACAATAAGGTCCCATTGCTAGGCATGGGAAACCTCCACTTAAGTAATTGTCAAGGGACTACAAGAGTATCCCAATATTATTGACATTGACTTTAGTTGTCTTCCAGAACTTAGAAGCAAGAATTATTGTTGATGATACCCCATGCTTTGAACATAGAACTTATCAATGTGATTATGACCTAGAAACTTCCATAAGGACTGGCTTTCAAAATACTGGAAGGTCCTATGCAAGCTGCCACAGAAGATTATTCTGTAGATCTTTTGAGCAGAAATGGCCACACACACACACACACACACACACACACACACACACACAAACACGGAATGTAAAATCATCCACAAAAATAAAACAGGAGAACTCTTATCTTAGGGATAGCAATAGCTATCTACTTTGATTTAAGGCTTATTCAGTAAGGAATGAATTCCTGTTAATGTAAACTTAGCCAACCCCATGTAACTTGAGGAACCATCAGCATAAGAGAACCTCTTTCTGTTTTTTCTGTAAATAACAAATAATTTCTACCCATATTATAAACCTATACACTATGAATCTATAGAGATAGCTTTGCTCCCATCTCTCTACAATATTTGTTTTTAGTTGATGAAGACAACTAGAGAAATTTACTTTCTTTCTTTTTTTTTTGACACTGATTAAGTATTTATTGAGACATAAAGTACAAACTGGTGACATACAAATATTAAAAATAGAATGTTTTATTATAGGTGAGCCATTAGATACTGTTTGCAGGGCAAGTCCTACTATAGTGAACTACAAGGAAACCTACGCATACCAGCCAGGCACGAGTAAGGACTTTGGTCTTTGGTTATGCAAATGGAGGATGGCAAGGAGCTGAACCAGTACCTGTAGAGAGTTTAGGAATACTGTTAATCTAGGCATTGTCCTCAAAGAGATAATGAAATTTACTTTCATCTGGTCAAAGCTCAGAGGACCCAGGTTGAATAGTCAACACCTATACTAGGTGGCTCATAACCACTTGCAACTCCAGCTTCAGAGCATCCACTGCCTTTGATGAGTTTTGCTAATGATTCTCTCTTTAATATTGATTCATTGGTTACCTCATTGTACTTTTTGATTTAGTTATCTGTTATTTATTGAGACAAGAATTCACAGTGTACAATAGGCTGGCCTTGCAATCAGAGAACAACCTTCCTACCTCTGCCTCTGGAATACAAGAGTTAAAATCGTGCACCATTGTACTAGGCAAAACATTAATTTGACCAATATATACAAAATATTTTCTTTAATAATATATAGGAGTACTTCTCAGAGACTCTTAAAAAATGAAATTGATATTGTTTAGATTTATCTATGTTGATATAAACATATTGTCCATTTTTATGCCTGGAATGGGATATCATAGTTCTTCAATATATGATCTTTCTATTTGTTGAATATTACATTTTCTCCATTTGAATGGAAATTGTAATTTAAACTGGGCATCTAAACTAAGTATCTCTTTATGCGTGAATTGATTTAAAAGACTGTTACCCAGCAAATCAACAAAGTAAAAATATCATGAGGCTAATTGGATAATTTATTGTAATGTAAAGATCTTTCCAACAGCTTAGAGATGATAAATTTTAAAAATTATGTACATTGACAATATATTCTCCTCTCATTAAATACATCCCACCCAGTTTTCCCTCTACACACTCCACTTAGCTACCCCTATTTTCCATTTCCCCTCTTCCCCAGATCTACTCCCTCAGAGCAGAACAGGGCTCAAATAGACAACAGTCAAACAGAACAACAACAACAAAAAAAAGGAACAATATGAAAACTATATAAAACTAAAATCTCAGGAATTCAAAATAACATTAAAAAATTTGAAAATTGCCGTGATTATTCATATCAAGTTATTTGATGGCTTTCTTTTCTCCATCTGCGCCCCAGAGCTAAGGTTGCCCCACAGCTCTCCTTACTCAAATCCTGCTCAGAGAGAGCTAGTCTCACAAGAGTGATGACACACCTAAAATCACAGGCTCAGAGGCTTATGGGAGGATCAAGCTCCAGTCACAGACAGCAAGATTAGCTAATACCGGAGATAATTATCTGGTGAGGTATAAGCCCAAGAACATAAGCAACAGAAACCAAGGCTCCTTGGCATCATCTGCACCTGGTTTTCCCACCAAAGCAAGTCGTGGATACCTCAACGCATCTAAAAAGCAAGAATCTGATTTAAAATAACATTTCATGATGATGATACAGGACTTTAAGAAGGACATAAGTAACTCTCTTACCCGAGTACCCAGCTGTACCTCTTAGGCATATACCCAAAAGATGCTCCAACATATAACAAGGACACATGTTCCACAATGTTCATAGCAGCCTTATTTATAATAGCCAGAAGCTGGAAAGAACTGATATGTCCTTCAACAGAGGAATAGGTACAGAAAATGTGGTACATTTACACAATGGAGTACTAATCAGCTATTAAAAACAATGAATTCAAGAAATTTTTAGCAAATGGATGGACTAGAAACTATCATCTTGAGTGAAGTAACCCAATCACAAAACAACACAAATGGTATGCCCTCACCGATAGTAGCCCAAAACCTTGGAATACTCAAGATACAATCCACAAACGACATAGAGCTCGTGAAGAAGGACGATCAAAGCAGGGATGCTTCAGTTTTTCTTAGAAGGGGAAACAAAAATATTTATGGGAGGAGATATAGAGATAAAGTTTGACACAGAGACAGAAGGAAAGGTCATTCAGACTGCCTATATATATACAGCCCACATACACAGCCTCCAAACCCAGACAATAAAGCTGATACCAAGAATGCATGCTGACAGGAGCCTGATATAGCTGTCTCCTGAGAGACTCTGCCAGAGCATGACAAATGCAGATGTGGATGCTTGCAGCCAACCATTGAACTGAGAATGAGAACCCAATTGGAGAAGTTAGGGAAAGGATTGAAGGACCTGAAGGGGTTTACAAACCCATAAAAACAAAAATACCAATCAACCAGAATTCTAAGGGACTAAACAACCATCCAAAGATTACACATGGACAGACCCATGGCTCCAGGTGCATATGTAGCAGAGGATGGCCTTGTTACACACCAATGGGAGGACAAACCCCTGGTCCTGCCAAGGCTCACTCTCCAAATCTATGGGAATTTCAGGGCAGGGAGGCAGAGGGGATAGGTGGATGAGTGAGGGAACATCCTCAGAAATGAAGTGGGAGGAGAATGTGATGGGGGCTTATGGATGAACAATCTGGAAAAGGGAAAGTATTTGAAATGTAAATAAATGAAAAATTTCAATTAAAAGAATATTAACAAAAACTAAAAAAATAAAGATTGAAATTTGGGAGAACAAAGTTAAATAGGTAGGAGCCCTTGAAAAGGCAACACAGAAATTTCTTAAAGAAATACAGTAAAACACAACCAAACAGGTGAAGATATTAGACAAAACAATCCAGGATATGAAAAGGGAAATAGAAACAATAAAAAAAATCGCAAAATGTGATAACCCTGGAGATAAAAATTTAGGAAAGTGTTCAAGAGTCATAGATGTAAGCATCACAAATAGAATACAAGAGAAAGAAGAGAGAATCAAAGATATAGAGGATACTATAGAAAAACATATAAACAACAAAGAAAATGCAAAATGCAAAATGCTCCTGACTGAAAGCATCTAGACCTAGCCTAAGGATAATAAGTATAGATCAAAGTGAAGATTCCCAACTTAAAGGGCCAGTAAATATCTCCGACAAAAATTATAAAAAAAATTCTTTCCAAAAAAAAAAAAATGTCCATGAACATATAGGAAGCCTATAGAACTCCAAACAGATTGAGCCAGAAAATTATTTCCTCCCATCACATAATAATCAAAACAAAAAGATTAAGTAACATAAAAGGAAGACTAATTAGAATTACACCAAACTGTAGACTATAAAAGCCAGAAGATCCTAGGCAGATGTCATACAGACCTTAGAAGAACACAAATGTCAGCCTAGGTTACTATACCCGACAAAACTCTCTATTACCTTAGCGGAGAAACAAAGATATTCCATGACAAAATCAATTTTATACAAATATCTTTACACAAATCCAGATTTCAAAGCATAAAAACTTCAATACAAGGAGAGAAACTATACCCTAGAAAAATCAAGAAAGTAATATTCTTGCAACAAACCCAAAAGAAGATACCTGCACTAATATAAATCTACTTTAAAAACAAAGGTAACAGGAAGCAACAACCAAGTATCCTTACCATCTTTTAACATCAATGGACTTAGTTCCCCAATAAAAAGACACAGACTAACAGACTGGATATGTAAACAGTACCCAACATTTTGCTGCACACAGGAAACACACCTCAGTGATGAAGACAGATACAAAGGCTGTAAAGTTTTTCAAAGCAAATGACCCAAAGAAACCAGCTAAAGTAGCCATTCCAATATCTGATAAAATGTTTTCAACTAAAAGTTATCAAAATAAGATAAGGAAGAACATTTCATACAGATCAAAGCAAAAATCTACTGAGATGAATTCTCAATTCTTAATACCTATGCTCCAAATGCAAGGGCACCGACCTTCATAAAAGAAATTTTACTAAGGGTCGAAACACACACTGAACCTCACACAGTAAGATTTTTAACACCTCACACTCACCAATGGATAGATCATTGAAACAGAAACTAAACAGAGACATAGTGAAAATAATAAAGATTATGATCCAAATGGACTTAACAGATATCCACAGAACATTCCATCTTAAAACAAAAGCATGTACCTTTTTCTCAGCACCTCATGATACCTTCTCCAAAACTGGCCATATAATTGGTTATAAAACAGTTTTCAACAGATATAAGAAGATTGAAATAATATCATATACTTTATCAGATCACTACAGACTAAGACTGTTCAATAAAAACTTACAACAGGAAGCCCACATACACGTGGAAGTTGAACAATGCTCTACTCAATGATAACTTGATCAAGGAAAAATTGAAGAAAGAAATTAATTTTTTAATTTAGTAAAAATGAAGGCACAACTATCCCATACATATGAGATACAGTAACAGCAGTGCTAAGAGAAAAACTCATAGCTCTGAGTACATCAAAAACAACAACAACAACAACAACAACAACAAAAGCAAAACAAAAACTTAAAGAATATACAACAGTTTGACAGAACACCTGAAAGCTCTGGAAGGAAAGGAAGCAAATACAGCCAAGAGGAGTAGAAGGCAGGAAACAATCAAACTCAGAGCCGAAATCAACCAAGTAGAAACAAAAAGAACTATATAAAAAATTAAGAAAACCAAGAGCTTGTCCATTGAGAAAATCAACAAGATAGATAAACCTTAGCTAGATTACCAGAGGTCACAGAGTCAGTATCCCAATTAACAAAATCAGAAAGGAAAGGGGAGACATAACAACAGAAATAGGAAATTGAAAACATTGTCAGATCCTACTATAAGAGCACATTCTCAACAAATCAGGGAAATCAGGATGAAATGGACAATAGTTTAGACAGTTACCAAGTATCAAGGTTAAATCAGGTTAAGATAAACCATCGAAACAATCTCATTAACCCTAAAGAAATAGAAGCAGTGATTAAAATCTCCCAAACTAAAAAAATCCCAGAGCAGATGGTTTAGTACAGAATTCTAATAGACTATCAAAGAAGTCCTAAGACCAATACTCTTCAACTATTCCATGAAAAAGAAATAGAAGGAACACTACCCAATTTGTTCCATGAAGTCATGTGTACGCTTATGCCTAAACCACACAAAGACAAAACAAAGAAAAGGATCTTCAGACCAATTTCACTTATGAATACCAATGCAAAAATACTCAAAATTGATGCAAACAAAATCTAAGAACACCTCAAAAAGTTCATTCACCATGATCAATTAGGCTTTATCTCAGGGATTACAGATGGTACAATATACTTGAATTCATCAACATAATCCACTATATAAACAAACTCAAAAAAAAAAAAAGACTCAAATGATCCTCTAATTAGATTCTGAAAGAGCCTTTGACATATTCGAAAGATCAGCAATTCAAGACTCATTCATAAACATAATAAAGGCAATGATATAGCAAACAGGAGGCCAACATGAAACTAAATGGAGTAAAACTAAAATCAGGGACTAGACAAGGCTGCCCACCCTCTAACTACCTATTCAATATAGTACTCAAAGTCCTTGTCAGAACAATTAGACAACAAAAGGAAGCCAAAAAGATAGTAAGTGGAAAGGAAGAAATCAAAGTACCACTATTTGCAGATTGTATGATAGTATACTTAAGTGACTCTAAATATTCCAACAGAAAACTCCACAGCTGATAAAAAACAAACAAACAAACAAACAAAAACTTCAGCAATGTTACTGGATATACAATTAACTCAAACAAATCAGTAGTCTTTCCCTACTCAGAGGATAAACAAGGTAAAAAAGAAATTAAAAAACAACACCCTTCACAATAGTCACAAATAATGTAAAATGCCTTGATGTGACACTAAATAAGGAAGTGAAAGATTTGTATGACAAGAACTTCAAGTCCCTTTAGAAAGAAATATAAGAAGATTTCAGAAGATGGAAAAATCTCCCATGCTTATGGATTGTGAGGATTAATATAGTAAAAATGCACATCTTGTTGCAAGCAATGTACAGATTCAATATAATCCCCATTAAAATTCCCACTCAATTCTTCATAGAGGTAGAAAGCTATTTGGAATAACCAGAGATTCAGGATAGCGAAAGCTACTTTCAACAATGAAAGAACTTTTGGGAAAATCACAATCCCTGAACTCAAGCTGTATTACAGAGCAATCATGATTCATAAAACTGTATGTCAATGCTACAGAGACAGGCAAGTAGATCAAAGAACAGAATGGAAGACCCAGAAATGTGCTAAAACCATTCAATGGGAAAAAAAGAGCATTTTCGGCAAATGGTGCTGGTTCAACTGGTGGTCAGCATGCAGAAGAACGCAAATCAATCAATTCTTATCTCCTTGTACAAAGATCAAGCCCAAGTCTATCAAGAACCTTCAAATAAAACCAGACACACTCAAACTAATACAAGAGAAACTGTGGGAAGACCCTTGAACACGCAGGCTAAGGGGAAATTTTCCTGAACAGAACATCAATGTCTTATTCTCTAAGATCAACAATCAACAAATGAAACCTCATAAAATTGCAAATCTTTTGTAAGGAAAAGGAGACTGTGAATAGGACAAAAGAGCAACCCACAGATTGGGAAAAGATCTCTACCAATCCTACATCACATAGAGGGCTAATATTTAATATATGCATATAACTCATGTGGTTAGATGCCAGAGAACCCAATAACCCTATTCAAATGGGGCACAGAGCTAAACAAAGAATTCTCAACTGAGAAATATCAAATAGCCCAGAATCACCTAAAGAAATTTTTATCATCCTTAGTCATCAGGGAAATGCAAATCAAAACAACCCTGAGATTCCACCTCACAACAGTCATAAAGGCTAAGATCAAAAACTCAGATAACAACAGATGCTGGTGAGGATCTGGAGAAAAAGGAGCTCTCCTCCATTTTTGGTGGGATTACAAGCTGATACAATCATTGTGGAAATCAGGATCATGGTTCCTTAAAAAATTGTGCATAATACTACCTGAGGACCCACCTATACCTCTCCTGGTCATATACCCAAATGATACCCAACATATAGCAAGGACACATGCTCCACTATGTTCATAGAAGCCTTATTTATAATAGCCAGAAGCTGGAAAGAACCCAGATGGCCTTTAACAGAGGAATGGATACAGAAAATGTGGTATATTTACACAATGAATTACTACTCAGCTGTTAAAAAACAACGAATTTCAAGAAAATTTTGGGCAAATGGATGAAACTAGAAATTATCATCTTGAGTGAAGGAACCCAGTCACAAAACAAAACAGATGGTATGCTGATATGCCTTTTCACTGATAACTGGATAGTATCCCAAAACCTTGGAATACTCAAGATAAAATCCACAAATCACAGGAAGCTCACAAGGAGTTCATTCGTCAGCCTTACTTAGTCCTACTCAGGTTTGTGAAGAGATTGGGATGATATACAGAGGGTCAGGAATTTGAAGAGAGCTATGTAGCAATGGCGAACACATCTCCAAATCTTTAACCCAGAATGTCTCCTGTCTAAAGGAAATATGGGAGCAAAGTAGTATAGAAACTAAAGCAAAGGCCTTCCAGAGACTGCCCCACCTGGGGATCCAGCGCATATACAGAAACCAAACAAGATACTATTGTGATTGACAAGAAGAGCTTGCTGAGAGAACGTGATATAGCTGTCTCCTGAGAGGCATTGCCAGAGCCTGACAAACAAAGAGGAGGATGCTCACAGCCAACAATTGGACTGAGCACAGGGACCACAATGTAAGAGTTAGAGAAAGGACTAAAGGAGCTGAATGGCTTTGCAACCCTGTAGGAAGAACTACAATATCAAACAACCAGATCCCTCAGAGCACCCAGAGACTAAACTACCAACCAAAGATGTACCTATGGCCTCAGCTACATATGTAGCAGAAGATGACATTGTCTGGCATCAAGAGGAGGAGAGGCCTTTGGTTTGGTAAAGGCTTGTTTCACCAGTATAGGGGAATACCAGTGTGATGTGGTTGGTGTTGGTGGGTGGGGAGAGCACCCTCACAAAAAACAAGTGCAGTGGATTTGATGTGGGGCCTACTGAGGTGAAATTTGGAAAGGGGACAATATTTGAGATGTAAATACATAAAATATCAAATAAAATTTCTTTGGTTCACAAAAACATTATTTGATAAGAGCAATATCATCAAATAATGACAGTTACTTTGGGGTTTGGAAACTCAAAGAGAACATGAGAAACATAAGTGTTACTACAGATTTTCACAATGTTTTTGTGTCCTGAATGGACACATGGATTCATTGATAGGCAAAAATCACAGTTATGTAAAATTTCCTAAGCAATATCTATCCTGGTATAAGGAAATAATGTTACCTTAAGCATGAAGAAGTAATAACCTTTTGGGGTTTAGTGACAAAAGCATTGATTGTTTCTGGCAGAATCATGGGTAGTAACTCAGCAAAGCTCACCTCTACAGCCTCCAGTAAGCTCTGCGGGATGGAGAATTCTCTCCCTGCAATTGCTTTTGGCATTATAATATTGGGAAAAATCATGTTCTTTTAGAGTTTCCTGAATCTCATAAATTTCACGAAGTTTCTTCTTTATAGGAGGGAAAGTATCAATTCAGAACAAATATCTAAAATACTTACCATTTTGTCTCTAGAAGACCACAGTTTTTGATTTTGTGTATTTCAACTATGGGATAGATAAAAATTCCAAAATGTTAAAACAGAGATCTATTTTGACAAAACATGTCACAGTAAAAGTGAAAACATCGCTCTCACAAAGGGAGAGATCTCTAGGATTTGACAGAGAAGATTTCTGTTGTAGCCACTGGATTTGGCCATCACTGCATGCAAGACCTGTAGATTCATGAAAAGAATAACAGTTTTATTTTGTATCTATTTTATTTCGAAAATATGATCTTACCATATTCAAATGTTGACTGCTGTTGGATGACAATTCCAAACCTGAGTCTATAAACTCTGTGCTCGCAGTAGAGAAAAGGTGATGTCTGTGAGCCTCCACACAAGTGGTGCAAGGTGGTTTGAGAGTATCAGCAGTGATTAGGAGATCTGGTTAAGAGACTTCCTAGCTAAAGAAGCAAGGATCTGATGGTGACATAGAGGGCAGAATAGTATTTGATTTCAAGCCTGTATATGGTTGTATGTATATTGTCTTAGTCAGGGTTTCTATTCCTGCACAAAACATCATTAGCAGAAGCAAGTTAGGGAGGAAAGGATTTATTCACCTTACACTTTCCACATTGCTGTTCATCACTAAAGAAAGATCAGGAACTCAATCTCATCAGGAAGCTGAAGCTGATGCAGTGGCTATGGAGAGATGTTATTTGCTGGTTTGCTTCCCCTGGCTTACAGTACAACCCACAAGGGGAGGGGCTCTCCCCACTTGATAACTAATTCAGGAAATGATTTACAGCTGGATCTCATGGAGGCATTTTCTCAAGGGAGGCTCCTTTATCTTTGATAACTCCACCTTGTGTCAAGTTGACACACAAAAAACAAACTATATATATACATATATATTACATATATGTATATAATATATGTGTGTGTGTGTTTGTGCATGTTTGTGTGTGTGTGTCTAAATGTACACACACACAAAAATAAAGCAAGAAGACAGTTTGGCCTAAAGTATAAATGTCTTCTAGTCATTCAAATCAATTACATTTTATTCTAATTTAGGTAACAATACAGTAATGAGATTGAAATAAGGAATAGAAGAAACAGATTTATATTATAAAAGCTACATTTCACAGAGGGTTGATACAAGACATTGAATTAATTAGATGAAATATAAGAAATAACAACATGGAACTAACTGAAGAGAGTGGACTCAGATATATTGGAATGTCACTGAATTCAAGATAGTATAAATGGGAGAAATTTTGAAGTTATGAGAAAGGAAATGCATGTGGAAAGCAAAAGTGATCAAGTTGAAACCTCCTATCAAAATCAAAATGTATGCAACAACAACAACAAAAAAATGAGATCATGTGTTTGAAAGGGTACAAGCATAGGCAGGAAGGATAATTAGAATGAAGAAACCTTATGAAAAATCCTAGTTATAACAAAAGACACACCGTAAATATATGTGCAACCCTGAAGATTCTTGACTTCATAAAGAATTATGGTGGAAGCAGTGATGGATTCCTAAATCCCTATTTGCTTTTTTGAATGTGCTATGAGCTTAATATGCAAATATTAGATAGGTCAGTGGACCACTAAATAATCTATATCATATAAATTTACTCCTATGTTTTAATCTCCTGATGGAGAGTAATGAGTGAACAGAAAACTAGAAAAAGGCAAAAATATTAAACAGGAGAATTGGCCAAATTATTTTCAGTATATTAAAATTACAACATAAAATTTAATGATGTGGAATGCACTGCATTTTTAAGGAAGCTTTTGTACAGCTGTTCCTTCAGGATTGAAATAGCCTAAGAGAAAGAAAAGAGGAAGGGAAAGAGAGAGGAAAGAAAGTAAAAAGTAAGAAAGGAAGTAAAGAAGAAAGGAAGGAAGGAAAGAAGGAAGGAAGGAAGGAAGGAAAGAAGGAAGGAAGGAAGGAAGGAAGGAAGGAAAAACAAGTTTTCCACTTCTGTTCACTTTAGATATTTAGATGCATGCTAGAAGCCTTCAGCCATTCACTCTCCCTCCTTTCCTCTCTTCTTTCTTTATTCTTTCTGTGTTTTATACTCGCCTTATCTCCTTTTCACCTCTTGTCATAACTGTCTACCTTCTGTTTTTATTTCAATTATTTCCTTCCCTCCTTCATTTTCCCTTACCATGAAGGCACTGCCAACCAACTTCTCCTCCTTTTTTTCCTTTTTTCTTCATTCTTTTTCCCTGTCCCCACTCCCCTACATACTTTTTCCTTTCCTTGTATCTTTCTTTATTTTATACATTGTGAATTAATAAAATACTTCAAAGTATATAGGAATCTAAGTTTCCTTCCTCTCTCTCTCTCTCTCTCTCTCTCTCTCTCTCTCTCTCTCTCTCTCTCTCTCTCTCTCTCTGTGTGTGTGTGTGTGTGTGTAAATCTATGCAGTACACATTTCAAATTTTGGAAAAAAATCTCACTGTGTTTCTTTGTGATCTATTCCAAGAGTTAGAAACATTAATAGGTTTTATTCCAATAATTCTCTGAAAATATTTAAAAATGCAATTCAATATGTTGACTTTATTATGTTCACATTAATTTGAGTTATTGTCAGTGGTTCATTAACTGAGACTGACATACAGAATATATTGAGGGGAAAAAAGTGAATATCATCAGTGATCCGTTTATGTCCCAGTAGTAAATTAAATTCTTCAAGTCTATGTTAGAATAATCAAGAAAGACATTTTATACAATTGAGGAGATAGATAAAACTCTATACATATCACAAATTCATACATGAACTTGTGAATACAATTTATTATATTAAAGAAATAATACTTAAAATGAATATATACTGCAGGACTAGGCATATCCTCTCTGACTAAGGCCAGACAAGGCAGTCCATTCGTGGGTACAGGATCTCCGAGCAGGCAGACAACATACTCAGGGAGAGTTCTTGTTCGGTTTCCTGGGACCTACATGAAGATCAGGCTGTTCTTCTGCTATAAAGTGTATGGGGCCTCCATCTAGCTGTCCTTTCCCTTTGGTTGGTAATTCAGTCTGTTGGAGACTCCTAGGGTCCAGGGTTGACTCTGTTGGTTTTGTGTTGAGTCCTTGTCCTCTTCTTCTCCCTCATTCCCTCTCCCAACTCTTCCAGAAGACTCCGTGAGCTCTGTATGTTGTTTGGATGGGAGTCTCTGCATTTGTTTTCATTGGTTGTGATATGGAGCCTCTCAGAGGATAGTTATGCTAGGTTCCTGTCTGAAAGCACAAGGGAGTATCATTAATAGTATAATGGATTGGTTCATGCCCATGGAAAGGGTCTCAACTTGAAGCAGTCACAAGTTGACCATTCCTTCAGTCTCTGCTCTATTTTTGTCCCTGCACATCTTATAGGCAGGGCATATTTTGGGTTCAGGGTTTTATGGGTCATTTGCTGTCCTAATCTCTCAACTGAAAGTCCTGCCCAGCTATACAAAGTGACTACTTCAGGATCCAGATTCCCTACTACTAGGAGTCTCACCTATCATCACCCTCATAAGCCCTGTGGGGCATCTACCATCTCAGCTCTCTGGAATTTTTGGAATATCCTAGAGATCTCCACCACCACCAACCTACCTCCCATTCTCGCTACATATGATCTCTCCCAACACCCTGCTCCTCTCCCCTTCCCCTCTCTCACCTACTTTCTTCCTTCCATCTACATCTGGTATCTATTCTGTTTTCCTTTCTGAGAAAGATTCACCCATTCTCCCTTGGGCCCTTCTTGTTATTTGGCTTCTTTGGGTCTGTTGAATATAGCATGGTTTTCCTGTACTTTATGGCTAATATCGACTTACATTTGAGTATATACCATGCATGTCCTTTGGGTCTGGCTTACCTCATTCAGAATGATGCTTTGTAGTTCCATCAATTTGTCTGTGAAATTCAAGATGTCCCATCTGCAGTAGAAGACTTTTGTCCTTGCTCCAAAACCTTGCTCCTTTGTGCTGTTCCTTGAGTTTTGATCTTAGCCATCTGATGGTTTTAAAGTAGAATCTCAAAATTGTTTGATTTGCATTTCTATGATGACTAAGGATGTTGAATATTTCATAAAATGCCTGTACACTATTTGAGATTCTTGTATGGTGAATATTCTGTTTAGCTCTGAACCCCAGTTTTAATTGCATTATTTGGATTGTTAGTGTCTAACTTCTTGAGCTTTTTTTTCTTTGAGCTTGAGTATACACTTTGATATCTCTTAGATGTACGGTTAGTGAAGATCTTTTCCCAACCTGTAGGCTGTTATTTTGTCCTAATGATGGTGACTTTGATTATAGAAACTTTACAGATTCCTGAGGTCTCACTTACTAATTCTTGACCTTAGTTTTTGAGCCATTGGTGTTCTATTCAGGAACTTATCTCCTATAACAATGAGTTCAAGTCTATCCCCCAATTTCTCTTCTTCTTTTTTTTTTTTTTGGTTCTTTTTTTTTGGAGCTGGGGACCGAACCCAGGGCCTTGAGCTTCCTAGGCAAGCGCTCTACCACTGAGCTAAATTCCCAACCCCCCAATTTCTCTTCTATTAGATTTAATATATCTAATTTTACATTAAGGTCTTTGATCCACTTGGGTTTGAGTTTGATGCAGGGTGATAAATATGTATCTCTTTGCAATCATCTACATACACACAATCAGTTAGACCAGCATCATTTGCTGAAGATGCTCTCTGTTTTGCATTGTATGGTTTGGCTTTGTTGTCAAAAATCAAGTGGCCATATATATGGGTTTATTTTTTGGGTTATCCATTCAATTCCATTGATCCATCTGTCTGTTTCTATACTAATACAAAGCTTTAATTAATACTATTGTTGGGGTTCGTGTTAGTGGGGAGATGACACTTAGTGGGGTGCTTCCCCTTCTCAAAGGAGAAGAGGAAGGTGGGGTGGGTAAGGACTTACATGAGGGGTACTTGAAGGAAATGAAGGGTGATATTAGTTGGTAAAGTGAATACGTATTTAAAAATGCCTATGCGCAATTACTGAAAGAAAATATATTAAATAATTAAATAATTTATTTTGAGCTGAGGAATAACTATGGCTGATGGCATATCTCAGTGCTGTTATCATTTCCTAACATGTCAAAGTCCATAGTTCCAATAGAAGAGAAGCCAAAAAAAATTGAAATAAAATATCAACTTCAGACCAACTGAACTTTTTCAATTTATTCAAGGAGATAAAGACATAATTTCTTCATAGTTGCAGTTAAGCTAGACATCTATGAATATGTGAGTTAAGCAAAATGTTATAAATTTAGTAGTAGTAGTAGTAGTAGTAGTAGTAGTAGTAGTAGTAATTCAAAATTATATAATTTTATGTACTTTATATTTTTTGAAAACCAGCAATAGTGTAAATCTTATTAGCATATAATGAAAGGATGTATACCCATGTTGATTAATAGATGTCTATAGTATCTTATTATCAGTACAAATTTTATGGTTTAATTAAAAACAATATACTGATTGTCACATTTCAGTAGATATATTATCACAAATTTTAATATCTGATTAGAATAAATGAAACCCTGCTAATTTTAATTCAATTTGTCATTTGCCTTAAGATGCTTTGAATAACAAGCTAATGTGCTGCAATTGTGTATGCCATTATATCATTGAGTTTTAATTTTCTTGAATCATTATAAAAAGCAATTTCCAATTTAAATATCAAGAGCTTTATTTGCAGAATATTGCTTGTCTGCAATATTTTCAAGGCATGATAAAAATCAACTTCAAATAGGTTTATGACACCTGAATTATCATATGCAATGGAAATATTGGTGATCACCAATCTCAGGAAGCCCCATTAAGAAATTACATATGCAAAAGGCTTCAGGCTTATGTATTACAACACAGACACATTCTCCCATGCTCTGCTTTTGGGATTCAGAAGTGTTTTTTGTTAAAGGACAAAGAGGCAAAGGACTCCTTGAAAGACAGTGTGAGGCAAAGGCGAGCTAGTTGGTATTATCAGGAATAAAGGAGCCCACAAAAAGATACTTCTACTTGGGGCTTGCCTTTGTCCTTCCTTACTTCCCCCTTAGACAATCTTGACTTTTTAATTTTCAATGCTTAGGTGCAGGACAATGACGTTGGTATAAAAGTACTCCACCCTGAGCAACATATTTTACCCCAAGAGTGTTATTGTGTATCCAGCCACAATAATAGGGGCCCTTGCCACTATTATTTCTTTCTTTTGAAATCTCTCTCTCTTTCTCTCTCCCTTTCTCTCTCTCTGTCTCACTCTCTGTCTCTCGACATAATTTCATCATTCTCCCCTTTTCTTTCTTTGATACAAAACAGTGGTTCTCAACCTTCCTAATTGTGATCTTTTAATACAACTCCTGGTGCTGTGCTGAGCTCCACCCACATAATTATTTTGTTGCTACTTTAAAACTGTAATTTTGTTACTGTTGTGAATTGTATTGTAAATATACAAAATGTCGGATATCTCATATGGGATATCAAAGTGGACACAACCTACAGGTTGAGACTGTCACTACAAAGCTTTCCATAAATATCATTCTACCCAATTTTATATTCATAGCTTCATTCTCATTGTTAGAGACATACATGTATACATATATGTGTTTCTAAATAAAAAAATACAATATATTTGCTCTGTGTAACAGTACTTTGAGTATATGCTTTCAACATCTACGATACGGTGCTTGTACTTAAAGTTCAGAGATCATTGTCAAGAAGGGACCCAATGATTCTAAGAACCACAGAATCAAGTAGTTTTCTGTGCAATTATGTGTATCAGGAATGAAAGAAGCCATATATAGGGTCTTAAGACCTTCAGTGTCGAAGCATGAAATAACTATTGTTAACAACAAATAACATTTTGAAGTACAAAAGCCTTAAATGTCTTCATTTCTAAACACCACACACACACACACACACACACACAACACACACACAAACACACACACACACACACACACACACACACACAAGTCGCAGGCAATTAAGGAATGCTGAAAATTAGAGAAATAGTCTTCCCTGGAGAAGAGCAGAACTATGAGTTCTCTCTCTCTCTTTTTAAAAGCATTTATTTATTTTTTTATGTATATGAGTATATTGTAACTGTCTTCAGACACACCAGGAGAGAGAGCTTGATCCCATTACAGATGGTTGATAGCCACTGTGTGATTGCTGGGAATTAAACTCAGGACCTCTGGAAGAGCAGTCAGTGCTCTTAACCACTGAGACATCTCCAGCTGGAACTATGGGTTCTTGACTCTCAACCTAGCCACAGAAGTCAGTTCCTGGAGAAAATGCCATCTGTGAAACCAATCAGGAGCCACCAATCAAGGAGGATGACAAGCAAAGTGTAGTTTGCCCAGTGGTTGATAAAAGGAGACCTAACAATGAACCTAACACAGCTATAATAAATAAATAAATAAATAAATAAATAAATAAATAAACAAATAAATAAATAAATAAATAAATAAATAAAAACAAAAGTAGGGCATAATGACCTTCAGTCACAAAAGACACCAAGATACATTCTCTGAGAAGTCCCTCTACACCAGTCTCCTAAGGAAGCCAACAAAAAAGAACATTTTTTTAAAAAACTGTAGAAATAGAAGGAAGCTTTGAAATCATTACATAGAAGTTGTCCTAAACACAAATTTCTTAGTGTAAGATTATGAAGTTTAAATGGAACCTCATAAAACTGGAAAGGGTTCGCATGGCAAGGGACTCCATTATTTAGACAAATTAGTAGCCTATATAGAATTGGGAAAGATTGTTTCAACTACACATTTGTCAAATGGATAATATTCCAAAATATAAAAACAAGTCAAGAAACTCGATACAAAATATCAAACAATCAAATTAACAGTAGGGTGTAGATCTAAACAGAGCACCCTCAATAGAGGAAACTCAAAGTGTTGAGGAACATTTAAATGTTCAAAATCCTTACCCCCCTTAACTGTCAAGAATATGCACATCAAAACTACTTTGAAATTTGCATTACAACTATCAGAAATGGTTAGAGTCAAGATAAATAACACAAGTAACAATTTCTACTCTTGAGAATTTAAAATAAAAGAAACACTCATCCATTGCTGGTATGAGTGCAAACTTTGTATAGCCAGAATGGTAAACAGTGTGGTGTCTCCTGAGAACAACGGACATCAATCTATTTCAAGGTCCAGCTATACCATTCTTAAGCATATTCCAGAAGAGCCTCATCCTACTATTAGGACATTTGTTCAATTAAATTCACTGTTTCTCTATTCATACTAGTCAGAAACTAAAACTACATCCATGTCAAAATTGCATGAATGGTTAAAGAACATTTTACATTTATACAATGGAGTATTACTCAGCTTTTAGAAAAATGGCATCATGAAATCGGTAGGAAAATAAATGGAATTAGAATAAAATCATTCTGTGTGAGATCACACATATAACATGCTATGCATAAGCATCTGAAGTGTCATAGATGCTATGTATAGAAAGAGGGAGTTGAGGGTGGTAAAGGTCTACATTGGAGGGAGAAATAAATTAGTTTTTTTTAAATGTAAGTTAGAGTTATCTTTTTTCTCCATCTTTATTAAATTGGGTATTTCTTATTTACATTTCAATTAGCTTTCCTGGTTTCCAGGCCAACGTCCCCCAAAACCCTCCCCCACCCCTTCCATATGGGTGTTCCCTCCCCACCATTTCCCTGTTACTGCCCTCCACCAAACAATTCCATTCACTGGGGATTCAGTCTTGGCAGGACCAAGGGCTTCCCCTTCCACTGGTGCCCTTACTAGACTATACATTGCTACCTATACTGTTGGAGCTCACGGTCAGTCCATGTATAGTCTTTGAGTTGTGGCTTAGTCCCTGGAAGCTCTGGTTGGTTGACATTGTTGTTCATATGGGGTCTCTAGCCCTTCAAGCTCTTTCAGTCCTTTCTCTGATTCCTTCGACGGGAGTCCTGTTCTCAGTTCTGTGGTTTGCTGCTGGCATTTGCCTATGTATTTGCCATATCCTGGTTGTGTCTCTCTGGAGAGATCTACATCCGGTTCCTGTCAGCCTGCACTTCTTTGCTTCATCCATCTTATCTAGTTTCGTGGCTGTATATGTATGGGTCACATGTGGGACAGGTTCTGAATGGGCATTCCTTCATTTTCTGTTCTAAACTTTGCCTCCCTATTCCCTCCCAAGGGTATTCTTGTTCCTCTTTTAAAGGAGTGAACCATTCACATTTTGGTCATCCTTCTTGAGTTTCATGTGTTCTGTGCATCTAGGGTAATTCGAGCCTTTGGGCTAATGTACTGTGGAAAGTGTGGATGGGAACTGGGATAAGAGGAAAAGGGAAGAAAGATGGATGAAATGTGGGGAGAGAAAATTGTTCCTAGTATTGAAGGGCAATTGTGAGTGATATGAAAACTTAATGCAGTATAAACTTCCAAAAATACATGGAGGTTATCCTAATAAAGTTTTTAACTAAGTGAGATGGAGTTCCAACAGGGTGACTCTTGTAGCCAACAATCATTCCAGTACCAAATCGAGGTTGCAACCAATTGAGTTGCTGGCCAAAGGGGTCTGGAAGAAATCTCCAAACAACCTTGGCTTTTTGAAAGGTTACTCCCCATGTACTGACAGCAATACACCATTGCTGAAGACAATACCCACACAAAACATTGAAATGAAAAAATAAAGGTGGTGCCTCTGTAGAAGCTTCATTTCTATGATCTAGTGTCTTTGGTATGGAAAAGTACTCTGTTGTGTATCTCAGATTTATTTGAATCCACTTGGAGCTCTCCTCCTCTTCCTCCTCGTCCTCCTTGTCCTCCTCGTCCTCCTCGTCCTCCTCTTCCTTGTCTTCCTCCTCCTCCTCCTCTTCTTCCTCGTCCTCCTCCTCCTCTTCTTCCTCCTCCTCCTCCTCCCCCTCCTCCTCCTCCTCCTCTTCCTCCTCCTCCTCCTCCTCTTCCTCTTCTTCCTCCTCCTCCTTCTCTTCCTCCTCTTCCTCTTCCTCCTCTTCCTCTTTCTTCTTCTTCTTCTTCTTCTTCTTCTTCTTCTTCTTCTTCTTCTTCTTCTTCTTCTTCTTCTTCTTCTTCTTCTTCCTTCTTCTTCTTCTTCTTCTTCTTCTTCTTCTTCTTCTTCTTCTTCTTCTTCTTCTTCTTCTTCTTCTTTCTTCTTCTTCTCTCCTTCTCCTCCTCCTCCTCCTCCTCCTCCTCCTCCTCCTCCTCCTCTTCTCCTCCTTCCTCCTCCTCCTCTCTTCCTCTTCCTCCTCTCCTCTTCCTCCTCCTCTCCTCCTTCCTCCTCCTCCTCCTCTTCCTCCTCCTCCTCCTTCTTTTTTTCAGTTTGTTTCCCTTTTCCCACTTTTGTATGACTGTTTTATTTTATTTCATGCTTCGTTTTGTTCAGTTGTGCCGTTATTTCCTAAAATGTTTTTTTCTAAGAAAGAATAGAAAGGGAGTGGATCAGACTGAGAGGAGAAGTGAGAAGGAACTGAGAGTAGGTAAGGGAAGCTAGGATCAGGATATATTATGAAGAAAAGTATCTATTTCTAATTAAAGGACGAGATAAAATAATTTATACTGTGAAAAATGATTTGACCATAATACATTAAACTATAAATTAGGTTGACAAAGACATAATTCTACCTTCATGAAAGTTAATCAATGAAGTTTGAAAAAAACATGAATTTAAAAATGTGTGTTGTTGTTGCTGTTGCATTAAGCAAATTACATGGCTCAAATTGTAAGGTTTTTTTTTCCTTATGTAAAATGTAACATGTAGAACAAAGTAAATTAGGTTACTGGATCAATAGTGTCCTTCATAGAAAATCTACAGTACTAAACCTCTGTGTTGCTAGTTAGTAAAATCTCTGCTACATTGGCTAATCACTCAAGAATACAAAACAAATGAGGTCCAAAATAAAACAAAGAAGTGAAAGAATAAAGACAATCTGGATAGTGGCAATAGTCAATGAATTTGAATATATTAAAAAGGGAAGTGAATATACTTATTAAAATATTAATTGATTTATGTATAAATTAATTTAAATCAAAAAAACATAATACAAATTTTGAGGACACTTTTACTTGTACTATTTTATGTTCATTATATTTTATTTATGTTTTATTATTAATTTTGTTTCTGTGCATGTATGTCTCTTTTTCTCCATACTCTGTGTGTGTGTGTGTGTGTGTGTGTGTGTGTGTGTGTGTGTGTGTGTGTGAATTCAGGTGCCCACAGAGGCCAGAAAAAGTATAGACTTTCTGGAGTTGAATTTACAAAAGGTGTTGAACTTGGATGTTCACACCATTACTTTTGTTTTTTTAAAGAACAGAAAGCACTCTTCATGTCTGAGTCATTTCTCAACCTCCATATGTATGTATTTTTATGTATGTATGTATGTATGTATGTATGTATGTATATATTATGTATGCATGCATGTATTTAGTGTATGTATGAATTGAGGGACTTTTGGATAAATATGTCATGAGACCATGTTAAATAACTTTATTATAAAAGAGATGCAAACCCAAAACATAATGGAAAAATGCTATCCATCTGTCAATATGGCTTAAAATATTATAACAGAGAATGCTAGTGAGGATGCAGAAGACAGAATAACCCTTGCATTATGGAATGCTAGCTAAGAAGATGAGTTCTAGAAACATGTGTTTATATCAAATAAATTGTTTATATCTGAAAATTTCATGTAACCTTATATATTTTTAAGCTGATATGCATCTATACTGCAGAGAATGGAGTACTAATTTTCAATAAAAGAGGAATAACATATTGACATTTACATCAGCAGAAAAACGTAAATAAAATTTATTTTATTTGTATTAGCATTTTGTAGGTATATGTATAAGTATATGTATATGTATATGTATATGTATATGTATATGTATATGTATATGTATATGTATATGTATATGTGCACTACATACTAATGCTACGGGATGTGAAATTGAGTGCAGGTCATCTGATAGAGCAGCAAGTGCTCTTTACTCTTGAGCAATACCCAGAATTCCCCTCTTGAATTATGTCGTATAAATCAGTGAGAATATTCTATTGTAATTAAGAAGTATGCTACAGGTTTGACCTAATGTAACACCTTTCGGGCTATTATTTTCTTTTGACACAGCAATTTAAAAATTATTAAAATGTGTCTTTGTGTGTACATTTGAAGATTTATCAAAATATTACACTTCCATTTCAAAAATAGCAAAACGTGTTAGATTAAAACTTTTAGACAATGTCTATTTATTAGATTGAAACAGAATAAGGAGATCAAGGTATTGTAACTCTACTGAATTCAGATACTCATTATCTATCTAGCTTTCTGTTTGCATATTATTATATAGCTATGTGTTTTATAAAAGAAGAATTTATGAGCAAAATAGAATAAAAATGGAATAATTTGTCTAAACAACTTGACACTGTATTTTAAACTCTTTTTTGGATAAATATGAATTCTTTCAGACAGAAGTATATTTGAAAGGCAGCCACACCAATTAAAGAAGATCAGATCAAAGATCTTGGGTAAATGAAAAATATCATACTAACTTTAAAAAAATAAATTGGTGTATATGATAAATGAACATCATATTTGTTAGTTTTTTAAGCAAATGAGATGTTGATGCAAGATCTGAATGGGAGGTGAGGATTAGTAGAGGTCAGAGAGGAAGGACCTTTTGGAATGCTTGGCTTTTAAAGGAAAGTAACAAAAGAAGTGATTTGACTAAGAAGTTAATGTTTCTTCTTGAAACCAACTTAGAGGTGATGTGAAACTTTGTGATGAACCTGGGTGGCTACTCCTGAGCTTCCCTCAAGATTCATGGTTTACTGTTGTGTAAATCTAATTACATTGTTATTTCCCAAGGCAATTTAAATCAACGAGACCATTTTAAACTTGAAATAGGTAATAACTCTGGAAATATTTTAATATTTTGAAATGATCCTCTTGAAATTACAAATTTAAATATAAGGATGGTGTTTAGTCAATTTCTGAGTCCAAATGAGGCATAATTTGTTTCCATTGAACACATAGGAACCTGAGGCCTTTTAGGATTGCAGCCCAGCACATGGACAGATGAAACTGTAATTGTTTTCCTGACATAACCTTCAAATGGTTGCTACTACTCTAACTGTCTTTGTAGCATTTTAATGTCACTGAGGTTTCATCTAGCTGACTTTCTGAAAGATTATATAGCTTTTGTAGGAAATTGTTACAAATAGAAATCTAATGGCTTAATGGAAAGATAATCATAAATGCAAAATAAACAACTTATTTTAGCACTTTTTATTTCACTTGGATATATGATTATCATATATATGATTAATATATACATATATAACTAATTAATAGTTTCTATCTTCACTAAAGTATTATGTAAGCTATAATTTGACCTGTACCTTATATGTAGTATTTCACACATTTTATGCTATGTATTTAGTGTGTAGCATATGATGCATACTATATAATTCAGTTATAAATTATTTTAAATCATCTTATTGTAAACCTTCCATAATTATAATTGTGTGTTGATGTGCTTGTATATGTTTGTTATGTAATGGTTAATTACACCCGAGATGATGTAAGTCATGATTCCTATCTATTGATTTAAATTCAGATCTTATATCACATAGATTTTTCTTAGTATAGTGCTATGTGCTTTCTACACATGACTATTACAATCTTTGATAATTGGTAAGCAAAGATAAAGTTGTTTCATCAATGTATAATTTTTAAATCGTATTAAGCAGATATTTTCTTTTTTTAGAACTGTGGTTTGAAAAAAGACTGCATATCTTGGTTTTTAAATTCCGTTACACATTTTAAGCATATAGATGTTTCCTGAATGTGTATGTGTATGCACTACTTCTCAATCTGGCACCTTCTGTGGCTTCAAATGGGCATGGGATCACCTGAGACAGGGGTTACAGACAGCCACATCATGAATGCTGGGAATTAAACCTGGACCCTGTGGGAGTCTGGAATCCCTGGAAGAGCAACCAGTGTTTGGAATCTCTTTCTCCGTAGAAAGTAAAACTCTATCAACCTAGTTGAATGGGTTGAGTTAGGCCACTATTTCCTACCTTGGAAATATATGTAATGGTTATTAGCTGACTGAATTTTAGGAAAGAAGCTTCTAATAAAAAAGAACTATGAAGATGTGGCTGTCATTTCAGACACTTAGCTAGGAAATAGAATAGACTGTACCTTAGAAATAAGCTGTGGTATTGTTGGGGACCTAAAGAAAAGAAGTCATCTCGAATTATGTTAAAGGTTTAAAAATTGAGAGTGACCAAAGAAGAATCTTCAGTTGTGCTATAAAAATGTACAGAAGTAAAATAGAAACAAAGATAACAGGAGGATGACTTATAGAAAAAAATTAAAATATGATACATAAAGGCATTCTTCATATGGTCAGAAGTCTGAAGATCTTTGAGAACAGAATATTTAAACAAATTTTGTAAGAATAACCATATGGAAAATAAATGACTAAACATTGTACATTGAAAATAAATGACTAAACAGTGTCATATGTAAATATTTAAAATGAAATAAATAGATAATTTTGTGATTCTGTAAACATTTAAAGAAGATCGCTTATTTTATTTTGTTAATTTTTTACTGGATATTTTATGTATTTATATTTCAAATGTTATCACTCTTCCATTCACTCTCCCCTTCCCCATGCTTCTATGATTCCCCTACACTGGATTCCCCTACACTGGGGAATCAAACCTTCACATGACCAAGGGCTTCTCCTCCCACAGATGCCTCACAAGGACATCCCCTAGTACATATGTGGCTAGAGCCATGGGTTGCTCCATGTGTACTCTTGGGTTGGTGAGTTAATCCTGGGAGCTCTGCGGAATCTGTTTGGTTGATATTGTTCTTCCTATGGGGTTTCAAACCACTTCAGCGACTTCAGTCCTTTCTCTAACTCCTCATTGGGCTTTTTGCTCACTCTGATGATTAGCTGCAATCATCCTCATCTTTATCAGTAAGGCTCTGGCAGAACCTCTCAGTAGAGAGCTGTATTAGGCTCCTGTCAGCAAGCACTTCCTGGCATCAGCAATAGTCACTGGATTTGGTAGTTTTGTATGGGATGGATCCCAGGTAGAGCAGTCCCTATTGTTTTGTTGTTGTTGTTGTTTGTTTGTTTGTTTTTTATTGGATTTTTTAAGTTTACATTTCAAATGTTATCACCATTCCCGTTTCCCCTCCATAAACCCCTCTTCCAACTCCCCTCCCCCGTTTCTATGACAGTGTTCTCTAACCCATCCACCTCTCCCCACCTTTCTACTCTGACATTCCCCTACACTGGAGCATCAAGCCTTGGCATGACCAAGGGCTTCTCCTCTCAATATTCCTAAACAAGGCCATCCTCTACTTCATATGTAGCTAGAGCTATGGGTCTGTCTGTCCACGTTTACTCTTTAGATGGTGGTTTTGTCCCTGGGAGCTCTGGTTGGTTGGCATTGTTGTTCTGATGGGGTTGCAAACCCCTTCAGCTCCTTCAGTCCTTTCTCTAACTCCCCCAGTCGGGACCCAGTTCTCAGTTCAATGGTTGGCTGTGACCATCCGACTCTGTATTTGTCATGCTTTGGCAGAGCCTCTCAGGAGACAGTTATGCTAGGCTCCCGTCAGTGTTACTATGAAATGTATTATCTCATGCTGAAATTATCTCTATGTTTAATTGTATGATTTTGTTTAAAGATGCTGTTCATGAAAGAAAAGTCATTTCCATGAAAAGCAGATATGGGTTAAATATCACAAAATTAATTCTAAGACAAATTCATTCAAGGAATGCAATTTCAAGTGAAGCAAACAAATATTTAAAGAATGCATTTTAATAAAATTGATTAATCAACTTCTGTTAATATTGTATAGCAAAGAATTAATAATAATACTATCTAATGAAATAAATGATCTGTTCTTTGTTTTTTATGTTTAGATGAATTTAGAAAATAAGAGGTGTTCCACTGGATGCTGTGTGATTTTCTGTATTATGAAATGACCGAGTGTATGAGTTGATGCCACTCTAAGACTTTAGCTCTGTCTTTAATAATTTGTATCTCCTCAACCTTAAAGATATAATACAAACACAATAACAATAATATCAGTAAACAGCAGAAGAGCTTATTATGTTATTATGGAAAGCAATCTATCAACCCCTTTAAAAATTTGACCTCAACATGATAAAATAACAGATTTCAGTTTTCAAAAGAGAATCATGGTCTTCAGAATGTTCACAATCATAATAAAATTATGAACCAGTAAAACGGGCTTAACATTAACATACTTTTGTGACGGTTATCGGTACTCTATTGAAAAATCTTCCACAGAAAGAATGTCTTGGTATTTGATTATATGTCATCACATCCCCAAGTGAAAAAGAAACTATGACTTATTCAGTCTGCCTGAAGAATGTGTGATGCTTTTACCTTTAGAATAACACTAAAAGTGTCACAGTGCGTGTTTGTACATATTGGTGGTTTTATATTAAAGAAAAGCTACAATATGCAAGAGAATATCATTTATAAATAGTCTATACAGTTCCATAGGTTTTATCTCATATGAATCATAATAATACAATTGTTTTTCTTGCCTTACCTACAATAATTATTAAGTATAGAAAATGGAATATAACCTGAAAATCTCAAAGAATGTTTTATTTGTTGTCACAACACTGATTTAGTCATTATTATAGTAGTCTGCATTTTAAAGTGCTAAGGATATTATGTGTCAGCAGACAACTTATTAGTGTACTTTCAATGACTGTTATCATTGGAATTGGATATAGGGAAAGAATCTTTAAACAAACATAAAACATAAAAGGTAGACCTTGAGTCTAAATGGCAACTCACTTTCTTCCTATCAAAGCCAATCTTCTGAATTATGTATGATCTCAATTTAATATGCCATTCAAAAAGCATCCTAAAAGTAGCAGGGGCATGTTCAGATTGCATTTAAATGTGTTGCTTTTTCAAACTCCAATAGCCAGATCCTGCACAAAGATATATTATGGTCTGTGTGATTCAGACTTAGAAAAGATGTGTGATAGTAAGTCACTGTTCTTCTGAGACAGAGATAAATAAAGGGTAAATAAATAATTGAAGAGTTTTCAACAGCTGGGTGTCTGCCGCGGCAGAAGCAAAGATTCTCACTGTGAAGCTTTGAAGACCTAAACCATCTTGTTCCTCTGAGCTGACAGGGTAATAGAGAGGCCTGGAGGAGATAATACATACATAATCGCAAGTGCTTGTCGGCAGCACATGATTCACTCAGCTGGAATTTATTATTCATATTATTTATGTGGATTATTGGTAAGTGCCTTCTGATTCTATTATCAACAATTTAGAAAAATTGCAGATAAGCCTGGAAGACAAACAGCGGTGCCACTCAGATCATTGTTTAAACTTTAACTATTATTGAATATTAAGCTTTCACATGTTCATTCTTTGTACTTTCCCCAAAAGAGGGATAAAGAAAGCAAGATTTTAAACCATTTTTCTTCAGTCAAATCACAACACTGTAATTGTCATCCTGTAATAATCTTAATATGGCATCATTGAGGGAGAATGCATTTGATTAGTCATGGGCCATGACTACTGATACTCATTTTCACAATGTGATAAGATGTTCACAAAATGGATGTCATAAAAGCTTTGCTTCTACAGTTATAAAAGTCTCTTTTATTTATCCAAACTATGGTCTCTTTCTGATAGATTAAATTATTAAGTACCCTTTATTCTGTACCGCATAGTGAATATAATACAAACAATCCCAAGTTCTTGAAATCTGCTTCTATCGGTTTGAATGAGATAACTTGACAAATCATTATGCTTTTGTCCTAAAAGCATATTGTGTGAGTGTGGAGTTGTGTGCGGTGACAGGGAGTGCTCTGCACATCATGTATATACTATATATGTATGTGTGTATATATATGTATATATATACATTTACATATACATTACATACATATAATATATAAATACATACATAAATATGATTACATATTATATACATGTATGTGTACACCATACAAATATATATTTATATTCTTAACACAATAATACTGAATATTATTTTAAAATATATTTAATACATGTGAATAGTTAAATTCAAGAACTTGAAAGAAGTAGAGCACTAGTCCCTTGCAGTCATTTGACAATACAAGAGTTAAAGCAGCTGCTGTTTCGCAGAAATATGATACCACACAAGTCAAGGCCTCCAAAGATAAAAATACATGTTCGAGAAGATGGATTTTGCTAAATTTGACTAATTATAAAACTATAAATCAATAATATATCACAGGATATCTTGATATATAAACACACATAAGAGTTATAATTGGATTTATTGTTTTTCGTGTATATTTGTCTGTAACTAAAACTTCCCCCAAAATACAGAAAAATAACATACTACATGTTTAGAAATCATTTACTGACAAAGTGTAAACTGTATCAGGTATTGCTTTAGCCGGGGTGGTTAGAGTGTTCTTTCTCTAAGAACTGTCCCATATAGTCTCCAAAATTTGAACACTTTGTCCCTGGTTAACAGGGATTTTTCGGGAAATTATGGGACCATGAATAGGTGAACACTGCTACTGTAAGTGGATTATTGGGCCAGGTCTTGTCGATTTAAAATTTAGTTCCATTTCAGGTAGTTCTCTTTTCTACTGTTTAGACATGTGATCAGGATCAGATAGCTTCCTGCTGTTGTATTCTGCTTCAGTGTCTCCCCCACTGTTACCGACTCTCCATATAAAACCTCAAGCCAAAATAATCTCTTCTTATAAGTTTCTTTGATAATAATATATCAATAGCAATAGTGTAAAATAGTAAATATATACATTTTAGTGACATCATTATTTTTCTTTTGTTTTTTCTTTTCTTTTTACAAAGTATTTTGTATATTGTAAAACACTGGAACATTTTTCAGACCTCACAACTACATTCACAATACATCTTATAGTAGTATAGTCAACTTATGACTGATACTCTCTAGGAGACGCAGTCTGTTAAATAAGACTTTATGACTGTAATCAAAAATCCACCTTAATTGTATTGAATATTCCATGTAATCAGCTTTTACAAAATATATTAATACACAGTTCTAATCTTTCATTATTCACTCTTCTATGATCCTAACCAAATATGTGTGTGTGTGTGTGTAGACAATATTTTATTGAATATAGAAAGTAGATCAAATGTAAACTTATTTGAAAATTAACCATCATACATTCTGGAAACAGCATATGGAAACTAATAGAAACCTGTATTTTTAGCAATATGTTGTTTTTTGGGTACTTTTAAGACATAATACCTTTTAAAATTAATGATTTCTGTAAAATGTCCCTCATTTCTTCTGCATGTGATTCATTTTGTGCTTTTCAATGATTATGGATCACATTTCTTTATATAAAAGAAAAAGACAGAGAGGAGACAGACATAGGCACACTACAGTCAGACTACAACTATAGACAAAATAGAAACCATGCTGTAGATCTAAAATTCAAGAGATGAGAGGGAGAGTTCGAATTTGGTGTCACTACTAGCCAAATTATTACAAGCAGAAATGCTGCATGTTCTTTTCTTGTGCATTTTATTGTCTATAAGACCATCTTCAATGACTTTAATTAATTCAACAGATGATAGATAGATGATAGACAGATAGATAGACAGACAGACAGGCAGGCAGATAGACAATAGATGATAGAGATGTTATCCAGATTCACTTATACAGGGTAGTCGAATTGAGAGTCTTAACTGCACATATAGATGGCAGAGGACTCAGGATTGAGAAGTGCTCAATCTTCATTGCTGGATGTCTCAGAAGTTGTAACTTGATGTAGAGATCCTGGAGGATTGTGGAGAACAACTTGCCTTTAGGGCATATGTGTTCAGAAGCTTGATCCTTAGATGAGTCCTGGTCTAATCATATGGTTATACCATCACAGTCACTGTATCTACAGATACTTTATTGACAAAAAGAAGATATAAGTAAATTATTTGTGATATAATAAAGATGAAAAGCAAACATTCTAAAATGATATTTAGCTATTTGGATTGATTAGAAATCTCTTATTAATATACTGTGAAAAATAGTATGTGATGGTAATCTAGGTTTTTGATCATCTTATATTGTAAATTAGTCAAACTTTGAACAACTGGCCACACCTATACAGGATTGTCTTGATTGGCTCTTATGGGGTAGGAAGGAATATTCTAAATCTACCGCTCTCCCCCCCCCCGGGTGGAGGCAAAATAAAAAAACACTGAAGAATGAAATCATAGCTTTTCACCTGCTTGCCCTCACTCTGACTGATAAAGTTCATATATCCTGCTGCTGGGAAATTCCTTCACTGGTATGAGAAACAACTTCTTCAGAACTCCAACTTTAACTCAAGACCAAAAGTAGTTGAGGAATTCTCTGAGATATCTGCACCAGCTTGAAAATGCTAAGAGAACCAATCCTGTTGACTATAAAAGTATCAGATTTTTGGAGTCTCTATTGTGATTCATCCATTGCTGAACTATCCAGATCACAACCAGTAAGCCATTCTAGTGTATCTCTTTCTATTTATATTGATTTTATATCTAGATATGGATATATTCTTCCAGTTTTGTTCCTATAATGAACACTCCATAATACAACATATAATAGAAAGTTACATGGGAATATGCTTTCACAAAGCAAATTTTCCATAATGAAATTATTTCTCATCAATATACAAAACATTACCGGAATAAAAGCAAAAGTTCTTTGTAAATTTTCTGTCATCAATTTCCTATATACCATCTTCTTAATGATTAAATTTACTTTTCCCATTTCTCTATTTGTCAGGATACCTGCAATCTAGTTAAATAGTATCAGGATCCTAGCAATACAGTTCAGTAGTGTCAAGATACCAAAGACAAATCAACAGCAGCAGCATGATCCAGTAGAAAACACCAGCCCTCTGCCAAATTGGCACAAGTCAACAAGAGAAAGCAGGACATCTAGAAGGTTGAAAAATTATCTGCTGTGCCTCACCCTCAACGAATTGAAGATTGGCAAAGACACAAAATCATTAAGTATTACACAGTTAACTATGCAAGTGTGCCTTCATTATCCGTTGAGTCTTATTTATACTCTCTCTACTTATCAGGTGTCCTTTCACAGGTCTTGTCTCAGCAAAATGCAGTGTTTGTTTGCTTCAGCAAAACACCGTATGAGTCTGCATCACATGATAAGATTGGAAACTTCCTCTTTGTACAATAATGGCTCTATCTTCATTTTTAGATGATCTTGTATATTTTGAAAAGAGTTTATTTTTGTAAGTATTTTATAAACAATAAAAATGCATAAATAAATATTAGGTATCATGAGTAGTGGAACTGTCATATCTTCCTTCTATTTAGATAAATTGACTTATCCCTCTTATTCTTAACGAGTTTAATCAAGTTGAATCAATTTTCCACCATATCAATTTTTAGTCTTATTGAGAGTTTAAACCTAAATTCTGTCTTTCGAATGGCCCCTTGCTGTTATTATTCCTGTGTCAGATTTTGTTTCTGTCACATTTAACACTATTGTGATGAGAACTTGGAGCATGTTAGCATCTGTTAACATTTACTGGAAAGGATATGTTTTTGAATCCAAGTGCAAAATAGTACCACTGATCTCTGAAGGCCCAGAGAGATACAATGGCAGTGACAGCAGTTGAAGGATTACTTTGAAAGTCATAAGACATCTGCCCCCTCCACTCAAAGGAATCTGAGAATGTCTTTCAAGCCAGCTGCACCTCAGGTAATAAGTAGCTGGCTTTGCACACTGTATTGTATTGGTTTTCTTATGCATTATCATCAAAATTTTATCTTTTCTGGGATGGGAGAAGGGGGCACTGGAAAAGGGATAACATTTGAAATGTAAATACATAAAATATCAAGAAAAAAGAAAAAATAACATAAAATATTGTCAGTATAATCAAAGAAATAAATTTATTTTTATAAGTGACTAAAGCTGGCAATAACTCTGCTCTTGAAAGACCACTTTGTGCATATTTCTTACCTTTAATCTTTACGTGAAGAATATTTGATAGTGTAAGTACCAATCCTCTTTACATTTCTACATAGTGGACATTATCTAGCTTGTTCACTGACTTGTTCTATTTTATTAGTAGTATTTTCATAGTATTTAATGGTATTTTTTTTATAAACAAACGATTTTAAAAGTATTAAACTACAGGACATCAGATTTATATTCTAATTATTTTAAAGTTGGATGACCTAAATAATTTTAGGACTCTTTCTATACAAAAATCCTTAACAATGTTAATGCATTATTTTGTACTTAGAAAGATTAAGATACAAAACTGTCCATGCTGATTTTAGAACTAATTAACTTGTTTGATTTGTGTGGCAGTTGTAAAGTTGTAACTCTTTTCACTATGAATCATTTGGACTAGAGTCTGCTTGCTCTATTGGCCAAGCTTGTCTTTTGTTCCTATGTCTGAAACATGGTTGACTTAAAAGTTTCTATTACAGAAGCCAAATTGCTTATTATAAAAAAAATAGAGTGAAGGTTTTAGATAAAAATAAGTTAAGTAGTTCTTATAAAACAACTTTGGACTTATAATTACAAATGAATTAAAAACTTCCCAAGCTTATTCCTAAACCTTCTTTAAACACATAAGTTTACAAATGTCAGAAATTATTTTCACTAATATATCTACTGCATGAAGCAATCTTTGCTAAATTTTAATATTTAAAAATATAGAGTGATAAGTCATTGCAATTTTCACTAGCAAATTATACTACATAAGCATATATTCTAAAAAATTAGAATTTTATGGATCAAAATTAAGCTATAAAATGAAATTATAATTATGAATATCATTAGCAAGATAAAGATGTGACCTTTTGGAATTTTTTCTAAGTTAATGGGTTAAATATGGTCATGGATAATTTTATCTCCATTAGCACTTCAAGCCACTGTCCCTGTTTCAAAACCCATGGATAAGAGTCAGGCACTGTGAGTTACAATCTTGTATTCATAGAGTTTGATACCAAATATTTGTCTAGTAAGTGACTTTAGAACTCCAAAATTTTGTTCCCAAGATCACTATACCTATAATTAACTCCAAGGATTATTATTTCACAAGATTTCATTTCTAAGAAGGAATATCAACTAATTTACTTCCACTGGACATGAGAAACCTGATACCTCATTGGAGTTTAAACTATAGAAAAGATTGACAATCAAAGAGAAGGAGCAAAAACCAAAAAAATTAAAACCACGAAGAAAGAAAGCAACATAGTAAGAAGGAAATTAAACTTCAACAAAAGATAATTCTTTTCTGTTCTGAATAATTGAAGTATTAATAATTAAGTAGAAAATGACTATGGAATATCTGCCATAGTAGACTTAGACACTTGAGAAATTATCCAGTTACAGACAGTTACACACACACACACACACACACACACACGTTTTATATATATATATATATATAATATTATATTATGTATATGCATTTAATAAAAAACTAGATCTGACTGAAATAATAATGAAATAAAAATTGTTTTTCATAAATATATATTTTATATAAATATATTTATTTGTCTTGTGTGCATTCATGTTTTGTCTGAATGAATGTCTTTGCATCCCTTGGATGCCTGGTGCCCACAAACATCAGAAGAGAGCATAGGATCTCTTGGAGCTAGAGCCACTATTTGGATGCTGGTAACCAAAGCAATGTTTTCTGGAAGAACAACCAGTGCTCTTAACCACTGATCATCTCTTCTGCTGCCTCTAACAACTATATATTAATTATCAGAATAGATTAAAGGCTAACTGTAACAATTAAATAATAAGAAGTCTTAGAAGAAAACGAAACTTATGCACTTTAATGTTAGGATGTTTTGATTTTAGTACGTTTTTCTTTCTTTAATAGGGCACCACACTTCAGGCAACAGAAGCAAAATTAACTAAGTGGGAATACTTTTTATTTATTTTTTTGATATTTTAATTTATTCATTCATTTTACAACCCAATTGCTGCCCCAATTGTCCCTCACATAGCTCTTTTTCGATTACCCTCCTTCTCTTCTCTGAGAATGGGGAACATACTCCCCATCCAAACCTCTACCCCTCATTCCCCCACATACTCATCCAGGTACTGACCCTTGCTGGCACATCAAGATACTGCAGAACTAGACACTTCCTCTCCCACTGAGGCCCAAGGAGGCAGCCTAGTTATAGAAACAGGATTCACAAGAGTCAGGAACAGTCCCACCCATATCCTTACTACAGTTCTTGGGGGAGCTGCATGAAGACGAATCTGCTACATATATGTGGGAGACCTAGGTCCAGTCCTCATATGCTCTGTAGTTGTTCATTGGATGTCTGGGAACAGCAGGTGACCAGATTAGTTGACTTTGTTGGTCTTCCTGTAGAGTCCCTATTCCCTCCCCAAAATTGATGACTGTGGATCACAGCTGTGTATACATGGTGCCAGATGTCAGAATACTCTTGGGACTTACTTCTGTGACTGAACCTGGATTCCTTGGAGACCACTGTGAATTCAACTTTATGATTAGGCCAGTCATCCATGCCTCCATGGAGGTCCATTTGTGGATGGAGGATACAGCAACCACTAAGACTGCACAGATAGTGGATTCAGGGAACATACTGTGAGACCTTGACGCCTCTTATGTTGGTCCAACCCTTGTCACAATGAGGCAACATGTGAAAACACTGTTAACAGCTCTATTTGCCACAGCTGGCCTGGATACAGAGATGCCTTGTGTGAGATGGACACAAATGAAGATGGTAGCAGCCCTTGTCATTTTGGGGAAATGGCGGAGTTGTCTTCATATCTATACAGAGATATTGCAGGCCTTCCTTCCTTCTGTCAGTATGGATTCACCAACAGAAGCCTAGTATAATTATTCCATGGAAGACTCCACCCAGAACCTGACATAAACAGTTGGAAAGGCCCATAGCTAAACATTAGACCTCATTTAGGAAGTCCTGTGGAAATCCTTAAGCTAATGAAAAGGAAAAAAAAGTAGACTCATATTTCAAATAAAATGATACAAAAATGCCTAGTTTTTTGGTTTTCGTTTGTTTTTTTGTCTTGTTTGTTTCCTTTTTGTTTTAATATTCAATATATTTAGTTGTTAGAAGAATGCAAATTAAAGGCACTGTGATGTTTTATCAAAACAAGGGACAGAGTAATTTTTTTTTCTTTTAAGGTACAAATTCTAGTGTATATAAAGGGGACTTACTGTTGGTAAATGTGCAAAACTTTTGCATCTACTACAGGAGGTGTGAAGATGTATGACAGCTGTATGAAGTAGATCTGTTATATGATTCAGGTGTACCACTTAAGGACAAAACCCCAAAGGAACAACTGTCCTGCTTCAGAGATCTTTGAGTTCATTTGTCCACTATTTACAATAGTCAAGGAATAGAAGCAACCTAGAAATCCGTTAACTGATGAAAACCTGGTACATACATACCATGGAACTATTAAGTTGTTTAAAAGGAAAAATTGAAACCTTCATGTAAATGGATGGAACTGGACTCATTCTGATTGCAGTAACTCAGACACAGAAAGAATAATGCCACATTTTCTCTTAATACATAGACATTATCTTTGATGCTTTAGATATTTGTAATTAAAAGAAGCACCCATGGAATGGAGTAAATTAGTAAGGGACTAAATCATCAGAGAAATCTGAAGAGATTAATAGAAAAGAATAGATTAAATTGGGCAGAATGCAGGAGTTAAGGGAAGAGGAGGATCATGGTGAGTGATGACTAACACTAAAGATCTTTGAAATGATTTATGGAAGCCTAATTCTGTAGATGTTTCCTGAAATACATACATTCGCATATATAAAGGGCTTGTAATATGAGTTACCCTGTGATCAGAGGACATTATATCCCCATAGACACTATCCCAGGAATAGATTCTGAACAGGTAGTTAGATACACCACCAAGATTACAATACATTACCTTCCAAGTCTTCATTGTTGAACACAGCATTACCAGAGTCATAAAACATGTGCATTCCAAGCTGGTAATCTTAGAATCTTCACTCATATTGGCTAAATTTCATAATATCTGAAGATTCTATGCATACCACCAGGTGAGAAATGTAATCAATAATCTTACAGAGATGTGAATCCTGTGGGCTACAACGTGATGTGCCTGGAGTGGTAACATTTTAATCACTGAACCAGTATCATGGGGGTAACCAACCACTTTATGATTGTATTTAGGACCAGGTCCACAAAAGAGAATTCATAGCTTACACCATTAACTGGTATAAAAACCACGTGGCTGGCTAACTCAACGATCTAGGGATAGAACCTAATTCTCTTCTTCTGCTAATTGACATAGCTATGTAACTGCACCCCAGGTTTCTTTTTTATCTTTAACCAAAGATTGACTTTTCTGTTGATAGTTATCAAAGACATCCATCTTTGCATAAGTAGATTATACAGTGTTTTTGCTCTAAATGTGATGTCTGTATCATTCCCCATCACCTTGATATTCAGGAAGACGGTAATAAACAGGAAGAAATTTTGTAAGAGCTAACATTTATGGTCATCTGCTGTGAAGCAGAGTTTACTGGAAATGAAAGCATAAATGCAGACATGAATGCAGTGTCTTTGGCATGTGCAGAAGACCTGCAGTAAATGCATCCAAAACACCAGCATGAATGAGGTAGGGTCTCATGAAACACCATCTTTAGTGGAGGAGTGAATAGAAATTAATGGCCTCTGAGACAGAGAAATCCTATCTTCAGAGATATTTAAACTTATGGGATAAATGATATTAAATAATCTTAAATACTGAAATTTCTGCATGGCAACTGAAATTCAGTGATGTTTAAAAATGGGGATTTAATAAAGTCATTGAAGACCCGATAAAATTTTAATACGCAATAAATACTTTAGTTAAATGTAACGCCAGTGTCTATATTAACATGTCATGATTTTGTTTTCTTGTTAGAGCTTCTGAAAGAATTCATACTTAGCAGAATGTAATGGTCAACAAGTCTCTTCTTTCAACATAATTAATGAATATTTAAATTATTAATATTATTTTAGTGTTTTCCATAATATGTTATTAGATATATCCTATGACTATTCTAAAGTTTCCTCGATTTTGAGAAAAATGGTATTCATATTTATGTGCATAGATTATCATTTGTGCCATAGCGTTAGTGAGTCAGTACAGAGGGAGGCGGAAACATTTTTTGAAAGCCAATCAAGGCTGTGAGGTGAACTGTCTGGCCTTTAGCTCTTCATCCTTGGTTAAGGAAATGACCAACCACTACAGTATTCTCTTCAAGCAAGAGCTAGCCCATGATGATGCCATATGGTCGGTTGCCTGGGAGACAAACAAAAAGGAAAACATTGAAACAGTGGTCACAGTATCCCTGGATGACCTGGTGAAGGTCTGGAAATGGCGTGACAAGAGGCTGGAGCTGCAGTGGAGCCTGGAGGGACATCAGCTTGGTGTGGTGTCTGTCGACATCAGCCACACCCTTCCCATTGCTGCTTCCAGTTCTCTAGATGCTCATATTTGACTCTGGGACTTGGAAAATGTCAAACAGATGAAGTCTATAGATTCAGGACCGGTGGACGCCTGGACTTTGGCATTCTCTCAGGATTCCCAGCATCTGGCAACAGGAACTCACAAGGGGAAAGTGATCATTTTTGGTATGGAAAGTGGAAAAAAAATACTCTCTGGACACTAGAGGAAAATTCATCCTTAGCATTGCATATAGTCCTGATGGAAAATACCTGGCCAGCGGAGCCATAGACGAGATCATCAATATTTTTGATATTGCAACTGGAAAGCTTCTGTGCACGCTGGAAGGCCATGCAATGCCCATTCGATCCTTGACCTTTTCCCCTGACTCCCAGCTCCTCGTCATGGCTTCAGATGATGGCCACATCAAGATGTACAACATGCCAATTTGGCTGGCACACTGAGTGGCCACGCATCCTTGGTATTGAATGTTGCATTCTGTCCTGATGACACTCACTTTGTTTCCAGTTCATCAGACAAAAGTGTACGGGTCTGGGATGTTGGAACAAGGACCTGTATTCACACCTTCTTTAACCACCAAGATCAGGTTTGGGGAGTAAAATATAATGGAAATGGATCAAAAATTGTGTCTGTTGGAGATGACCAGGAGATCCATGTCTATGGCGGCCCAATTTAAACACCAGCATCTTCAGGGCCAGTGCCTCAGACTACGCAGGGTTGATCATAACATTCCTCAGCTTTTTTGGCACACTTAAAGTACAGCATATATTGTAGAAATTTTGTAGATACAATATAAATTGTCCCTGTTTCATTGGAAATGTAACTCATATTTTAATGTAAATAAAGCATTCTTAATGCAAAAAGATAAAAGAAAGAAAGCCAATCAAAATAACATTACCAAATAAGAGTATCTCAATTAAAACACAAGTGACTGAAAAACATGTGGTATCTTTTCTTACTAGAGTCTGAAGTTTCTCAAAGTAGGTTTGTTTAGTTGTTGTTGTTTGTTTTGTTTTTCATTTTTTCCTAAAAGCCACAAAGAAAGAGGACACAAAAAAAGAAGAAAAGTATATAATTAATTAGGGTTAGGAAACTTCAGTGATGATGCAGAGACAACTAAGAGACACGGGAACACAGCCAAAGCCCACACTAATTGAAAGAGGAATCCAGAAAGTTTGAGCCTGATTTCTGATTACACTCACAATGCAGAAACTGTGAACATGATATACTCTGAATAGAAAGCCAAGAAGGAGGCTAACAATTATGGATCCAGTAGTCAAGGTGATTCATAACAGCAGATGTAAATTAACAACGCTTCTGGGAAGAAACTCAAGAAAATCATGTAAAGTATGGTACTAATGTTGAAATCACACTGTTTCTAAAGGATGCCTTTGATGAACTGAGTATCAAAAAGAAAAGTGGGGTATGGAGACACTTTTGGAGTTATATGAACTCTGTTCATCACAGACTCATAAGCACTGGAGTGTACAGCACCTCCTAATGGTCCCTATATCTACCCCACCACGAACCAATATATATGTATATATATATATATATATATATATATATATATATACGCTTCTGTAATCTTTTATATTATTCTTTTTCTAAGTTCAACATTTCAATTATCAAAATATTATCATTCTTTTAGGAAAAATTACAAAAAATATGCTTTTAGCATCCGGTGGACTGTATCATTGAATACACTATTGGTCTAGCTTCCTAGCTTGCTTTGGTTAAGCAGAGTCTTTCCTGGATGGACTGAGATGTATCCAGACTGACAAGTGCAATGTCATGTATAGCCTGGGGACTTGACTGTATTCTCCAAAATATATCCTGCCGAGTTTCTCACTCACCCTGTGCTGCCCTCTCCTTGTAGAATGAGGTGATTTATTTAATCAATTTATTTATTTTAGTTCTTGCCCCTCATATAATTGTCTGGGAGAATAAAAATCCGTACTTTTACTGACTTTATGCTGTGCCTGACTAACTGGTTTCTTTTCTTTCGTGCATTTACTGCTTAAACTGGATACCATACAGAACTTACACTTTAATGTGAATCATGCTTAGTATATAGCATACTATATTAAAAGCACTTTATTATTAACTTGTATTTACTTCAAAAACCAAAACCATATAAATTGTACTTCAATTTTAAAATATTTGAAACTTACTATAGAAGACTTTAAAATTTAAATTTTTTCTCCATCAGGTATACTTTAAAATTTAATGTTGAGTGATATTTGACTTTTTTTCATTTCTCATGAAATGGAAAATGGAAGAAAGCAGAAAACAAGATGCATTTTTAAATGACAACTGATAAATACACAATAACACATAATCTTCTTTCAGCCCTGATTAGAGCTATGGGCACATTATATAGCTTATAGCAACATTCACTCATAAGACACTTAATGTTATGCTATTAAACTAATGAAACAATTAACATTTGTACAACACTAAGAATAGAAAGGATTACATTATATTTGAGTATTAAAATGTACAGTATAATAAAGAATTTACAAGATGACTGCTCTGGATTTTAATCAGAATGACTTCTCTGATTTTTAATTTTTACTGAATTCTTCAGAGAATAGTTGGTGAAGAACTTGTAGAATTTTATATGGTCAGTGAAGTCTCTCTGAATGTGCCTGCTGTCCTAGAGCAGCTTCCCAATATACCTGCCTTTATATACACTAATTTTGCTGGATTTGGCTTATTTCATCAATGGAAAATATAATCACATTTTATTTTCACTATTTCAGTTTTTATCGAATTAAAAACTCCATAAGTAACAATATTACTGGGCAGTAGTGGAATACTTCAAAAGGCAGAGGCAAATGGATATCTCAATGATATATTCGACATCCAGTTCTACAAAGAAAAACTTTGTCTCACAAAACAGAACAAAACAAAACAAAGCAGAACAAAAGATTACCAAAATAGTTAACATTTTGTATTTAATTAAGAAGGACTAAATTAGTTTAGAAAAAGTTTATAATAATTTTGAATTATGATAAAATAATACCATTAATTTACAAATGTATTTATTGAATATTTTATTTATTTACCTTTCAAATTTTATCCGGGGGTTGGGGATTTAGCTCAGTGGTAGAGTGCTTGCCTAGCAAGCGCAAGGCCCTGGGTTCGTTCCTCAGCTCTGGAAAAAAAAAGAAAAAAAATCAAATTTTATCTCTTTTCCCCTCCACAACCCCCATGTACCTTCCCCTCTCCCAGTGTTTCTATGACAGTGCTCCAACACCCACCCACCAAATTCCACCTCACTGCTCAAGCATTCCTCTACACTGGGGCATCAAACCTCCACAGGGCCATTGATGCCAGATTAGTCTATCCTCTGCTACATATGCAGTAGTTTTCACCCCTGCCCCCACCATGTACTCTTTGGTTGGTGATTTAGTCCATGGGAGGTCTGCAGTATATGATTAGTTGATATTGTTGTTCTTCTTATAGGATGAAAACCCCTTCAATTCTTTCAGTCTTCTCTAACTCCTGCATTGGAGTCCCATGCTTAGTCCAATGTTTGGCTGTGAGCATCCACATCTATATTTGTCAGGTTCTGGAAGAGCCTCTTAAGAGACAGCTATATCAGGTACCTTTCAACATACAATTCTTGGCATGGCATCTAAGATAGTGTCTGGGTTTGGTGTCTGTATATGGGATGGATCCTCAGGTGGAACACTCTCTGGATGGCCTTTCCTTCAGACTCTGCTACACACTTTGTCCCTGTATTACATTTAGACAGGAGCAATTCTGGGTTAAAAATTTGGAGATGAATGGGTGGCCTCATCTTCCAACAGGGGGCCTTGTCTAACCTCTGGAAAAGGTCTCTACAGGTTCTCTTTTCCTCTTGTTGGTCATTTCAGGTAATATCATCCCCTTTGTGCCCTAGAGTTTCTTGCTTTCCTAGTACTGGAACTTCTGGTAGCTACTCCCACTTACCCATCCCCTAGTGCCTCAAACCTCTGTTCAATTTCCTTACCCTCTGCATATCATCCCTATCTCCTCCCATACTTGATCCTTCCTACCCCTTTCCCCTCTTCTTCCTCTCTTCCTCCAAAGTCTTTCCCACCCTCTACCTCCTGTGAATATTTTGTTCCCCCTTCTAAGTATTGAAGCATCCATACTTTTGTATTTCTTCTCTTTATTTATTGGCTATTTTAATTATTTACATTTCAAATGTTATCCCCTTTCCTGGTTTCCCATCCATGAACCCCCCTATTCCATTATCCCTCCCCTTCTTTGATGAGGGTGTTCCCCCACCCAAACATCCACCCATTCACATCTCGCCACTATGACCTTCCTCTACACTGTGGAAATTGAGCCTTGGCAGGATCAAGGGCTTCTCCTCCCATTGGTGTCCAACAAGGCCATCCTCTGCTACATATGCAGCTGGATCCATGGGTCAGTCCATGTATAGTCTTGGGTGATGGTTTAGACCCTGGGAGCTGTGGTTTATTGGTATTGTTCTTTTTTTTTTTTCCCCCGGGGCTGGGGACCGAACCCAGGACCTTGCGCTTCCTAGGTAAGCGCTCTACCACTGAGACAAATCCCCAACCCCTGGTATTGTTCTTATAGCGTTGCAAGCCCCTTCAGCTCCTTCAATCCTTTCTCTAACTCCTCCAATGGGGACCATGTTGTCAGTTCAGTGGTTTTCTGCTAGTATTTGCCTCTGTATTTGACATGCTGTGGCTGAGCCTCTCCAGGGACAGCTATATCAGGTTCCTGTCAGCATGCACTCCTTGTTATCAGCAATAGTATCTGGATTTGGTGGTTGTATGTGAAGGGCTGGATCCCCAGGTGGGGCATGCTCTGAATGGCCATTTCTTCAGACTCTCCTTCAAACGTTGTCTCCATATCTCTTCCTATGAATATTTTTGTTCTGCCTTTTAAGGAATGAATCATTTGCGCTTTGGTTGTCCTTCCTCTTGAGGGTCATGTGGTCTGTGCATTGAATCTTGGGTAATCCGAGCTTTTGGGCTAATATCCACTTATCAGTGAGTGCACAACATGAGCAGTGCGTGAGTGTGTGAGTGTGTGTGTGTGTGTGTGAGAGAGAGAGAGAGAGAGAGAGAGAGAGAGAGAGAGAGAGAGAGAGAGAGAGAGAGAGAGAGAGAGATTGGGTTCCCTCACTCAGGACAATATTTTCTAGTTCCATTCATTTGCCTATGAATTCTGTGAAGTCATTGCTTTTCATAGTTGAGTAGTACTCCATTGTGTAGATGTACCACATTTTCTGTCTCCATTCCTCTGTTGAAAGACATCTGGATTCTTTCCAGCTTCTGGCTATTATGAATAAGGCTGTTATGAACATAGTGAAGCATGTGTCTTTATTATATGTTGGAGCATCATTTTGGTTTATGTCCAGGTGTGGTATAGCGGGGTACTCGGGTAGTGCAATGTCCACTTTTCTGAGGAACCTCCAGCCTGATTTCCAGAGTTGATGTACCAGCTTGCAATCCCACCTACAATGTAGGAGTGTTCCAATTTCTCTACATCATTTTGATGTCTTTCTAGACACATTTTCAGAGAATTTTATTGTGCAGTTTTGCGTTGGTATTCATAAGGGAAATTGGTCTGAGGTTCTCCTTCTATGTTGGATCTTTATGTGGTTTAGATATAAACATAATTGTGGCTTCACAGAAGGACTTGAGTAGTGTCCTTTCTGTTTGTATTTTGTGGAATGGTTTGGTCAGTATTGGAATTAGGTCTTCTATAAAGGTTTGATAGAATTCTGCACTAAACCCAACTGGTCCTGGGCTTTTTTTGGTTGAGAGGATTTTAATAACTGTTTCTATTTCTTTAGGAGTTATAGGATAATTTAGATGGTTTATCTGATCCTGATTTAACTTTGGTACATGGTATCTGTCTAGAAAAATTGTCAATTTCCTCCAGATCTTCTAGTTTTGTTGAATATAGGCATTAGTAGTATGATCTGATAATTTTTTGAATTTCCTCAGAGTCTCTTGTTATGTCTCCCTTTTCATTTATCATCTTGTTAATTCGGATACACACTTTGTGCTCTCTGGTTAGTCTGCCTAAGGGTTTATCGATCGTGTTGATTTTGTCAAAGAACCAGCTTCTGCTTTTTTGTTTCTATTTGGTTGATTTCCACCCCAATTTTGATTATTTTCTCCCTTCTACTCATCTTGGGTATATTTGCTTCTTTTTGTTCTAGTCCTTTCACCTGTGCTGTCAAGCTGCTAACATATGCTCCCTCAGTTTCTATTTGGAGGCACTCAGAGCTATGAGTTTTCCGCTTAGCACTGCTTTCATTGTGTCCCATAAGTTTGTGTATGCTGTGCCTTCATTTTCATTAAATTAAAAAAAAGTCTTTAATTTTTTTCTTTATTTCTTTCTGCCCGAGTTATCATTGAGTAGAGCATTGTTTAATTTCCATGTGTATGTGTGCTCTCTGTCATTTGTGCTGTTATGGAAGACCATGCTTAGTTTCTGGCAATCTGTCAGGATGCATGGGATAATTTTAATTTTCTTGTATTTCTTGAGGCCTGTTTGGTGACAGATTATATGGTTGATTGTGGAGAAGGTATCATGAAGTGCTGAGAATGTTTATTCTTTTTTTTTAGGGTGAAATGTTTTATAGATATCTGTTAAATCCGTTTGGTTCATTATTTCTCTTAGTTTCTCTGTGCCTCTGTTTAGTTTCTGTTTCCATGATCAGTCACTTGGTGAGCATGGGGTACTAAAGTCTACCACTATTAGGTCTGAGGTAAAATGTGTGCTTTGTGATTTAGTAAGGCAACTTTTATGAATGTAGGTGCCTGTACATTTGGAGCATAGATATTCAGGATTGAGGGTTCATCTTGGTGGATTTTTTCTTTGATAGATATCAATGACCTTCTGTATCTTTTTTTTTTTGATTATTTTTGTGGAAATTCAATTTTATTCGATATGGTTACTCCAGCTTGTTTCTTGGGACCATTTGGTTGGAAAATTATTTTCCAGCCTTTTACTCTGATGTAGTGTCTGTCTTTGTCTCTGAGATGTGTTTCCTGTATGCAGAAAAATGCTTGGTGTTCTTTCTTGCTTTATCTAGGGTGTAGTTTCTCTCCTTGTATTGGTATTTTCCATTTATTATCATTTGTAGGGCTAGATTTGTGGAAAGATATTGTGTAAATTTAGTTTTGTCATATTATATCTTGATTTTTCTATTTATGTTAACTGAGAGTGCTGCTCAATACAGTACACTGGGCTAACATTTGTTTTCTTTGAAGATTTTGTCTATGTTTTCTATAGTATCACCTGCTCCTGAGATTCTCTCTTCAATTTCTTATATTCTGTTGGTGATGCTGGTGTCTATGACTCCTAATCTCTTCCCTAGGTTCTCCTATCTCCAGGGTTGTCTCCCTTTGTGATCTTTTTATTGTTATGTATGTTTTTTATGTCCTTCTTAAAGTCCTCTCACATTTTCTTGAGGTGTGATTTTAAATCCAAATCTTGCTTTTCCAATGTGTTTGGATATCCAGTATTTGCAGTGGTGGGAGAACTGGGCTCTGATGATGCTGAGTAGTCTTGGTTTTTGTTGCTTAGTTTCCTCTGCTTGCCTCTTGCCATTTGGTTGTCTCTGGTGTTAGCTGGTCTTGCTGTCTCTGACAGTGGTTTAACCCTCCTGTAAGCCTGTGTGTCTCCACTCCTTGAGAATGACCTTCTCCCAGTGGGATCTGAGTACAGAGAGCTGTGTCACAGGGTCAGCTGAGGGCACAGACAGTAACCAGAAGTTTCCTGTCCTAGACTGCTCCTAGTTCCTGTGCACTAAGGGCTCCAGGTGGGTCCCTTGGAGCAGAAGTGTTGGTCTTACCTCTGCTCTCAGGTGTGTCTGCACCTGGTGATTGGCTTCCAGTTCTGGGTGTAGGCAGAGACCAAAAGGTCCCTGTCCCTGACTACTCCTAGGTTCCTTTGTCCAGTGGGTTCAAGGTGGTTTCCTTTTGGGTCAGGAATGTGAGCAGAAGTGGTGATCTCACCTGAGTTCTCAGGATTGTCTGCACTTCTAAGAGTCCAGCTCTCTCACTCTACAGAATGTGGGTAAAGAGAGCTGTGGGACTCGGTCAGCTCTGGGCACAGTTAGAAACCAGAAGTGTACCCTATTTTTTAACAGTGTTATTTGATTCTCTAGAGTCTAACTTCTTGAATATATATATATATATATATATATATATATATATATATATATATGTCACTATCAAATGTAGGATGTCATTATCAAATTAGGATTAGTTTTCATAATCTGTTGGTTGCTGTTTTGTCCTATTGACAGTGTCCTTTGCCTTACAGAAACTCTCAATTTTATGAGCTCCCCTTTTTAGCTTCTTGATCTTAGAGCATAAGCCATTGGTGTTCTATTCAGAAAAATTTCCCCTGTGCCCATGTGTTTAAGGCTCTTCTCCACTCTTTCCTCTATTAGATTCAATGTATCTGGTTTTATGTGAAGGTTCTTGATCCATTTGGTCTTGAACTTTGTACAGGGACATAAGAATGGATCAATTTGCCTTCTTCGATATGTTGACTTCAAGTTGAACCAGCACCATTTGTGGAAAAAGTTGTCCTTTTTCCACTGGATGGTTTGAATTTCTTTATCAAAGATCAATTGACCATAGGTGATTCGGTACATTTCTGGGTTTTCAATTCTATTCCATTAATCTACCTGCCTGTCTCTGTACCAATATCATGCCATTTTTATCACTCTTGCTATGTAGTACAGCTTGAGGTCAGGGATGGTGATTTCCCCAGAAGTTTTTATACTGTTGAAAATAGTTTTCGTTATCCTGAGATTTTGGTTATTTCAAATGAATTTATACTCTTTAAAAGTAAAGTTATAATAAATTTCTTATGTTAATAGCTTTCACAGAATTGATTAAAATTCATATCATACTTTTTTTAGTGTAATCCCTTTGAGAAAATATATTAGGTTTAATCCATAGTTTTAAGGGAACTATAAAAATATCTTTACTACTGACTCTCTCTCTGTGCTTGTTTCTTTGTCTATTGATATCCCTATGTCTCTATATCTCACTCTGTCTTTCTGTCTTTGTCTCTGTCTCTGTCCCTGTTTCTCTGTCTCTCTGTCTCTCTCTGTCTCTGTTTCTCTCTCTCTCTCTCTCTCTCTCACACACACACACACACACACACAACACACACACACACACACACACACACACACACACACACACACACACGCACACACACACACACACACATTATTTTGGTCAGCATCCACATGTCTCTATCTCCCAAACTCTAAAAATAAAGAGAAAGTTATAGCAAAATACATTTTCACTCTGAATATGAAATTCAATTGCACTTTACTGTCAGATCTGTCTCCCAAGCACTTGATTCATTTTTCTATTTCTTAACATTCCTCAGATAAAGCACTTTATTATGATGTTCAGTTTAAAAGAATCTAAAAGTGAGCTTTCCAAAAAAAGTATTTAAATGTTGCTAAAATGTTCGCACAAATATTTAAGTTTGGAGTAGTTATTGTTTGTCTAAGAGTGATTTAATTTTTTTTAAACATAAGCCTGTGTGATGTGAAAAGTAAGGTAGCATTTCAAAATAATTCAAGCAAAACAGAACTTTTAGAATACTTATTGATTTTTCCACTGTACAATATACTTTCATAAATAATGGTCTTTGTGTCTCATATTGATGTGTCCTGGATTCTACCAAACATAACCTGATCATTAATGTGGACCCCTAAAAAGAACATTATTTCCTCATGATTTCTTCTCACTTTTTCATTTTACTGGGTTTACTCTTTTATTTTAATTTACTTAGAATACTGTCAGCTGTTCACAAGACATACTGATACCTCAAGGTCAAGACAATGAAAGATAATAAATAATAACTACTTTCTTTTCAACAGGACTCCACATAAAATCAGTAAACTAAGAAGAAATAATTCCCCAAGCATGTCAGTGTTTGTATGCTTCTAAATGAGACACATGAAAGTAGTGGCAACCGTTTATATGGAAGCAAACACTTTATATTTGTTCATTAAAATTCATATATATCACATTAATACTACCATATCAATTAATTTAAAATTCCATACCTCTCCAATGCATTTTACTTTAGTTTCCATAGCTTCTTACAATTTTAGAAGCAAGCAAGTGTTCTTCCTTCATATTTGATATCCTACTTCTTAATTTTCATTATTGACTGCCCCTGAGTCCAGTTAGAAGTTAGAAAATAAGAATGGGCAAAAGCCAACTGATCAGTGGTGCAAAACAACCCAAAGAACCCAAATGACCTAAGATAAGATTCTTTTTCATTTTGACCAAGATTTTTGATTTCTGTACATTAGAACATGTATTATCTGTCATTTGTATTCAAGGTAAACTGCATTGATAAATGCTGTGAAGTTTCTATTTTGTATCAAATCAAAACAGTATCATCCTGGCAATATGCAGGCAATAATTAGATGGGCCTCTTTTATATTTATTATGCCTTTCTATTTTTGATAATTCTCACATATTCTGATTATTCATTACCACTGCTCACACAATTGATTGGCTATAATGAATACAGTGAACTCCACTGAACTGAAATAGCTTTTCTCTGGGGAATCTTAATGGAAAAGTAATAAAAACATGTCAGATAAACATTCTGGATTAAAGAGTGAAAAATTGTGAATTGGGGCAGGACAACTGAAATGAAGACAGTGATATATTATGAAGGACTAGTAAAAGAAGCAAATGTATAAAAACATCATGTTAGAAATCAGAGATTCTCTCGATCATTTGTGCCTTGGAACAGCATAGATTTAGTATTTTTTATTCTTGAAAAATGGTCCAAGGGGCCTCTACAAATCAGAATTTCTTTAATGAAATACATCTTCACTTACAGGAAGCTACTTGACACAACTCCTTCATGAGAGTTGAATTATTTAATAGAAATATCATGACATTAGCCAAAGGTAGTATCTGAGTGAATCTGAGTGAAGTATGCACAAACCAAATGTAAGGTACCCTTAGGAATTGGAACACAGAATAATAATGGCCTAATTTATTCAGGCTATAAAGAGAAACTTAAGTTCAGCAAAGCAATTATAAAATCTGTCTTGAGGAAATGTTTTATTTTAATCAGTATGGGCAGGTTATTCCTCTGATAATAATTAATTGCCATCCACAATATACAACCATTAGTCTGTCTATCTGTCTACTGACTAGCTAGTGTCAGTCACTATATATGTTGATAACACCTTCTATCATCTACCTATCACCTACCTACACATACCTACATATCTCTCATCTCTCTGTCTGTCTGTCTATCACCTGTATGTATGTATGTATGTATATATATATATATATATATATATATATATATATATATATTCTACAGGCCTATGTATCTATCATCTTTGTCATTCTTTCTGTCATCTATAATCTATCCAATGTATTGTACATTTCTCATCTTTATCTCTGTATCAACATATTAATGTTACTTCTATCTTTTTTTTTTTTTTCTTTTCTATTTTTCAGAGCTGGGGACCGAACCCAGGGCCTTGCGCTTGCTAGGCAAGCGCTCTACCACTGAGTTAAATCCCTAACCCCGTTACTTCTATCTTTAAGCTTATTATCTAGAAATACATATTTTCAATACCTACTGATAATATGTATTTGTTTTGTAAGTTTTAAAGTTGCTGTCATTTAATGTGAGGTAAAATAAATCTACATTTTTGTTTTGTTTTTTGTTTTATTTTGGGTAGAAGTTGCAAGGATTGATTGTACATACAAATGGACTGTGGGTTGAGTGGAATTTTCGTGTGTGTGTGTGTGTGTGTGTGTGTGTGTGTGTGTGTGTGTGTGTGTGTGTGTTGTAACATTCATCAAGAGTCACCTTGAACAAAGCTCAAGTCCAAGTGGACCAAGGACCTCAACATAAAAGTGGATCAAGGACCTCAACATAAAATCAGGTACACTGAAACTAATAGAAGACAAATTGGGGAAGAGCCTTGAGCACATGGGCATAGGGGAAAATTTCCTGAACAGAACAGGAATGGCTTAACTCTAAGATCAAGAATAGACAAATGGGAACTCATAAAATTGCTAAGCTTCTGTAAGGCAAAGGACATTGTCATTAGGACAAAACAGCAACCAACAGGTTGAAAAGGGAACTTTAAAGATCTTATATTTGATAGAGAGCTAATATGTAATATATACAAAGAACTCAAAAAGTTAGACTCCAGAAAATCAAATAACCCTATTAAAAATGGGATACAGAGCTAAATAAAGAATTCTCAACTGAGAAATATCAAATGGCCATGTGGGGCTGTGTGTACAGGGTGCTCCTCATTGCAATCTCTGGCCTGGCTAGGTGCATGGGTTCAGAAAAGGGGGAGAGAACTTGGGCAGGGAGGGGGGACTGCTTCTCCTGACTCTGCAGCTGGTTCTGCTCCTTTCTACTGCTGCTGCTTAGGTTGCTCAGGCCAGGCTGAGCCGACAGAAGACTGATTAGCTGGAGAGGGGTACAGGAGAGCTTCTGCCAGTGATTTCAGAACAGATCTCTTTCCTAAGTGGCAGTGTTAAAACTCTTATGACAGAACCTCTCTGGTGATGAAAACATTCCTACACAACTTTAATCCTTCTGAACACAACTCTTAAGTACAGTTTTGGATGGGTCAGTGTCTGACAGCAGGTACTTCCTATTGGTTTGTCCTGAGAGCTTGGGAATAGTTTATCTACATATTTAGGGGTGTGGTCCTGCTTCTAGATTGATCTATCTTGAGCCTATGTGACCTGTGGTTACATTCTCACCTGTGGAGGAGGAGCGGCTTGGGGCATTACCCTCCTTGACTGGTCTGTCTCAAAACTCTCTGCAGGGGTCTGTGGTGGGGGGCAGTGGGTCTGCAGCTGTGTGGGGCCTTGATTTCCTGGGAGACTTGAAATGCACCTGTTTTCCCACTTAGTTTCTCCAGGGATTTGACATATCTCGACCAGGAATCAGAGTGCCATTCACAGACTGCTTCCCCACAGCCATGAAGTAGCTATGGAAATGTTCAGCTTCCTTAGTCATCAGGAAAATGTAAATCCAAACAACCCTGAGATTCCACCTCATACCAGTCACAATGGCTAAGATGAAAACTTAGGTGACAGCAGAGGCTGGTGAGGATGTGGAGAAATGATATGAAATTATTAGGTCTATATTAAGTGGAATGTACATTGAAATGATTTTTGAAAGTTAATAAATGTAGGAAAAGTGAGAGAATTGAAATTAAATGTGATAAACAAAGGAAAAGAGTCAATTATAATTATTTGATTGTGGTTGGAAATACTGGGATATTTTAATCTGTCTATTTTTCATTTCTTTTGAGTTTTATCTTGAAACTTTATATAGCTGTGGAGAAACAACAGTACCTCACCTCAAATTCTCACAATAATTTTAATAATTCCAAAATTGACTAGAGAAATGTCCGTATCCAATTTTTATTTATTTATTTATTAATGATATTCCACTTCTCATTACCCCTCCACAAGACCCCCATCCTACAACCTCCTTCCCCTCCCCCCACTTTGCCTCTATGATGGTGCTTCCCCAGCTACCATTTCCTGCCCCACACGTCCATCATCCCCCTACACTGGGGCATCAAACCTCCCCAGGACCAAAGGATTGTCCTGTCATTGAGGTCAGACAAATCCATTCTCTACTACCTATGTATCTGGAGCCATGGATCCCTCCCTGTACACTTCTTGGTGTACAATTTTACAAATTTTAAAATAAATATTTTCATTTAGCTCCCGTTTGCAACTAGTAGCTACTAAATGTTTTATGTCAGTCATCTATCTATGAATTCATCATAAGAATATTATATACTTATAAATGTGCTTTTCAAATGACACATAGTATGTTATTAGTGTTTAAACAAATATATTATTTTACTGTGTTTTGCCTCAGGTTTAGTTACCTTTGGCTTCATTATGTATCTACGGATTCAAAATATTTAATGTCAACAAATGTACTTAAATACTTAATGTTAGAAAGAATTACATTGTACAAGTTAATTTATCAATTTGAGTACTTATTTTTTTCTACAAGATTTCATCTAAAACACATTTGAATGTCATTTTCTTTAGTAAAACTCCCTTTCTTTCTTTTTGTTAATTCATGCTGTTCATTCATTTACATGCAATTTAAAGGTGGGATAATTTGGAGAAAAAAAAAACAGTTTTAACCTTAGTGTCTCTACCCACTTTGAAAAATTACATGTTCAACTAATGTTGGATTATTAAGGATATCTAGCTGGTAAATATAAACCAGCATTAATTGTTTTTTTTTTCAAAATTTTAAGGACATATTGTTTTCAGTTTGATTCTAGGTATGGATGAAGTGACTCCAGAAACCTATTAGAATGTGTAAAAACAGATTTGGATTTAAATGTCCAGTGAGCCATTAGCAAAGGGGTATATTTTGAGTTCAAAGTCAAATAAGGCAAAAATCACAATGTAGACAATGTATTCCAGCTGCCAAATAAATAAATATAGAACTCAGTTCTTTTTAGAGACTGAGGGACAGGGAGGCCTACCGTCCTTCTGATTACCCTTCAAAGCAGGCATTTTCACATTGTTAAGAAAGATGACCAAATATCAAATACTAAATATCTGCAGAATAGAGCCAATGTTGGTGATAGTCTGTGACCAGCAGTGTGTATAGAATATGATATTAAATTTCATACTTTTAAAATTCTTTCTGTCAATTTAAATAATAATTTCCCTGTGAAAACAGGTGTTAGCTGATTCAGATGCTACATTATCTAGAAGGCTAGACTTTTTTATTTGTCTCTGTTGTTATTTTACATTTTTTTCTTTGATTTGTTTGTTTCTGGTAGTCATTTTTTATAGAGGATGTGTATCAAACAATAAGACCTTGGTCTGGTAGAAGCAGGGCTTGACTTATGGGAAGTTTCTTAGTGCAAAGGCTTGGGTGTAGTTATAGCCCCTTGATGTAGTCAAGGTAAAAGTGCTTACATAACTAAAGAAAAGAAACCGTAACTGGAGTCCTAGCTATTGCTACCCCTTAGAAAGGAAGCTAGAAAAAACAATTCAGATGAAATTAACAAGAAATTAATGAAATTCAATATTAATGAAAAATACACAGACATAATAATTAGTAATAAAAACTTAAGATTATCATAAATCATAATTTCAATTATATGACTCTAGTTAAGTTTATGTAAAATTTACATATTTATAAAAGTTTATCTTTATGAAAATGCAGAAATTATTAACAGGAAAAATACATAAAATTTATATTAAATGGTATTTTGTAAATCATCAATAAGTAATGAACAGGCATGGTGTCCCAGTACACATCCAGTTTGGTCATTTTAATCAGAATTCATCCTCCTGATACTTTTGTTGCAACTGTGAACCTATTTTACTTGAATGTACTAAAATAGAATTTATAATTTAGGACAAATGACAAAGTCACATGTGAACAACATTAAGCCAAAAAATATTTGTCACTCTAACACTGTCTGTCTCTTCTATTAATATCCAAAGACACAGGCAATGCCCTACAGCATGTTACTATTGGTCAGTTTTACACTTGTAGATATAAAAAAAATGTAATACATCAGTAATATATGTATATTTTTCTTTATTTTGCTGTCATTGAATGTAAATTTTGTGTTGTCATGCATGAGTAATGTAATTACATTTGCTACTGAATGGATATACCATGGTATAATTTTTGTGAGTGGAAACTTTGAAATGCTTCCTAATTGAGTTGGTTGTGAGAAGGGAAAAGGTATTGAGACATACTGCAGTGAAGGTGGACTGGCTCCCGGGAGGAGTGGAAGACGAAGAAACAGGTGAGGATGGACTGTTTGGGAGAAGAATCTATTTTCAACAAAAATGTTTTCTCCAAAATAATAAAGTATCTCAGAGTAAATTTTCTATCAAGATTCATATGCAGATGTTGATAGAAATGTCTATTTTACTAATTAGTTTTACCTTCTCACGGTGAAGATAAATAATATTCTTCTGCCTTTGCGTTGAAGTGCTCAGTAGTAATTGGACAGTCATCCCATGTTATTTTCTTAGCATTGTGCTCATATGTCATGTGTTGTCTCAGACCTCTGTCATACTCATGAGATGTAAATGGAATCTAGTGTGGAAAGAGTTGGGTTTTTTTTGTTTTGTTTTTTTGTTTTGTTTGTTTGTTTTATTTTTTTTTTACCACAATCATGTCCAGTTTTAGGATTGGTTTGGTTTTATACTCTATGACTGCTATTATGAGATCTCCATTTAGGTGTTCCATTGAAATCTCAGCCCACAGTAACAATGGATTTTTAATGTCCATATGTATCATGGATACTCATAATTTTTCTATTGTTTAGAGTACATCCATCAATGTTAAAATAATTCTCCAGGAAAAGCATATTCCTTTTGTCAGTGTTTGCTTTTTTATGTAACAATAGTATTATTTTTTAAATAAAGAGAATCTTTAAGGAATTTATATGATTTCTAATAAAAACTTTTACTTCATTGAGTGTTTATACATAAAATATGTATTGCATGCACACATGCACACACTCATTTCCAATTTTTCTATTTTTTATAAAAAATATTGTTCCAGTGCTTTGTGAAGATTACTTTTTAAGCCATGCAAGTATTTTAAGTATGACCCAGCTATGCCTTAACAATAAGAAGGAAAACAGCTATTCAATTCCTGTTTTATATCTTTATTTTTATCTTATACATACAAACAAGAAAAATAGCATATTCATGGCTTACCATAAGGTGTCGTGACACCTACATAGACTGTTTAATGTAAACATATCTGAGACATGTCTCTCTTCCTCTGCTCTAAGATATAAGTTGCTTCCGTCTCACTAAAATACACAGTACTAAAAAGCGTTGTTATATGTGGAAACAAGTCAAGCATATTCACATGTGGAGATGGACAGCTTTAATCTATACTATAGAACACCTGTGCTTCTATCAAATTTTTCTCTCCACCTCCAGCAAAGGGGAAATAGGCAAAGCAAATATAATTAATAACTTCAAAATGTAGTGAACTTCATAACTGAAAACCCTGCTGCTTTAACCTCATTTTGTCAATGTATTTCACTTTAATATTATGAAAATACTGTTTCTTGTGGCTAGTTTTTTCTGCAGCTGCATATGCAGGTGCAGGTTTGAAGCTGTATAAGGAATGGAAAAGAGTTTATCATGCAAATAATAGGATTGTTTGCCTTATCTCTACCCAGTAATTGACCCGATGGATCATTATGTTATAATTTTCTGTGAAGTTACTGCGTAAATACATAGTAAACATTGTTCAGTTGAAAGAGCAGCATAGTAAGATGTCTATCCATTTTAAAAATGTAAATTAATTTCCTAACAGAGTCAGCCAACTGAGGTTTTCATCGTTTAGTGCATCTAGAGAGAAATACTGTATTATTCTGTCACCTGAATCTCTTGCCTTAGTCTGTAAAGTTTTCATGAGAAGCAGAATAACCCTTCAAGATACCTCATACTCACAGATGGGAAGCTTAAGTAAAATTCTGATATTTTCAAAGGTCAGTATTAAGTTTTCTTCATTAAAGTGTCATCGTATGTTAAAGTATATTGTATTCCTAGGCATGGGAAGGCACAATGCCTAAGAATAGTGGATTTTAAACATAAAACAAACTATGTGATTTATTTGTTTATTTTTACTTTATTTTTGCTTTCCTGTTCATCTGTTTCTTTACACCTTTGATTTTGTGGATTTTTTTATGTTTTTATGTGTTTCTTGGTAATTTTTGTTTCCTTTTTGAGAGAGAGACAGAGAAATAGCAGAGAGATGTGTGGGTATGGAGGTAATATACAGGAGGTATTTGTGGAGTTAAAATATAATCAAAATATATTTTATATAACTTTTAAATAATGTATTTAAAATCTGTATTGCTCAATGGTTAATTCATTTTCATTATATGTGTTTGAATAATTTCTTGCATGTATGTATAGGCAACACATCTATATCTTAACTACAAAGGTCAGAATATAGCATTAGAACTCCTGATACTAGAGTTACAGATGGTTAAGGGTCACTATGCTCTTGATACTAAAACTGGACCCTCAGACTTTTAAGCTTGAAGACGGGAGACTAGCATAACTGACCTCTGAGTGATTCAACCAAGCAGCTGCCCAAAACAGATACAGTGACTCGCACCCAAACAGCCAGAGCTTGGTAAATCTAGTGAAAGACTTGAGAAAAGTACTGAGGAATCCAGAGGGATCAAAAACTCAAAAAGGAGATGTACAGTTTCAACTAAATTGGACTTTTTTGGATTCCAGATACTGATCCAGCAGCCAAAGAGCATATTAGAGCTGGACACCTCCCCCCACCCCACCCCATGTACAGATGTAGGAGATATGTACCTACTCTCAAGTCCTTCCTTTCCAAATGCACAGTGTGGGGAGCGGGTGTGGCAGCAGTCCCAAGATGGCGCCCGGGACTGCAGCTAAGTCTCATGACTAGCACCTGACTTCTTCACACACCTGAAACTAGCCACGTTCATTTCGAGAGCTGTGCAGGTGCACCATGACGCAAGATCAGGCCATGTGAAGTGGACCTATGAACTGAGATTTCGAAGTCTGGACTGAGGAGAAGGAGTTGAGGGAAGATATAAGGGAGTATGCTTGGGGGCTGGAGAGGGGGAGAGAAGAAGAGAAAAAAGAGGGAGAGAAGAAAGGAAAAGAGAGATTGCTGCTTGCATGCAGAAAGAAAGTTTTCTGAATAAACTGCTTTGAGAAGAAACGTCTTGGTGTTGCTCCTTTCTGTGGGATGGAAACAGAAGCGATAGCACAGTATACAAGTATACAACCATGCATTCTCATCATGCAATTAATTACTGATAATCTTTGAGCTCAAGATTTTCTGCATACTTATACAGTAAGCACAGGACTATATATCCAATGTGATTACATTGGAAATGTTGGGAACATTTTATAGAGTTCATCTTCTTCATAAGAGTAAGAATAGTTATCTGCTATGCTATTGATCCAGTCTCTCTTACTCCTTCCTTTCTCTCTCTCTCTCTCTCTCTCTCTCTCTCTCTCTCTCTCTCTCTCTCTCACACACACACACACACACACACACAATCTCTCTCCATCTTGAAAACCTATACTTGCCGCATTTAAATATAAGAGAAATTTACTTTTCTTGTATGATAAAAAAAGTCATATATGTTTCTTATAGTTAATACATGGAACCCGTGTTAACCTATTTCATGAAAAAACTAAAAAAAAAAAAGAAATAGACCACAATAACATGTATTTTTTTTCTATTTACTTCCTTCTCTTACTATTCTTCAGACATCATAAAACCAATGTTTTATGGACTTCTTCAATAACAGAAAGATGTATGATTCCTCAGTACCAGATTTTCTTTTAACTCATTATTGAATATTTAATAAAATTGGGATACATACCAATAGACTAAACAAGATGAAATCCACAACTTGCACCATTATCATGGTGATATAAGTACTTGGAGATGCAAGATCTTAAGCCATAGATACTTTTATTTTACTAATAGATATAGTGTTTGAACCAACTCCTGATGACTGACTAAAGCCATATATCAGTTCTTCTATGAACATTAATCAGAGAAGATCCTTTTGTAGTACATGACTATTAAGAAAGAGATACACAACTGAGCAAGGGACAGAGAATAAGAGAATGTTAAATGCAGTTCCATAAACAAGACATCTATATTACATTCCCTTCATGAAACTTAAGGGATCACTGTGGAATGTGTAGCAGAAAAACTGTATCAGGCTCAGAGGTGGATGATTACAAGGAATACATGATTTCTGGTCATAGCAAGGAAGTTGCTGATATGCACACACAGTGATTTTGGTAGTAATTGTAAGACTTATCTCAAAAAGACAAAATTTCATTATGAAGAAGAAAGATTGGCATGAAATTTCTCCCTTTACCATGGAATTGCTGGCCTTGACAACTGATGAGAGAGAGAGAGGACCCAGAGCCAGGAAATTATGTCCAACACCAATTGGACTACATTGGTTTAGGAAAAAGTGAGGATAGCAAGTTGAGTGGGCAGGGAAGGAAGATTGGATTTAGTGAGAAAGGAATGAGTGCAAGCATAATACAGTGTATGAAATTCTCACAGAAGTAATACAAAATGAACATTTCTGTTAACCTTGTTTTTTATCTATATAAAAGCCCTCATTTATCTTTTATTAAGTTCTTTAATTTACTTTTTACTTCCACTTTCTTTAGTTCTCAAACTAAGGTTGTTTGATGTACTCCACTCCAGTGCTAAATTTAGAGAATGCCTTAAAACAAACTACTGTATAATGAGGATAAAAATTGTGGAGTAGCTAAGAGAGACAAATGGGAAATTATCTGTGTGAATTCTGCTACTATGTTTTGTACTTTCAAGCAATATTTTTATAAATGTTAACAGTGTTTAAAAATGAAAGTGAGTGTGACTTAGAGCTGGGGAGGTAAATGAGAGGTTAAAACTTGTTTCTTTTGGAAGGGGCCTAGATTCACTTTCTAGCAACATCTTGGTTTCTGACAACACCAGCAAGTATAATTACTAGGGTGCTGACTCCCTCTACTGACCTCTAAATAATGGGTAAGCACATACATTCACTTACATTCACTTGCAGAAAAATTCCCACAAATTTAAACAAACAAACAAACAAAAAAAAACAGACCTCTTTTTAAAAAGATGTGATTTTAAGTCTTCATTCAAATCTAAATCCAGTACTTGGAGAAGTATAAGTAATCATTCTGCCTGTAAAAGCTAGGATTCACATGTGCTAGAGTCATTGATTTGCTAATTTTTCTGGTATATTAAATTTATTAATTATATTAAAATGTAATAATAAATTCAGGTCCATTGATACTTTATTCTAATGATAGAAACAGTCCCATAACACATTATAAATAGTAACATCAAGGAGAAAAAAAGAGAGAAAATACTGTTAGAGTAAACAAAGAAGGTATTCTATTTAGGTTAAAGAAGAATGAGCTCAGAAAATTTGGACTTCCATTTTATCTTATATTTCCTTTATTTAGAATCTAATATATTGACACTGTTCTGTGATCATTAGTTGACTACACAAAATATTCAAAAGTATATTTCACATTTATTAATATTTAGTCATTTGGTTTCAAACATGTATTTAGTAGGAGTGTTGACAGACACATGTGGGGTTCATTTGTTTCAGTATTGAGACTAATAATTAACTAAATATTTGACTAAATAATTAATGTCAACTATTGATCTCAGGCAGTTCAACCAATGGAAAACTGACTGATTTAGGTTGTACCAGTTTTGCAGATTCCCAAGCATTTGCTGTAAGTTTTTTTAGATTCTTACCAGGTGTAAAATGCTTTAATGAAATCGGCATTCTCCTCAGCTGTAACAAGCGTTGACCCCCATTTTTATTTAGTTATTATTGCAAATTTTGGATAAGGCTCTATCTGTTGTGGAGATGTCCTGACCACAGTGTCCTTTGCCTTAAATTAGTTTGGATGAGATCCCATTTGTGGACTTAGAGCATAAATTGGTGTTTTGTTCAGGAAATTTTTTCTAGTGCCCATGTGTTCAGAATGACAGGTCCTTGAATTGTTTTTCAAGGTGAAGACATAATGCATGCACCATTTGCTGAAACATCTTTTTTCCATTGGAATGTCAAGATGCTATATGTTGCGCAAACCAGTGTAAACAAAATTCCTGTTCCCTGCTTATTCTTTTCACTATTTGTGTAATCAGTGATGTCAGCAAAGTGGCTGGGTATAAAATTTTGCATCACACAAAAGAGAAACAAGCTTTAGTAAAAGGGAAACTACACCCTTCATAATAGACCCAAATAATATAAAACATGAAGAAAGAAAATCTCATGTAACCAGCTAAAAAAAAAATATGTCAATCTGCAAAGGATAGCTAAAACTATGTCAACAATAAAAGGACTGGGGAATTGCCATTCCTCGAACCTGCTATATTACAGGAGCAATTGTGATAAAAACTGCATGGTATTGGTACAGAGACAGACAGATAGACCAATGGAATAGAATTGAAGACCCAGAAATGAACCCACACACCTATGGTCACTTGATTTTTGACAAATTGTTTTCAATGCAGACATAATGCATGGTGACATCCCAATGTCAAGATGGTTTCCAAAATTCCTGTTCCTGCTCTTTCACTATTTGTGTAATCAGTGATGTAGATTTGCATAAGGAACATAAATCTCATGTAACCGAAAAAATATGTCAAGCAAAGAAGAGTTTATGCCCATTATTACAGATCTATTCTTCTGGCTTTTTGTGGACTAAATGAAGATTATTTGGGAAAGGTTTTCCTAAACAATTAAGTCTCCTTTGCAGAAACAGAGGCCAAGACTTTTTGTCTCTATCTTTCTCTGTCCCTGTCTTTTGTCTCTCTCTTTATCTCTTCAAAAAAGCAAATTGATGAAGTTGGTTTAATGTCTGTAGAAACAAGAAAAAATATTCTGCCAATAATTTGAAATAATGGAAATAAGCACTGTGTTTGAGCTAAGAGTTTAAATATCAGGTTAAGTAGTTCTCTGGTAGAACATTAGGGGTCACTTAAGTATACTATCATATCATCTGCAAATAGTGATATTTTGACTTCTTCCTTTCCAATTTGTATTCCTTTGACCTCCTTTCACTGTTTGATTGCTTTGGCTAGGATTTGAATACTGTATTGAATAAGTACTAGTGGGATTGCTTCTAGTTTCTTTCCATTTAGTTTGATGTTAGCTACTGTTTTGCTGTATATTGCTTTTAGTATTTTTAGATATGGGTCTTGAATTCCTGATCTTTCCAGGGCTTTTATCATAAAAGGGTGTTAAATTTTGTCAAATGCTGTCTCAACATCTAATGAAATGATCCTGTGGTTCTTACTTTTGAGTTTGTTTATATAGTGGATTACAATGATGGATTTTCGTATATTAAACCATCCCTGCATCCTTGGGATGAAGAATACTTGATCATGATGGATGATCATTTTAACATATTCTGACTCAGAAATGAACCCACATATCTATGGTCAATTGATTTTTGACAAAGTACCTAAAACCATCCAATGAAAGAAAGATAGCATTTTCAACAAATGGTGCTGGTTCAACTGGAGGTCAGCATGTAGAAGAATGCAAATCAATCCATTTTTATCACAATGTACAAAGTTTAAGTCCAAGTAGATCAAGGACCTCCACTTCAAACAAGATACACTCAAACTAAGAGAAAATTTCCTGAACAAAACACCAATGACTCATACTCTAAGATCAAGAATTGACAAATGGAACTGCATAAAACTGCAAAGCTTCTGTAAGGCAAAAGACACTGTCATTAGAACAAAACTGCATACAACAGATAGGGAAAAATCTTTACCAATCCTACATCTGATAGAGGGCTAATATCCAAAATATACAAAGAACTCAAGAAGTTAGACTCAGAGAGCCAAATAACCCTGTTAAAAATGGGGTACAGAGCTAAACAAAACATTCTCAGCTGAGGATTATCAAATGACCAAAAAGCACCTAAAGAAATGTTCAACATCCTTAGTCATCAGGGAAATACAAATCAAAATAACCCTGAGATTCCACCTCACACCATTCAAAATGGCTAAGATAAAAAAAAAAAAAAAAAAAAAAAAAAACCTCAGGTGACAGCAGATGCTGGCAAGGATGTGGAGAAGGAGGAACACTCCTACATTGTTGGTGGGATTACAAACTGATACAACCTCTATGGAAATCAGTCTGGAGGTTCCTCAGAAATTGGACATAGTACTACCTGAGGACCCAGCTATACTACTCCTGGGCATATATCCAAAAGATGTTCCGACATACAACAAAGACACATGATCCACTATGTTCATAACAGCCTTATTTATTATAGCTAGAAGCTGGAAAGAACGCAGATGCCCTTCAACAGAGGAGTGGATTAAAAAATGTGGTACATCTACACAATGGAGTACTACTCAGCTGTCAAAAACAACAATTTCATGAAATTCATAGGCAAATGTAATGAACTGGAAAATATCATCCTGAGTGAGGTAACCAAATCACAGAAAAACACACTTGTTATGCACTCATTGATAAGTGAATATTAGCCAAAAAGCTAGAATTACCCAAGATGCAATCCTTTCAAGAAGAAGGAAGACCAAAATGCAGATGTTCCCACTCCTACTTAAAAGGAGAAAAATAGCCATAGGAGGGGATATGGAAGCAAAGTTTAGAGCAGCAACTCAAGGAATGGCCATTCAGAGCCTGCCCCACATGTGGCCCATATATATACAGCCACCAAAACTAGATAAGATTGATGAAGCTAAAAAATGCATGCTGAAAGGGACCAGATATAAATCTCTCCTGAGAGAGACATCCAGAGTATGTCCAAAATAGAGGTCAATACTAGCAGCAAACCTCTGAACTGAGAACAGGTCCTCCTGGGGTGGAATTAGAGGAAGCCCTGAAAGATTTGAAGGAACTTGCAATTCCATAAAAACAATGCCAACCAACCAGAAAGAGCTCCCAGGGACTAAACCACTGCCCAAACACTATACATGGAGTGAACCAGGTCTCTAACTGCATGTGTAGCAGAGAATAGCCTTGTTGGGGTACCAGTGGAAGTGGAAGCCCTTGGTCCTGCCAAGGTTGGACACCCACTGCAAAGGAATAAGAGGTGAGCAGTAAGGCATATGTATAGGGGGACTACCCTTATGGGGGATGGGAAGATGAGGGGATGGGGGCTTATGGACAGGAAACAGCGAAGGGGAATAATGTTTGAAATATAATTAAAGAAATATATCTAAGAAAAACTAAATAAAATAAAAATAGTATTTTTAACCATCCCAGTACTTTATGGTATACCAGGACTCTTACCACAGATTCCAATTAAGTTCTTTCTAGAGCAATGACAATTGAAAAGCATATGGTGTCAAATTCTCAAAGTCCAGCTATTAAGGAGGTAAGTAAAGCAAATTAGCAGACACCTTTGAAAAAAACATAAACAAAATCAAAAGGCACAACAGTACAATAGACAAATGAGGAACTTGTACCTTGGTAAGACTGACAAATACATAATATGTAAGAATAATATATATGTGTATGTACATTAATATAGTTGATAGACACTAATTTATGTATGTGTGTATGTGAAAAAAGAATCTGACTTTTGTCTATATTTGTAAATATGTGTGGAATAAAAGTATATATCTATATAGGCATAGAGTTCAAATACAATCTCAACCTCCCATATTCATAAATTTTTTGTATTTAAAGAATCAACCATATCCCAAATACTGAAAATAATTTAAAGAATATTCCATCTTCGCTAAATAATAAAGCCTCTTTGTTGTTGGAACTATTTCCTAAAATGTAAAGAATAATGAACCTTTACACAAAATTTTTGTTCTACTTTGTGTTATAAGTAATAAGGACAACTTCAAGAAAGAAGTTTCTATGTCAATACATTTTATGTACTAGAGTAAGAATCAACATATTTTTGTACCTGAAGCAAAGAAAATTGTCCTAAATTAAATTTCAATAGTTATATAGGAATTATAGTATTGTGTTTATATCAATACATACAATAAGTTTATCCTAAAAGCCAAGATAATATATGATTTAATTAAATTGAATGCCTGCAATAGGCCAAGTTATAGAGAGTAGAAATAAAGGAATATTTCTTAGGCATTGAAGAGGTCAGAAGGACAAATGTCTGCTAAGGGTATGCAAGTTGATTTTGGAGTGATAAGTTTTGTGGTGTATGAGACTCTTTGTAAAATTATGTGTATATGTATATGTATGCATATATATGTATATATGAATATATGTATAAATATATTATGTATGTCTATATTATATATACCTATTATAGGAAAATATAGATATAGGTATTATGTATATCTATGTTGAAGAATCATTGACTATATAGATTTGGAAGTTAAACTCCACTAAATTGTATACATGATAGCACAATGTTATATACAAGCATTGAAAGTGAAAGATACCCTAAAATCTTAGAAAGAGTATTGAGATTTTATTGTAAAGGGTATATGATAGTCTCACTAATATGGTTCTTCTTCATAACAGAAAAACGTCATAAATGGAAAAATAAATTAAAAAACATATTGGCATTATTTGACTCTGTATTTAACTGTTTAAAGCTCTTATATGGGACTTACAAGTGTAAACAGATACAGCAACTGGCTGTCACAAGAAACACTGAAGTAATAAATATGAGTATAGAAATGTGTATTTATAGTGTTTTAAGTACTATTCGAAGTAAAATAAACTCATACCAATGCACACGTGAAAATGCAAGGTAAAGAATTATGAAACGAGTAAACAAGAAAATAATATTAAGAAAATAAAAGAAGTAATATTCGTATATAAAAACAACTATTCACTTTAAATCTAGTGATCCCACTTAATTCATTGGCAGATTGATTATTTTTAAATGAAAGACTTAATCAAACATTGAGGACAAAAGTCTCACTTGACATACTAACCTAGGTAGAATAAATATAAAGTGATAACAAATAGAATGGAATGTCAACATTGAGTAGGAAAGTTAATTAAAAAGAAAATTAAATAATGATGGAGGACAAGGTACCCAGATCACTATCAGAGAAGTACTCACTTGACTTTGGACATTGGTAATGATGAAGGAAAGATTAGCATATTGTACTAGTATGGTAAAAAGCATACATAAAAGTAGAGTGGAGACTTGAGTCTCTGTCTCTGCCCAGGGTATCAGATATGTTGGTCAAAATGATAATGAGTAGGCCATACATGCATGACATAACTTTCAATGATATTATATACATTCATAAAAATCATTATCTTAAATTATAAAATTATCGATTAACTAAAATATAATAAATTACAAAATATCAATAAACTACAAACTATGATAATTTGCCAGAACCTTAATAAATGATTAATGAAACATGGTTTTATAATCTCAATTTTTGGTGAAGAAGTCCCAGCAAGTCATCAACACTTTTTGGAATGAAGGTGAATATAAAGTTTCCAAAGATACGGGTAAGTTAAAATTTAGCTTAGACAAAACTAACTTAGTAAAACTGCTACAAACCTTCCTAAGTGAAATCATACATTTTAGAGAAATGCACAAAGAAAACAAATGAAACAAATGAAAATAAACAGACAACAAAAAAACCTGAATGTGAATTATCCAAAGTAAATTGTACTACAATGAAAATCAGCAATGCAGTAACCACGATAACAAATTAAAATTCACAGTGAATTTTGTCTTACAGCAGCTTTTCAGTTTCATTAGGTCCCATTTATCAATTTTTGATCTTAGTGCCTCAGTCATTGGTGTTCTGTTCATGAAATTCTCCCCTGTGTCCTTGAGCTCAAAGCTCTTTCCTATTTTCTCTTCTACTAGAGTCAGTGTATCTCGTTTTACATTGAGATCCTTGATTCTCTTGGACATGAGCTTTGTGCAAGATGATAAATACATATCTATTTTAATTCTTCTATATATAGACTCCCAGTCAAATGAGAGCCATTTATTGAAGATAGGTTTTGTTCCCACAGTATGTATTTGGATTTAGTCAAAGATCAACTGTCCATAAGTGTAGGGATTTATTTCTTGGTCTTTGATTCTATTCAATTGATAGACCTGCCTGTCTGTACCAATACCATGTGGTCTTTATCACTATTGCTTTGTAATACAGCTTGAGGTTAGGGATAGTGATTGCCACAGAAGATTATTTATTGTTGAGATTTGTTTTGGCTATCCTGGACTTTTTTTTATTTTTCCATATAAAGTGGAGAATTGCTCTTTCCATGTCTGTGAAGAATTGTGTTAGAATTTTGAGAGAAATTACATTGAATCTGTAGATTGCTTTTCATAAAATGGCCATTTTCACTATGGTAATCATCCATCCATGAGCATGAGGGATCTTTCCATTTTCTGAAGTCTTCTCTGATTTTTTTTTCACAGATTTGAAGTTATTGTTATACACAACTTTCATTTGTTTGTTAAGAGAATGGGATCCCCATTGAAGGAGTTAGAGAAAGTATTGAAGGTGCTGAAGGGGTTTGCAACTCGATAAGAACAACAATACCAACCAACCAGAGCTCACGGAGACTAAAATACCACCCAAAGATTACACAAGGACAGACCCCATGGCTCCAACTGCATATGTAACAGAGGATGGCTTTTTTGGGCACCAACGGGAGGAGAAGCCCTTAGACCTGCGAAGGCTGGACACCCTCAGTGTAGGAAAATGTCAGAGAAGGGAGGAAGGAAGAGGTGAGTGGTTGGGTGGGGTAACATCCTCATAGAAGAAGGGGGTGAGCCATGGTATAGGGAATTTATGGAACTGGAAACTGGGAAAAAGGATAATATTTAAAATGTAAATGAAAAATATCCAATAAAAATTAGATAATTTAGATCCAGAAAGAGAAGTAGTCTATGTATCTACTTACTTTTATGTGGATGTTAACTTTTAAAATCATTGATAAGAGTGTTTAAAAAATGGTCTCCATAAGCACATGAAGAATGGCAGTATTAGGAGGTGTGCTTTTATTGGAGGAAGTCTGTAACTGAAGATAGAATTTAAGGTGTCAAAATCTCAAGCCAATCTAGTGACTCACTTCTCTTCTTACTGTCTGTTGATTCATATGTAGGACTCTCAGCTGTCTCTTCAGCATCTCTGCCTGTATCACACCATGCCTCCCACCCTGATAAAAATAAATAAAACTTCTAAATTATGTCCAATCCCAATTAAATATTTTCCTTTACGGGAGTTTCTGTAGTCGTCACATCTCTTCACAGACTTAAAACCTTAAGACAGAAGATGGTACCAGAAATTGGAATATTACTGTGATAGGCTTGACCATGCTTTGTTTGGAGGAATGTGGACTTTGGGTCTTTGGATTACAAACACAGTTGAACACTTGAAGTTTTAAGTGGGACTCAATGGACCATCCTAGCAGGAACTGGGAAGACAGTGGTGCTGACAGTAATTTGAACTATGGAGGCCTGACTTAAGAAGTTTCAGATAAGAATGATAGTATGTGGCCTAGAGACTATACTAGTGATATTGATGAAGAATGTGGTGAAGTACTTTCTGATTCTGTGCAAAATCTTCCAGAGAGTAAATGGAAAAGTTATAGATAAATAGCATTGATAGAAGAAACTCCAGACAGCCTAGTATTAACTGTGTTGCTTGGTTATTAGTGGCAATGCTTATGCAGAATTTGTGACAAAAAGGAACAAGGTCAGCATGGAAAAATACCAAATGTGCAATTTGAGGAGAAAGGGGACACCAGGTCGTAGAATGGAACTAAGTCCTATGTTCAAGGAACTAAATATTAAGAAAAGCTTAATGTTCAATAGATAAAGGAATGATGACTTTAGGGTGAGATCCTACCCAGGTAACTTTCCAACTTTAAAATTAAAGAAAAGTTTAGAACCAGGTGTGTTGATGGATGCCTCCAATTTCAGGATTCCATAAGCTGAGGCAGCTAGATATTTAAGTCTGAAGTGAGCCTGGTCTATAAATTGGTCCAAGGTTTGGTAGTCAAAGAAAGCATTGAAATTAGAAAGTGGGTTATGATGTAGTTGAATAAGGAGGGGGGGGTGCATGTTACAACAGCAGCGAGCAGCAGAACTTGGCCGCTTTAGCTACATGGTTCTGGCTTTAGAGTCAAAGATAGAAGAAAAGGGTTATAGAATCTTCCTCTGCAACATAAAACTCACTGGGTCCAGATATAATTTAGAGGTATTCCTAGATAGAGGCCAAGAGAGGCCATTGTGTGAAGCAGTGAAAGTGAAGCCTGGATTGCCTTGGAGACTGCAAAGAGTTAGAGATTTAGCTTTTGAATATTTGCCAAGGAGAGCTGCCAAAAGGAAGTGTAACCAGCTCAAGAAAAGTAAGTCTGTTGCAATCAAAGAGCTGAAAGGAGTTGGAGATCTGAAGAAGGCTTAGACATCAGACATACAGACAGAGTTTGGAGTTTTCCCAACTGCTTTTTTTTCTCACTAGGATCCTTTTCCTTTCTTCTGGATTAGTAGTGCATATACTATTCCATTCTATGTTGGAAGTATGTTATCTGCTTTCTCATTTGGATTTTATAAGTAATTATAGTTAAGCAATTTCAGGAATCTTAGAAATGACTTTGAACTGTGGACTTTTAAACAGGGTTGAAATTGTAATAGACTATTGGAACTTTTGAAGTTGAAGTAAATGCACTGTGATAGGCCTATAAGCTCAGGGGGCCAGGGAAAATGATCTCCCCATAGGACCATACAGAGTGGCAATATTCCGAGGTGTGGCTGTGTTGAAGTAGATGTGGCTTGGTTAGAGGAAGGATGCAACTGCGGGTGGATTTTAATGTCTCAGAAACTCAAGACAGGTTTAGTGGCTCACTTCTCTATGTGCTGCCTGCAGATCCAAATGTAGAATTCTCAGTTAACTCTCCAGCATCATGTCTTAATGCATACCAACATGCTTCTTGCCATCCATTTAAATGCTATCCTTATCCTTAGTTACTAATCTGTTGATTTCAGCCCCAATTTTGACTATTTCCTACAGTCTACACCTGGGTGTGGTTCTTTCTGTTCTAGAACATTCAGGTATATTATTAAGTCTGTAGTGTAGGACATCTCTACTTTCTTTATGTAGTTACTGCTACAAATTTTCCTCTTAGCACTGCTCTTATTGTATCCCATGAGTATGGGTATATTGTGTCTTTGTTTTTTTCTATGTTTCTTCCCTTATCAAGTTATCATTGATCCTAGAGTTGCTCTCTATTGCTCTTGTTCTTATTGAATTACATCCTTAGTCTGTGGTGATCTGATAGAATGAATGGGGTTATTTCATTCTTCTTGTATCTCTTGAGGATTTATTTGTATCTGATTATATGGTCAAATTTTGGAGAAAGTTTCATGAGGTGCTAAGAAGAAGCTATATTCCCTTGTTTTGGGGTGAAATGTTTGCTGATGTCTGTTAAATCCATTTGGTTCATAACTTCTATGAGTTTTGCTCAATCTGTGTTTAATTTCTTTTTCAATGACCAGATCTTTGGTGAGACTGGGGTGTTGAAGTCTTCCAATATTCATGTGTGAGTTTAAATGTGTGTTTTGAGTTTTAATAAGGTTTCTTTTACAAATGTGGGTCCCCTTATATTTGGGCATAGATGTTCAGAATTGAGACTTCCTTTTGGTAGAATTTTCCTTTGAAAAATATAAAGTGCCCTTTCCTATCTCATCTGATAAATTTTGGTGGAAAGTCTATTTTATTGGATGTCTATTAGGATGGCTGAAAAATTAGCAAATACAGATTGTGAAAAATATTCACCAACACTACATCTGATACAGGTTTAGTATCCAACATCTATAATAAAAAACTCAAAAAGTTAACCTTGAAATAATGAAATAACCCAATTGAAATACGGGGTACAGAGCTAAACAGAGAATTTCAAACAGAAAAACCTTGAATGTCTGAGAAATACTTAAAAATGTTCTAAGTCATTAGTCATTACCAATAAGAATAGTTAAGATTAAAAACAAAACAAAAAACTCAAGACACAGCACATGCTGGCAAAGATGTGGATAAAAAGGAGCACCCCTCCATTGCTGGTGGGATTACAAACTGGTACAACCCCTCTGGAAATCAACCTGGTGGTTCCTCAGAAAACTGGAAATAATTCTAACTCCAGACCCAGCTACACCACTCCTGGACACCCAAAAGACACCTCACCATACCACAAGGAAACATTCTCTACCGTGTTCATAACAGCTTTATTTGTAATAACCAGAAGCTGGGAAAACATATTTCCCTCAATCAAAGAATGAATATAGAAAATATATCTCATTTACATAATGCAATTCAGCTATTACATATCACAAATTTTCAGTCAAATGGATGGAAATAGAAAATATTTTGAGCAAGAACTCAAAAGGACATATACAGTATGTACTTATTGATAAGTGGATATTTAGCCAAAATGTAGAGAATACCTAGGATATATATAACAGAGTGTAAGAAGTTTAACAAGTAGGAAGGCCCAAATTAGACTGTTTCAATCCCCCTTTGAAGTGGGAACAAAAAAATAGTAACAGGGGAATGAACAAGAAAGGGTCATGGGTGGGAAAGAGGAGGGTGAGAGCAAAAGTGGAATAAGGTCAGAGATGGGATCAGGGGACAGAAAAGAAACCCGAGAGCCTGAAGGATGAATGGAAATTCATCTCTGGGGGTGGAAGGTGGGAGATGGCCTCTAGAATGTATCTGAGACCTGGGAGCTGATAGATTATCAATACTCAAAGGGGTGGCCCTTAGATGAAATGCCCTACAGTAGGGAGAGGAAAATTGAAGAGTACACCTCCAGTAGATGGACAGGGCCTCAACTGGCGGGGCAGGGTTACTAACACACAGTCAAAATTCCTGACCCAGAATTGTACCTGTCTAAAAGAACTGCAGGGGCAAAAATTGAGAAAAGACTGGAGGAAAGGCAGTCCAGATACAGGCCCAACTTGGGATCTCATGATGTGGGGGTTATCAAGGCCTGACACCATTACTAATGCTATCCTAGTCTTAGAGACCGGAGCCTAGAACGGCTGTCCTCTGAAAGGCCCAACATGCCGCTGACTGAGATAGATGCTAATATTTAAACCCAACCATTGGACTGAAGTTAAGGTCCCGTGCATTTGAATTAGGGGAAGGATTGAAAAAGCTGAAGGGGAGCGAGGTCCCATAAGAAGATGTTCATTGTCAACTAACCTGGACAGCTGGGAGCTCTCACAGCAATGGAGCAGGAAGCGTACATGGGCTTGTCTGAGGTCCCCGGCACATATGTAGCAGAGGACTGTTTTGTCTTGACTCCGTGGTAAAGGATATGCCTAATCCTTGAGAGAGTTGAGACTCCAAGGAATGTCAATGCCTGATGGGATGGGGAAAAGGGAACCACCCTCTCAGAATCAAGGGGAGCTGGAATTGGATATTGAACTTGAAAGTGGGGGCCAGGAGGATTAGCTGGATTGTAAATAGATATCATAATTTAAAAAATTCACAGAGATTTTCCAAAGCAGCAATAGAGTTGACAAACATCTATGCATTTTGATTAGGCAAGAGCAGGAGAATTTTTTAACACCAAAATAGGAAAGAGTTTGAAAAAGCCCGTAATTCTGGACAAGCAATAATTATATTATAAAACTGTCTCCTCTTGATAAAATGGACTTGGAAGATTAACATTATCAAACCCAGTCAAGCATAAAAATATCAATATTGAAGTAGGCAAGAGATCAAAATTCCTGTAAACAATTATAAAAGAATAAAGAAAAGAAATTTTACTTTAAAAATTAAATTGCCAGGCAATATTTCCTTTGAACTTGTGCACGTGTGCATTCACACACAAAAATCAGAATAACAGTTAAATGTAATTGGTCTGGAATGGACAGATAGCCAAGAGTGCTAGATAATGAATACAATGATGTCATTAATATAATAGGGTAATTAAATTGACAAATAATTATATCACATGATATTTTTCTCAAAAATATATACAAAGTTCAAGACAAAAAGATGCATTTAAAGATTTTATTACTAATTTTCTTTTTCTTAGAGAAACAATTCAAAATTTAAAATTGTTTTAGATCGTGCATCTACCAATGACAAGGTCAAAAGAAATGGCATGCCAGTATAAACGTTTATATCAAGAATTATTTTTGCATGCATTAGTTGAATCAAAAGATTTGTCTTTGGGTGATTCAAATAGTAAAGGCACTCATGTTTAAATAATAATATATTGTTCCCCAGCTCTATTTCAGAAAAACTCCAGATCTTGATATGCGGTGTTGTTATATCTGGTTTACAGTGATTTTAACAGCAGTTAACATGTCATTGATTAACTCACAGTCTAAAACACTGCTGTCTATGAAAGTGAGCATTCATCTGTAGAAAGGCAAATATTTATCTGTGCACTCATTTTTAAGGTCACTTATTTCTGAGAAACGCAAACACACTTTTAAAATTGACAAATAAAAGAATTAAGCCATGATTTTTAGAATTGATTACAGAGCAGTTATGTACATTATTGGACATAACAAAGATTTTGAAAAATAAACCTAAAATCTTCAAATAAACTCATATGAATTTGTTTTATAATTATTTAATTTATTAAATATATTGCTAACATGGGAAAATACTCATGTAACATATTCTAATATAAATACATACAAAGTATACATTTTAGACTATTATTATAGTCTGTTTTCCATATCTATTTCATTGTCTTAAGCACAAATTTTTCAAAGAAGTTATAAGACAGATCAACAATCTGTATCAAATGTTCGCCAATTTGAACTGTTGGCAGCATGGTTCACAACAGTGAGACTCTTTTCAACATAGATTCTATTTTAACTGGTAAACTAAAATTGATGAGTATAAACATGTTTCCTTTTTAACAAAAAGAAAATATGTGAATGTAGTTTCTAAAAGACAGTGACACATAAAACAAAGCAGCAAATTGTAGTAATCTACATGTATGCAAATATGAATAAACTCTTTAGTCATTGAACATGCACTTAAATATTCGTTTTATAGTCATTGCTGACCACTTTAAGATCTGAAATTTACCTCTAGTACCTATTAGTGACCACAATGCGTTTATGGATTCACTTGAACTTGCTGAGGATAACCATTTGCAAAAGGAAATTGCTAACGCTTCAATGATGAATAAATGCCACTTTCAGTGGGAAATACAAAAGCCATAAAGACATTGTGTCCTTGGTTTCATAATCTGAAATTAGGCAGAGTGTTGAAAGCCTGCCGTAAATACCGACTGCACCTCACATAGTTTTATTATTATCTTACATAAAATTATATTTTATTGTCTTTCCTATCTTTAAATGTGCAATAAAGAGAAACTCAATATTCCTTTTACCACTTGGTCTACTTTTATGTTAGTTTAATTTTATTGAGATACCCATCTACAACAGTTTTAACACACCAATAACTCACATTTGTAAGAAAAAGGTTATGAGAAGATCAAATTAAGGGGGTTTTGCATTTCAGGTTGTTTTAGAACCATCATACTCAAAGTTAAAACACACACACACACACACACACACACACACACACACATGAGACAACACAATTAGTTACCAAAGCATTTTATCTCTTGATTTTTTTCAAGTACAACAGGTTTTTCGTCAGCGAGAAATGACAATGTTTGTTTTATAAAAGATTTATGTAATTATGTATTTATTTACAAATGTGTAAACTAGAGGTCAATATCCAATACCTTCTTATTCCTTCTCCACTTTATATTTTGATGCCACTTATCTGACTTAACATGAAACATGCCAATTGACTACATGAAATGACCTGTGCCACATGTCTCTTTCCCTTTCGAAAACTCATATCCAAACTGACAATATAGGTGTATGCCTAGATCCAATCATATTTACTGGTCTGGGACTGAATTCAGATCTGAATAGTTGCTTTATAAACCTTACTCCTTGAGATATCTTTCCAGGTAAATAATGTGTTTTGAGACTGACCCTTATCTATAAAGGAATGAACTTTGATTTACTAGCTTTAATTTCAAATTCTTTAGTATTTCATCATCTATCTGATGCTAAACGTACATTTTTAGGGTAAGTAATGGTTCAGAGGGTAACACAAGCCTTGTGAACTGAAATACAGAGAACAACGAACTGTGGGCTGAACAACCCCTATTGATACATCTATAACAAAATTCTACCCCCAAAACTCATGGATTATCACAAAAGAGAGTCTGAAATACTGTAAGAGCCAGAGAATTGGAAACTCTGCTGTGAGAGTGACTGCTTGAAATGATAGGGATAAAGTACTGTGATTCTTCAGCAGTAGGACTGCATAAACAAGTCCTGAACAACACTACCAATGTACAAAGTAATGTGAAAGGGGAAACTTCGTGGAGTTCCATGTCGACACAAAGACTACAGACAGCTACCAACAGCTGAGACAGGAGATTTAGTCCTCCTGAGGGATGAGCCCCATAATTTGTCTAATACTATTTGGTCCGTACTGAAATTATATGCATACAAGGGACACTAAGTAGACTCAACACACTGTCTTCACTTATTTATGCATTTATGCTCATGTGCAATAAGAGCAGTCGCAAACAAATAACTATGAATGTAAAGGAGGTGGCATGCAAGGAGTTGGACTCAGGAAAAAAATAAATGAAAGAAAAGATAAAATTACATTAGATAACAAGAGACAAAACACTGGAATAAAAGTTGCATAAAAATTAAGATGGATAAAATATGAACAGAAAATATAATTACCATAAATTTTAATTAGTTTCTGTGCACTTTATGTGAGATAAAACTTTATGAATCATTTTTAGCTAAGACTCAATGTGGTTTATATTTGGTGTGATAATGGCTATAAAGAAACCATTGTAAAATTATAGTCTTTTGCCTGAAATTTAGACTGATTTTGAGTTTTCAAACTATATGTGGGCATATAATTATAATCAGAGTAGAGATGGAATGTTGTATAGTGCACGTATTAGTTTTGTACTCACAGCTGAATCCATGGTTAAAGCCAGTACTGATTTTTATATAGAACAAAAAACCTTGGTAAGGTTTATTTGTTTTTGTTATTTTTAACTACTTCGTTATCACTAAACCTAGATGTTGCTAGGAAATTAAGTATTTATACCATAAACACTTAGAAACAATGCTGGAATATGTTTAACAAAGCCTGCACCATCTAGTTGGCCCTACTTGTTTCCTTGGCCGAGGATAGAGGAATCAGAGTTTGAAAGATTAGACTGAGGAACTGGCTAGAATAAACTGGCCTTTGGGGTTGTTAGGGTAGAATGAACGGATAATTATGTGATATTGCAGGGCACAATCCCTGTGGTTGCTATCACTCCTATCCTAATTACCCTTTGCAATATAAGATAGTTAAGCCTAAGACTGTGAGAGAGCCAGCAAGCAATGTTTCTCCATGGATTCTTCTTGAAGTTCCTATGTACATTCCTAATCTGACATCCCTTAAGAATAGGCTCTGATCAAGAGCTGTAAACTCAATCTGTCCTTTCCCCTGTATGCTCTTTTTGACCAGAGTATTTTATCATGATAACAGAATGAAACTAGAACACTATCCAAATACATTTTTATCCTGAATAGTATAATTGCTTTTAAACTTCATTGGGTGTCAAATGGAATGCTAACAACATGAAAATATAGTTGCAATGAGTATAGAAAGTTCCTGAATATTACCAGGAATACCTCTGAATCATACAAAGGAGTGAGGATTAAAGGATCATGGAATGTTTTTATAGTTTTCTCCTTCCTTCATTCTTTCTAATAAAAAAAGATATTGTTCTGCTAAAAATGATCCTTTACCAATTACCATAATGGCTAAATGTGAATTCCTTCTCCATTTTATTAGCTATATTTAAAAGAGATGCCATCATATACTAAATGAATACATAACACCTAAGTCTTACTAAATCTACCTCAAATGTCTACTCTGATTATAAAAAAAAAAATAGACTGTCCTAATAACAGGATCACAAGGTCACAAGAATAGTATGAATTAAATATTGATTTGTCAAATAGATACAGCCCGCATTGGCCTTAAAGGATGTAAGACTTTCCTGTCAGCTCTGAGTTTCCTTGTTTGAGGAATATGCATTGCTAAGGTGCTTGGGTACCTGTTGCTTAAAAAGCTGTAAATTGGGAATAAGGCAGGGAGAGGTAAAAGTAACCTCAGATTTATTTCTGTGGGGTCCACTGAAATAATTACAAACTAAGGTTTGTTCAAACATCTTTTTCTTATTCCTCCAACACTCCTCATCCAGATACAAATGGGATTGTACCCGTTTAAACTCTAATTAATATGGTGTCTGTGACATTTTACAAGCATAACTCGGGCTTTCTCTCCTGGAGTGAAAATCTCTCTACAAGGTCATTGACACCACATCCTCTTGGCACTTCCTAATGGGGAATCAAGAGGATAGAGCAGGCACCAGGACAATCTGTTACTAAGAAAGTGATGTGGTCTCCCTTCCAGAAACATCATGTTTCCACATAGTTCTGCAAACCAAATTTTTTTCATGAAAGCCATAAATGTACATTCAAAGACTTGAATTTCTTTTTTAAAAAAAGTTGGGGAAAAAGAAAAAATAAATTCAGTAACATATACTTCTATGAATAAATACATGCATGTTATACCACTTGAAAGGGAAGACATGGAATTGAAAGAGAGTAGGGAGTGACATAAGGGAGGGATTGGAGGAAGGAAAGGAAATGAAAAATGTTTCAATCATATTATAGTGTCAAAAAATTTTAAAAAGAAATGAGAGCACTTTGGGCCTGTATAAAACAAATCCAAATATTAATCCAGAATTCTCCTGTCAAAAGTAAATGCTGGGACAAAGACTGGAGTAGAAACTTAAGGAAAGGCCATCCAGAGACTGCCCCGGCTAGGGATCCATCCCATCTGCTGTCACCAAACCCAGATACTATTTCTGATGCCAAGAATTGCTTACTGACATGAGACCTGGTATAGCTGTCCCCTGAGAGTCTCTGCCTAAGCCAGACCAATACAGATGTGGAGGTACACAGCAAAACACTGGACTGGGTATGGGGACCCCAATGGGAAAGTTAGGGAAAATACTGTAGGGGTTGAAGGGGTTTACAACCTCATAGTAAGAAGAACAATATAAGCCAGAACCTCAAAAGCTCCCAGGGACTACACCACCAACTAAAGAGTAGACAGGGAGTACCCAGGGTTGGAGCAGGATATGTAGTAGAAGATTGCTGTTTCTGACATTACTGGGAGGGGAGCCCCTTGGTCCTGTGGAGGCTTGATGACCCACGATAGGGAAATGCTAGGCTGCTGAGGGAGGAATGGATGGGAAGATGGGGGAGTACCCTCATAGATACAGGGGCGAGGGAAGAGGGGATAGGGAGCTGTGGAAGGGAAACCGAGGAGGATAACATTTGAAATGTAAATAAATAGAATAACCAATAAAAAGACACACACAAACACACAACAACAACAACAACAACAACAACAATAACAACAACAACAAAAGACCAAATCCTGGGTTATATTGCAACATTATATGGTCAGTGAGCATTAATTGCTTCCTTCAATTATTTAACTATTAAGAAATGTTTAGGAAGTAGCAGAAGGCCAAGTCAAAGAAGACACCTTTTAAACAAATGAACCTAATCATATCCCAGCCCCTCTCTCTAAGAGCAAATTAACTTTCAGAACTGAAGACAGCTTTTCTGCCACAGCATTCCTTTTGTCTCCTCTCCTGATATAAAGCACATCATCCAACAAGAATGGAATTACGATGGACCCAAGTGAATATAAAAGCTACTATACTGTGAATGTACCAGTATACTGAGACTTCTGGGCTGAGAATACAATAGTATTCATTGCAGTTTACAAGTACCTAAAACATGAAGCTGCTCGACTTTGTGCAGTTAAAGGTAGGTGTCTGTCATGGGTTTGGAGAATATATCCAGGATGGTGCCTTATATAAAGCATCCGCGGATACAGGTACAGCTGAATGCTGGACATGGAGTGCCAGCAGAAAACAGGCAAGGATGCAGATGCAAAAGCATCGTGATGATTATCAATTCTGGTCCTATAATTTTCCTCTATCTTTTCTCCTCTGGATGCTTTTCTAGACTATGACAGATTCATGAATAATCTCTGAGAAAATCTTAAAAAAATAAACTGAAGATATAGCTATGTAGAAATGCATTGTGATGGTTTAAGAAATTGATGGCACTGTGATAGAATGAGTGCACTTTAGAAATGTCTTTATAATAATATATGTATGTCATGAACATTCTATCTCTATGTCAAGGGGTCATTCTCATAATAGGAACAATGACATAGAGAAGTGAATTAATGAAACAGATGGACTCTCCCTTTGAGTTTACTAGTTGCTTAATATTTAACATGAGTCTGTCACTTCTTGTATAGGTTTTGTGACAGACAGTGCCTAAAAGTGAGGGTGACTTTTGTAGAGAGCTATGCAAGAAATATGGCATCCAAGGTCATGACATACATAAAGGAATGTTAGTCTAGAGTAAGTTGCAATGAACATATGCTCTCTTATAAAGGAAAGAGAACTTCATAGTTGCTCTTGACACATTCGAAACTTAACGAAGAAAGGCCTGCATTCTCCAATATAATGTTTACTTTTGAGAACACATGAACAAAAAGCTATACACAAGAAGGTGTGAAGACCTTGACATACTTTGATAATTGATTAGATGTGACACAGGGAGACTGTACCCAGATATTTCCAGATTTCTTTTTTCTTTGTCATGTATTTGTGGGAAAGATGATGACTTCATGATATTTTAGAGGTTGCCTGAGGAAAACCAATATCTGATTGGTTAATATAGACATAGATCTGATGAATCTTTTTAAGTCCCTTCATTGGCAGAGTGTACCTTTAAATGTAAGTGATCAGTACTGAGTTAGGCTGACACTCAGTGCAGTCTCATGGGTCTCTCATCATCAATGCTAGGTGCTCTTATCTGGAATCAGCCATGGTTATTCTGCTCAGCATGTAGAGTTTGGACTTAAGCTCTTCAGACATTGCCTTTGGAGGTGTGATTGAAGAATTGGATCATGATGATGGCATGAACTCTCATGATACATGTATATAACTGTAAATTTTCTGTTCTATGAAAGGAGTAGCTGAAATTATGCTCTTGCATAGACTGTCATATTTCTCAGACAGTAATTTCAAATCTAAATTTAGATTTGTATTATTATTTGGAATTATGAAGGTTCCATTACATGGAATGTGTTCACACTTTCTCGAGATAGTAACTAATTCAGATTTTCATCTACAGTTTTGGATAATAGTTAATTTTTGCCTCTGAGCACATCTGATGTGTGACAATAGAAGTCATTTTTCTCATGGACATTTTCAGAGTTGTAATTGTTTATTTGTGACCTTTTGAAAGTATATGTGTACATGTGAATGTTTTGGTGAGGCCACACATGCCATGGAAAATGTATTAAGTGATAAGACAACTTTCAGTCAAGGGATATCTGTTTATATACATTTTTATCTTCCAGGGATTAACTAAAACTCTCTAGGATTGAATGACCAATATTTTTACTTCTGGGTATTTCACTGCCATGATGAGAATTGGTCTGCGGTTAAGTATTATAATGCTAAATTCTATATTTCCAGGTCTAGTTGTCCCAAATAAATGACTTCTCATGTTTGCCAGCTTTTGCTGTTCAAACTTGCTCCTTAATGTAAAACTATTGGCTTAATACAGATATTTACATTCTGTAGCTGAGAAGAAGTGAGTAGGCAGAGCTTAGGTTTTGAGGATTGGAGACTGAGACAGAAACTAGAAAGAAGGAAGCAGGAAACAGGAAGAAGGCACCATTCAATTGACTCATACTTAGTACATGACCATAAAGGCCAACCAGTTGGACTAGGAGTAGCATAGGTAGAACATAGCAAGAGGCATCTTGGGATGGCAGACAGGAAAGTAGACAAAATAGTGTTTTTCTTGGTTGTGCAATTATATTAATAAAGAAACAATCAAAATCCAATATTAAAATTTAAAACTATATGTACATGTTTCATTTATGTGATAATATAGCATCATTTTAACCATTGTTATTTTCAGATTACAATATAAATTATTGTCTTTTAAATATTAAAATATTAATTCCAATAATATACACATGTGAAAATATATAAATACATGAATTATATATTTCATATATGCATAAATATGTGACTACAGATACATAATACATGTATATCTTCATATACACATATATACATACATGAAAATATGTGTGTAAGAATACATAGATAGAAATAGATATAATTATCTCTTCACATAAACATAAAAATTTCTACTATATTTTGGCATTTAGGTCTTGTCATTCTTTGGCTTTAAACTTCAAAAAGTGCATTCAAAACAGTAAATTGAATTCTATGGGCAGCACTCATTCATATTAAACTGGGAGTTTGTTAAACATAGAATCTATGCTATCTCATTTTAAAGGTCGAACAGGTTTAGCATTATGACTTTACAGTCATGCAAATGTTGTGTATATTAATAGATCAAAACATCAGCATACTTCTTGACACTGCATTGCACACAACACCATAACATTCCGGTCTGTCACTGCTCAAGATCTGCTGTTATCTGGGAGAATAGAGCTCAAAAATGAGGTAGACTAAAGACTCATGTAATAGCCAACTTTATTCAGTGCACCAGTAAATACCCTGATTGTTAAAACAATATAATAGCTAATTTCTCATGAGATCAAATTGTACATACTCCCAAGGACAAGCCACACATGGCAAAAACTTGTATGTGTGGGCCTATGTATTTGTTGGAATATATGTTATATATGTATATCTGACCATATATAAAGACCTCTCTATACATATATATGTATGTACATATTTATGTATTTGTATATTCATGTATATATTTACATCTGTGTAATCACAATGCTAAAAACACCATAAAAAGCTTACAGATTTTAATGGGGATTGCACTGATTATGTAGATTGTTTTTAACAAGTTGGCAAATTTTACTTTATTAATCCTGCAAATCCATGAGTATAGGACATGGATTTCTTTCTTCAGAGACTTGAATTTCTTGTCCCACAGATCTTTCACTTGTTCAGTTAGAGTCACACCAAGGGATTTTATATTATTTGTGGCTATTTTGAAGGATGTCATTTTCCTAATTTCTTTCTCATCTCTTTACCCTTAGAGTAGAGGAAGGGTACTGCTTTGTTTGACTTAATTGTATATCCAGCCACTTTGCTCAAGTTCCTTATAAGTTGGAAGAGTTCTCTGGAGGAATTTTGGGGTCATTTAAGGACATTATCATATCATCTTAAAATAGTGATCCTTTGACTTCTTCCTTTCCAATTTGTATCCTTTCGACCTCCTTTTGTTGTCTAATTGCTCTGACTAGGACTTCGAGAACTATATTGAATAGGTAGGAAGAGAGTGGGCAGCCCTGTCTAGTCTCTGATTTTAATGTGATTGCTTCAAGTTTCTCTCCATTTAGTTTAATGTTAGTTACTGGTTTGCTATCTATTGCGTTTACTATGTTCACATATGGGCCTTGAATTCCTGATCTTTCCAGGACTTTTATCATGAAGGGTTGTTTAATTTTGTCAAATGCTTTCTCAGCACCTAATTAGATGATGTTATGTTTTATTTTTTTTTGAGTTGTTTAAATAGTAGATTATGTTTATGAATTTATGAATATTAACCATCTTTGCATCACTAGGATGGATCCTACTTGATCACGTTGAATGATCTTTTTGATGTGTTCTTGGATTTGGTTTGCAAGGATTTTGAGTGTTTTTGCATTGGTATTCATGAGGGAAATTGGTCTGAAAGTTCACTTTCTTTGTGTGGTTTAGGTATAAGTGTAATTGTGACTTCAAAGAACGAATTGGGTAGAGTTTCTCCTGTTTCTATTTTCTGAAATATTTGAAGACTATTGGTATTAGGTCTTCTTTGAAGGTCTGATGGAATTCTACACAGCACTCATCTTTTCCTGGGCTTTATTTTTTGGTTGGGGGACTTTTAATAACTACTTATATTTCTTTAGGGGTTATGGAACTATTTATATGTTTTACCTGATCATGATTTAACTCCAGTTTATGGTATCATTTAGTAAATTGTCTGTTGCATCCAGATTTTGCAGTTTTGTTGAGTATAGGCTTTTTAAGTAGTATAGATATAGATATAGATATATTTTAATTTCTACAGTTTCTATTTTTATGTCTCCCTTTCCATTTCTGATTTTGTTAACTTGGATACTATTTCTGTGCCCTCTTCTTAGGCTGGCTAAGGGTTTATCTATCTTGTTGATTCTCCCAAAGAACCAGCTCCTGGTTTTGTTGATTCTTTGTATAGTTCTTTTTGCTTGTACTTGATTGATTTCAGCTCTGAGTTGATTATTTCCTATCTTCTAATCCTCTTGGGTGAATTTGCTTCATATTGTCATAGAGCATCATATGTGCTATCAAGCTGTTAGTGTATGCTGTCTCCAATTCAACAGAGGAATGGTTATAGAAAGTGTCATATACTTGCACAGTGGAGTACTACTCAATTGTTAAAGACAATGACTACATGAAATTCTTGGGCAAAAGGATGTAACTAGAAAATATTATACAGGGTGAGGTAACCCAGTCACAAAAGAACCCACATGATATGTGCTCACTGATAAGTGGGTATTAGCCCAAAAGCTTGGAATACCTAAGAAAAAAATTCACAAATCATATGAAGCCCAGGAAGGAAAAAAAAGACGAAAATGTGAATCCTTCAGTCCTTCTTAGAAGTCAGAATAAATTACTCACAGGGGGGAAATATAGGGACAAAGAGTAGAGCAATGACTAAAATAAAGGCCATCCAGAGAATGCCCCACCAGGGAATTCATCCCATATGCAGCCACCAAACCCAGTCATTATTGCTGATGCCAAGAAGTGCTTGCTGACAGGAGCCAGATATGGCTGTCTCCTGTAGAGCTCTGCTAGTGCTATACTGATACAGATTAAGATGCTTGAAGATAATCATTGAACTGAACCAGAGGACCCCAATGGAGGAGTTACAGAAAAGAGTGAAGGAGCAAAAAGAGTTTGCAACACTGTAGGAAGAACAACAATACCGACCATCCAGACCCCTCCAGAGTCCCCAGGGTCTAAACCACAAACCAAAGAGTGCACATTGGGAGACCCATGGCTCAAGTTGTATATGTAGCAGAGGATGGCATTGTCTGACATCAATAGGAGAGAAGCCCTTAATCCTGTGAAGGCTCATTTCTCCAGTGTATGGGAATGCCATGGTGTTGAGGTGGGAGTAGATGGGTAGGAGTGGGAATATCTTTATAGAAGCATTGGGAGCAGAATGTGAGATGGGAGAGGGGGGAAAGAGGATAACATCTGAAATGTTAATACATAAAATTTCTAATAAATATAAAATTGAAAAAGAATAAACTTGAATCTTTCAAAGAAATAAAGAAGAAACATCAGTATTTGAATTGGTCAGAAGAATTCTTAACAACTTTTCATGAAATGTGAAGTTCTGTTTTATGGGTTTGGTCTCAAGTCTCATCATGTATATTTGTTCTTAAATTTTGTTATGTAATTTTAAATGAATATATCTTAACATTTATAATATTTTACATATTTTGGTTAATATTTATGCAAGAATCTTTAGTTTTGAACATTTATTGGTATAATTCAGCTATCAATTTTTTTAGTTTGATAAGAGTTAAATAATATAATTTGAGGTTGTACATTTAATTACCCATTTTGAGTACATATAAGTAGAGACAAGATTTCTAATCATGTGTCTTCATTCATTTTTGTGACTTTATTTATTATGCGATTTTGTTGTGTTTTGTTCTTTGTTTGGGTTTTTTGTTTGTTTGTTTGTTTAATAAATCTATTGCACACTCTAGCCCAGCTAACCAGTTTACCCTGTGGAACTATTGCTCCACTTCTGAATATTACCATCACATGCTGTTCACCATGAACAGCAGACCTTTACCTGGGTGCTGGAGATTCAAATTCATGCCCTTACGTGTTCAGCTGTTTAGGAAGTGCTTTACTAATTGAAACAAATTCCTATCAATAAATATCACTAATTTTATTTTAAATTTATGAATATATCTCTAATGTGGAGAAAACATAGTAATGGCAATATGTTCAAGTTACTTACAAAACTAAGCAGTAGGAATAACAACTATAAACACTCTGGATTTTTATAATACTTAAATATTAGAAACTGGATTTCACAATTTCAACTTTAGTCAGAATGGCGTATGCTCAAATGTCAAAACAGAGGTAGTAATTGGAAGCTAGGGTGATAGACAATGATTTACAAAGCAATATGATAAACAAGATTCACCACGGAGAACACAAATGATTAACACACCGATGATCCCTAAATTAACGTCATCATGAAAAAGTAGGTAGTTTCCAAAATTATGAATATCTCCTTCGAAGTGTTAAGGTACAGTACAAAAACCGGACTCTTGTTAAATTTTATTTTGTATATATAAAAGATAAATAGCTCAATATTAAAGGTGAATATGGATTGCAGATGTCAATATATATATTCATATATATACTGTATTTATCCATTTCAAAAAGAAATATTAAAAAGTATGAAATATCTCTGAGAAAACAACTTTTGTTGTATATTCTTGCCCCACATAGTAATCATCCAGTGAAAGAGGCCAAACACTTCAGGTGAGATAAGGTGTCTGTGATGGTTTGCATATGCTTGGCCCAGGAAATGGCACTATTAGAGGGTGTGGCCTTGTTGGATAAAGTATGTTGATGCGGGTGTGAGCTTGGAGACCCTCCTCCTAGCTGCCGGAGGATGCTCAGTCTGTTCCTGGCTTCCTTCGGGTAAAGATGTAGAACTCAGCTTCTCCTGCACCATGCCTGCTTGGTTGCCATTCTCCTTCCTTGATGATAATGTGCTGAACCTCTGAACCTCTAAGTCAGCCCTAATTAAATGTTGTCCTTTATAAAACTTGCATTGATCATGGTGTTACTGACACAGCAATAAAACCGAAACTAAGACAGAAGTTGGTACCTGGAGTCAGGTGGTACTTGTTTTGAAGCCATGAAGTGTTCGTGAAAAGCAGCTGAGGCTGGGCACTGTGAGAGGCCATGGACGGCCATTGGTGAAAGTGCAACTTGAGTTACAAATGATGGCCCAGGACTGAAGGGGTCATGAAAAGGAGTTGAGGCCTGGCACCTCGAAGACAGCCTGTGAGAGGCTACTGGTGAAGCCTAGTTGCAACGGATGACCCCAGTGTTTTGGAGATGCCAGTACCATGGGATGATCACCAAGAGCAGCTGAGGCAGTGGAGGGAATCAACCTGATTGTTACAGAGGACAGAGCTGGAGAAATGAAGCCAGCCTTTGGAGGATCATGTGTGGATCCAAGACATTGAAACAAGCTGTCTTGGAGACCAAAAGTTTTATAAGATGCCAGAGCAGTGGGCTATCTGCTGAGGAAAGCTGCTAACAGCTCAGGAGAAAGAAGTTTGTTGCAGTCAACAAAGATAAAAAGGGAGTTGAAGATCTGAAGACTGCTTTGATATCAAACATGGAGATGGCAGAGTTTGGAATTTGCCCAGCTTGTTGCCTGTCTTAATTTGGGAGTTACAGTTAGTGATTGGATGGATCTTAGAAGAGGCTTTGAACTTTGGACTTTTAACATTGTTAATATTGCTATAGACCATAGGGACTTTGGAAGTTGGACTAAATGTACTTTTTTTTATTATACTATGTTTAGGTATGGTCTCTATAGAATCATGTGTTTGAACAAGCCTATGGAGGCCAGGGAGTGGAATGTGTTGGTTTACATATGCTTGGCCCAGGGAGTCGCACTATTAGAAGGTGTGGCCTTGTTGGAGGAAGTGTGTCACTGTGGAGGTGGGTTTGGAGACACTCCTCCTAGATGCCTGAGGATGCTCAGTCTGTTCCTGGCTTCCTTCAAGTGAAGATGTAGAACTCAAGTCCTCCTGCATTGTGCCTGCCTGGATGCTGCCATGATCATACCTTAATGATAATGGACTGAACCTCTGAACCTGTAAGCCAGCCCCAATTACATGTTGTTCTATATAAAACTTGAATTGATCATGGTGACAGTTCACAACAATAAAAGCCTTACTAAGACAAAGACATAAAACTGCATTAATTTGATTTAGCATGCGTATATCATATTTCTTAGGAGACATACAGTGGTGTGTTTATGAAACATTACTGATCTTCCTTCCTCAGATGATAGCCAAACTTTCAGCACTAGAGGTTGAAAAATTTGCCAGTGATAAAACCAAAACTTGATTGTAAATTTTAAACATATCCTATCCCTCCAAGGTCTCCCATATGCCTCCTGGCCCTTTCAAATTCACATCTCTATTATCATTATTGCTACATCAATATATATTATTATATTTATTATGTCATATATTATATTATATAATTAATATTAATAATATTAGTACACAAAAATACCCACAGCCCTTGGTTGATCTTTCATTAAGACTTACAGAAATAGGGGTTGGTGTTATGAAATAAATCTGTAACCCTTCAAGAGACTAGACTGTCTAGGAGTAAAGACAGTCTGCATGTATAGTGAGCTCGTGCCCAAAAGAAATGGCAACAAAAACAGAATTATGAAAATAATTAAATAATTTCTACTTTTAAAGATTTTATTTAAATTCATGTGTATGTTTCTCTCCCCCCTCTGTGTGTGTGTGTGTGTGTGTGTGTGTGTGTGTGTGTGTGTGTATGACCAAGTGTGTGAAAGAGGAAGTCGGAGGAAGTCAGAACTTCTAAAACTGGATTTATAGTCACTTATGAGTCCTCCCAATACGTGAGTATTGAGAATTGTTTCTGGTCTGCTGTAAAGGAATCAAGTGTTCTAAACCACGAACCACCTGTCTAACTCCTCCATCACAGTTTGTAATGAATTTGAGTTCTCAGAGACCTCCGAAAAGCAAGGATCACTTATTAATTCATGTGTTTGCATATTCATTTTATTAATGTTTTCTACTATAAATTCATTGATAATTCTGCAAACACCTTAACTTGGTGACACTGTGCCTTAGTGTCAAGTCTCGACAGATGCTTTTAAATATTATTACTAAACCAAAGTCACTGTTGATCTCTACTACAAACTCTAATTTTCTTTTCATTCCTGATCTGTTGTTTTTATTTTATGCTTCAGAGTTTATGTTATTTATTCCTAACTTCTTGTACTATAAACTGTTGTACAAGTAAGTATATAAATGGCTAAATAGCAATCATTGAAAATACATGAAGACAATTTGTCAGTAAAGGAAGAAACAGAGTAGAAGCCAACTAGTTACTAAGTGTAGTTCCCCTGTCACTCATCTACCCTGAAGCATGTCTGAAAGAAAACATAAAACTGAATGTCAGACCTCAGAGGGAAAAATATAGACCTCAAAAAGTCAGGGTTTTTTTTTGACAATTTGATTAAAGAACCAGATACAAACTACATTCATTTTTTACCCAACGGTGGACCTCTCTGAAGATAAGTTTTCGAGATTCCCAAAGAGCTCTGTCTCATTCAGTGGCTCTGACCTCTTAGGTATAGAAATGTTTCTTATAATTTGAACAATATCTAGGTATTCCAAAAGTTTCAAACAAGATATTTTGCTTCCCTAGTTCTACAACAGTTGTGTTATTTCTAGGGCTAAGAATCACAATATCTATGTCCTATAGGATGTTTCTTTTCTTAGAAGGCAAAGCCTATAGCTTCCCTCACATTTCTACAGACACCAATCTTTTCTGTTAAGCACCAGTAAGGTACAAGCTGCCCAAAGCCAGTATCTGGAGAGCATCTTCTTGACTACCCATTATATCAACATGCACAAAAGGAAGAATCAAACACCAGCAGATTGGCAATAGCCTATATGAGCCTTGTGTGTGTGTGTGGTGAACATTTTAAGTTTTCCAGTTCTCCAGAAAACCTCTGATACAATCAGCTCACCAGGAGGAAGAATTATTTGGGCTATATTTGATATTCCAATAGTGTTTTCTGGGGTCTGTTGTTTCGCAAAAGTCTTTCAAAATTAGAAGTATACAGAAGAGGAAGCAAATCACGTGATAGTAGTTAATAACAAAAACTACTTCTTAAGGGTCCCACCACCTGCCAATATTATAAAACTGAAAGCTTCACTTGACATGTAATCCTTTGAGAGAGATTTTAAACATAAATCCTATCTACTTCCAGAATGTTCTCACTAATGCAACACGGCTTCTAGTCACATTAACTTATCCTTACTTCAGGTCCATAAATATCAATCCATGTTATGTTTCTAATCATTGGCTGAGACCATGAGCTAAACAATGCATTACTCATGTTTTAAGAACATGTCCTATTTCTTCTATTAAAATTCATTTGGAATATTATCTTCACATTTACTTTGCAAACAAAGCTATAAATATCAAGGAGAAAAATGTCTTCCCTCATAGAATTCATTACATGTGGAACAATCTCAACGTAAAAATCTTGTAAAGAAAAATTATCTCTTAAAAGTATTGCCAAAGTTAAGCCTCTTTTAAATTGCCTACTTCTGGGCCATGAGCACTTGATAACTGATATGCTTATGATCCAAGTTTCTTTGTTTGTTTATCTAGATGCTAATCCTGACTCTGTATTTGAAAAAAGGAAAACAACAACAACAACAACAATGAAACAAAAACCAAAACCCAAACCAAACCAAACAGAAAGCAAAAACAGAAAAATAAATAAAACTACTTACCTTAGATTATTTCTTGGGTAAATACAACTCATCTCATAAAAAGTGGGTACTAATTATATAATCTAGTTAAATGCTTGCAAAACAACAATGCGTATTTAATTTCTTTTGAGCCCAGCTTGACTACAAGTCTATCTACTACGAAATCTAGCTTTATTCACCGATGCCATGACAAGATATGTCTCCTGTTTGCTCTCTTCTTGAATAGTCATTTTCCTCACTCTTGGGAAGATGTATGTAGAATAAATACATGATAGAGTGAGATAATTGAGGAAAAACACATATTTTATTTTCATTCATCAATCAATTTTGCACTAAGATTTGGGATATTGAAATTGATATGCCTAGTTTTAGGTAATGCTAACTGAAAAAATGGAAACTTACTTTTACATAAAAGTGCTTAAAGGAATGTGAAAGTTACCTTCTTTATTTTTTCCATTTGTCTTCCTAAAATTGGAAATGGATATTGTTTACAGAGGTTATTTACTCCTAAAATTGCATTCCTGCACTTATGCTGGACTTCAGGGACAATACAGGAGCATTGATTTAACTTGGTAGAAGAGGACATAGCATTTTAAAATGTAATTTTAGTGTTAATATAAATGCTCCCAGAAGGCTGAAGAACTGATATACACTTTAATCACTTTGGAAGAGGAAGGTTCAACTTCTAAATACCTTCTTGATTATCCAGGGAGGGAAGTACATATTTTATGTGGTTTGAAAAAGTTGCATCTTCAAATACTTTTAAAAATCACTTTGCTAAAAGTAAAATATTCTCAGTATTCTCAGTGGTGGAATAACTTATGCACTACATCATACTTCTTTAACTTTAAATTAATTAGGTACTGGATTATTTCAAATGTACACATTTGCAAAGGATTAAATAAGATTTAGATAATTAACTTGGAAAACTGAATGACTAATGTAGTTAACCCTGTACTATAACTCCCAAAATACTTAAAGAAGTGAAGTCTTAAGATCAAGTCAATAGTAATAAGGATGAATAAAACCATTGAGCTTAAGAAATTGCTCTTAATCCTTGAATTGATTTAGTGAAGATTTTCTTCTATAATAAATGTAATAAGCAGACAGGTAGTTATATATTAACCATGAATATATAAAAATATGCAAAAACATAATGTCTTCTGATTTCTTAGACATAATTTCCACACAAATTGTACTAAAACATAAAGTTTATTTTAAGTTAAACTTGATCTATATATTAAGAATTTTATATTGAACTGTATCCCTATTAAAATAATATTATGTTTTATAAAGCTGATAGCAAAAATAATAATTTATTGTTATATAATCTTGTAGTTTGGATTATACTTAAGATTTCATGAAATGGAGAAATAGATGACTTCACGGTTAAAATATTTGATACTCGGCAGAAGATCAGCTTTAGGATTTTTTTGCACTTATATGAAGGTTCACAACCATACATAATTCCAGTTTCAAAGAATCTTAAGGATTCTTCTGGCCTCTACACACTCCTACAAGCAGGCTACCATTCTTTCAATAAAATTAAAAGAGAATATTAAAATATTTTGATGGCGCAGAGTCCCGGACCAGCGGAGGATCCTGCCTTCAGCAGCTCTCTGCTCCCAGGCCCCCTGGAGGAGTTCTCGCCGCCTGGTCGAGGCGGGCACTCCTGAGGCAGCAGAGCGGAGGGAGACCACCAACGCCCCACCTGCCCACATCCCTGGCCCAGGAGGAAACTGTATCTCGGCCTCTGGGTACCCAATGAGAGGAGGGCCCAGGAGCAGCAGATCCACTGCGTCTGAGACACCACACCTGAAGGACCGACCGGATAAACAGTTCTCTGCACCCAAATCCCGTGGGAGGAGAGCTAAACCTTCAGAGGCGGACCGCCTGGGAAACCAGAAGAGACTGCCGCTGCACACAGTACTGACCCCAGAGGAAAACAAAAAGCTATCTGGAACCCTGGTGCCGGAACCTCCCGGAAGGGGCGGCGCAGATCTTCCTGGCTGCTGAGGCCGTGGAAGCTCATAGGCAACACCCAGCGAGCAAACTTGAGCCTGGGGACCACAGGTAAGACAAACTTTTCTGCTACAAACGACTTGCCTGGTGAACTCAAGACACAGGCTCACAGGAACAACTGAAGACCTGTAGAAAAGAAAAACTACAGCTTGAAAGCAGAACACTCTGTCCCCATAACTGGCTGAAAGAAAACAGGAAAACAGGTCTACAGCACTCCTGAAACACAGGCTTATAAGACAGTCTAGCCACTGTCAGAAATAGCAGAACAAAGTAACACTAGAGATAATCTGATGGCGAGAGGCAAGCGCAGGAACCCAAGCAACAGAAACCAAGACTACATGGCATCATCGGAGCCCAATTCTCCCACCAAAGCAAACCACACCAGAAAAGCAAGATCTAGTTTCAAAATCATATTTGATCATGATGTTGGAGGACTTCAAGAAAGACATGAAGAACTCCTTTAGAGAAACACAGGAAAACATAAACAAACAAGTAGAAGCCTACAGAGAGGAGTCACAAAAATCCCTGAAAGAATTCCAGGAAAACACAATCAAACAGTTGAAGGAATTAAAAATGGAAATAGAAGCAATCAAGAAAGAACACATGGAAACAACCCTGGATATAGAAAACCAAAAAGAAGAGACAAGGGCTGTAGATACAAGCATCACCAACAGAATACAAGAGATGGAAGAGAGAATCTCAGGGCAGAAGATTCCATAGAAATCATTGACTCAACTGTCAAAGATAATGTAAAAAGCGGAAAAAGCTACTGGTCCAAAACATACAGGAAATCCAGGACTCAATGAGAAGATCAAACCTAAGGATAATAGGTATAGAAAAGAATGAAGACTCCCAGCTCAAAGGACCAGTAAATATCTTCAACAAAATCATAGAAGAAAACTTCCCTAACCTAAAAAAAGAGATACCCATAGGCATACAAAAGCCTACAGAACTCCAAATAGATTGGACCAGAAAAAACACCTCCGTCACATAATAGTCAAAACACCAAACGCACAAAATAAAGAAAAGAATATTAAAAGCAGTAAGGAAAAGGTCAAGTAACATATAAAGGCAGACCTATCAGAATCACACCAGACTTTTAAGCCAGAAACTATGAAGGCCAGAAGATCCTGGACTGATGTCATACAGACCCTAAGAGAACACAAATGCCAGACCAGGTTACTGTATCCTGCAAAACTCTCAATCAACATAGATGGAGAAACCAAGATATTCCATGACAAAACCAAATTTACACAATATCTTTCTACAAATCCAGCACTACAAAGGATAATAAATGGTAAAGCCCAACATAAGGAGGCAAGCTATACCCTAGAAGAAGCAAAAAACTAATAAATCTTGGCAACAAAACAAACAAAAGAAAAGCACACAAACATAACCTCACATCCAAATATGAATACAACAGGAAGCAATAATCACTATTCATAATATCTCTCAACATCAATGGCCTCAACTCCCCAATAAAAAGACATAGATTAACAAACTGGATCATAGCGAGGACCCTGCATTCTGCTGCCTACAGGAAACACACCTCAGAGACAAAGACAGACACTACCTCAGAGTGAAAGGCTGGAAAACAACTTTCCAAGCAAATGGTCGGAAGAAGCAAGCTGGGTAGCCATTCTAATATCAATAAAATCAATTTTCAACTAAAAGTCATCAAAAAAAAGATAAGGAAGGACACTTCATATTCATCAAAGGAAAAATCCACCAAGATGAACTCTCAATCCTAAATATCTATGCCCCCAAATACAAAGGGCACCTACATACGTAAAAGAAACCTTACTAAAGCTCAAAAACACATTGCACCTCACACAATAATAGTAGGAGATTTCAACACCCCACTCTCATCAATGGACAGATCATGGAAACAGAAATTAAACAGAGAGATGTGAAAGACTAAGAAGTCATGAGCCAAATGGACTTAACAGATATTTATAGAACATTCTATCCTAAAGCAAAAGGATATACCTTCTTTGCAGCTCGTCATTGTACTTTCTCCAAAATTGACCGTATAATTGGTCAAAAAATGGGCCTCAACAGGTACAGAAAGATAGAAATAATCCCATGCGTGCTATCAGACCACCACAGCCTAAAACTGGTCTTCAATAACAATAAGGAAGAATGCCCACATATCGTGGAAATTGAACAATGCTCTACTCAATGATAACCTGGTCAAGGAAGAAATAAAGAAAAAATTAAAGACTTTTTAGAATTTAATGAAAATGAAGATACAACATACCCAAACTTATGGGACACAATGAAAGCTGTGCTAAGAGGAAAACTCATAGCGCTGAGTGCCTGCAGAAAGAAACAGGAAAGAGCATATGTCAGCAGCTTGACAGCACACCTAAAAGCTCTAGAACAAAAAGAAGCAAATACACCCAGGAGGAGTAGAAGGCGGGAAATAATCAAACTCAGAGCGAAATCAACCAAGTAGAAACAAAAAGGACCATAGAAAGAATCAACAGAACCAAAAGTTGGTTCTTTGAGAAAATCAACAAGATAGATAAACCCTTAGCCAGACTAACGAGAGGACACAGAGAGTGTGTCCAAATTAACAAAATCAGAAATGAAAGGGAGACATAACTACAGATTCAGAGGAAATTCAAAACACCATCAGATCTTACTATAAAAGCCTATATTCAACAAAACATGAAAATCTGCAGGAAATGGACAATTTCCTAGTCAGATACCAGGTACCGAAGTTAAATCAGGAACAGATAAACCAGTTAAACAACCCCATAACTCCTAAGGAAATAGAAGAAGTCATTAAAAGGTCTCCCAACCAAAAAGAGCCCAGGTCAGATGGGTTTAGTGCAGAATTCTATCAGACCTTCATAGAAGACCTCGTACCAATATTATCAAACTATTCCACAAAATTGAAACAGATGGAGCACTACGAATTCCTTCTATGAAACCACAATTACTCTTATACCTAAACCACACAAAGACCCAACAAAGAAAGAGAACTTCAGACCAATTTCCCTTATGAATATCGATGCAAAAATACTCAATAAAATTCTGGCAAACCGAATCCAAGAGCACATCAAAACAATCATTCACCATGATCAAGTTGGCTTCATCCAGGCATGCAGGGATGGTTTAATATCTGGAAAACCATCAACGTGATCCATTATATAAACAAACTGAAAGAACAAAACCACATGATCATTTCATTAGATGCTGAAAGCATTTGACAAAATTCAACACCCTTCATGATAAAAGTCCTGGAAAGAATAGGAATTCAAGGCCCATACCTAAACATAGTAAAAAGCCATATACAGCAAACCATTTGCTAACATTAAACTAAATGGAGAAACTTGAAGCAATCCCCACTAAAATCAGGGACTGAACAAGGCTGCCCACTCTCTCCCTACTTATTCAATATAGTTCTTGAAGTTCTAGCCAGAGCAATCAGACAACAAAAAGGAGGTCAAGGGATACAGATCGGAAAAAAAGAAGTCAAAATATCACTATTTGCAGATGATATGATAGTATATTTAAGTGATCCCAAAAGTTCCACCAGAGAACTACTAAAGCTGATAAACAACTTCAGCAAGGTGGCTGGGTATAAAATTAACTCAAATAAATCAGTAGCCTTCCTCTACACAAAAGAGAAACAGGCCGAGAAAGAAATTAGGGAAATGACACCCTTCATAATAGATCCAAATAATATAAAGTACCTCGGTGTGACTTTAACCAAGCAAGTAAAAGATCTGTACAATAAGAACTTCAAGACTCTGAAGAAAAAATTGAAGAAGATCTCAGAAGATGGAAAGATCTCCCATGCTCATGGATTGGCAGGATTAATATAGTAAAAATGGCCATTCTACCAAAAGCGATCTACAGATTCAATGCAATCCCCATCAAAATACCAATCCAATTCATCAAAGAGTTAGACAGAACAATTTGCAAATTCATCTGGAATAACAAAAACCCAGGATAGCTAAAACTATCCTCAACAATAAAAAAGGACTTCAGGGGAATCACTATCCAGATCTCAAGCAGTATTACAGAGCAATAGTGATAAAAACTGCATGGTATTGGTACAGAGACAGACAGATAGACCAATGGAACAGAATTGAAGACCCAGAAATGAACCCCACACACCTATGGGCACTTGATTTTTGACAAAGGGCCAAAACCATCAATGGAAAAAAGATAGCATTTTCAGCAAATGGTGCTGGTTCAACTGGAGGTCAACATGTAGAAGAATGCAGATGGATCCATGCTTATCACCCTGTACAAAGCTTAAGTCCAAGTGGATCAAGGACCTCCACATCAAACCAGATACACTCAAACTAATAGAAGAAAAACTAGGGAAGCATTTGGAACACATGGGCACTGGAAAAAATTTCTGAACAAAACACCAATGGCTTATGCTCTAAGATCAAGAATCGACAAATGGGATCTCATAAAACTGCAAAGCTTCTGTAAGGCAAAAAGGACACTGTGGTTAGGACAAAACGGCAACCAACAGATTGGGAAAAGATCTTTACCAATCCTACAACAGATAGAGGCCTTATATCCAAAATATACAAAGAACTCAAAAAGTTAGACAGCAGGGAGACAAATAACCCTATTAAAAAATGGGGTTCAGAGCTAAACAGAATTCACAGCTGAGGAATGCCGAATGGCTGAGAAACACCTAAAAAAAAATGTTCAACATCGTTAGTCATAAGGAAATGCAAATCAAAACAACCCTGATTTCACCTCACACCAGTGAGAATGGCTAAGATCAAAAACTCAGGTGACAGCAAATGCTGGCGAGGATGTGGAGAAAGGGAACACTCCTCCATTGTTGGTGGGGTTGCAGACTGCTACAACCATTCTGGAAATCAGTCTGGAGGTTCCTCAGAAAATTGGACATTGAACTGCCTGAGGATCAGCTATACCTCTCCTGGGCATATACCCAAAAGATGCCCCAACATATAAAAAGACACGTGCTCCACTATGTTCATACATAGCCTTATTTATAATAGCCAGAAGCTGGAAAGAACCCAGATGCCCTTCAACAGAGGAATGGATACAGAAAAATTTACATCTACACAATGGAATATTACTCAGCTATCAAAAACAATGACTTTGTGAAATTCATGTAGGCAAATGGTTGGAACTGGAAACTATCATCCTGAGTGAGCTAACCCAATCACAGAAAGACATACATGGTATGTACTCATTGATAAGTGGCTATTAGCCCAAATGCTTGAATTACCCTAGATGCCTAGAACAAATGAAACTCAAGACGGATGATCAAAATGTGAATGCAGATGGCTCCTGAGAGACACAGCCAGAATACAGCAAATACAAGGCGTATGCAGCAGGAAACCACTGAACTGAGAACAGGACCCTGTTGAAGGAATCAGAGAAAGAACTGGAAGAGCTTGAAGGAACTCGAGACCCCATATGTACAGCAATGCCAACCAACCAGAGCTTCCAGGGACTAAGCCACTATCCAAAGACTATACATGGACTGACCCTGGACTCTGACCTCGTAGGTTGCAATGAATATCCTAGTAAGAGCACCAGTGGAAGGGGAAGCCCTGGGTCCTGCTAAGACTGAACCCCTAGTGAACTAGACTGTTGGGGAGAGGGCAGCAATGGGGGGAGGGTTGGGAGGGGAACACCCATAAGGAAGGGGAAGGGGGAGGGGGATGTTTGCCCGGAAACCGGGAAAGGGAATAACACTCGAAATGTATATAAGAAATACTCAAGTTAATAATAATAATAATAAAAAAAAAAGCAAGATACAAAAAAAAGAAAGAAAATTTCTAAGCCTGAGTGTAAATGAAAAAATAAATCATACATTTTCTAATTAATAAAAACTTATGAGATATTAAAAAAAAATATTTTGATGGCATAATATAATAGACTTAGTATGATATATTTTATACCCACCATTAGATATTAATTTTGACATGACTAATATGTATTATTAGACATACTGTGAACAGTTGATAGAATGGAGCCATGATGAATCTATAATATGATGAGAAATAACTGTACAGGACAAAGAAAACCATCAGTGAGATTTTGTAAAACACATGACCTATAAAAAAACTAGAACTTGGTTAATTTAGAAGAGTAGCTTGAATGTGGTCTGCCAGATGCAATGTCGACAAATAATATTGAGATATAGTTTTTATTGTGATCATGCAAATTTATCATTTTTTTTTACTTCTTTGAATTCAATATTATTACTTTGTCAGAGATTCATAGCATAACTCATTATGCAAGTTGGGTTCCACAAAATTAAAAGAGGAATAGAATTTTATTTGAATGTTCCTTTATAATCAGGAAATACTTTTGACACAATCCCTATGTATAAATCTTGAAAATGACATCTGTAAAGAACTCAGATAGTGTGATGAGAAACAAATGGTATCTAACATATTCTTCAGATTAACTCAGGCAGTGACTGATGGTGTTGTCATAATCTCTAAGTATACATCATAAATCCTCAACAGAAGCAAAATTGTGCTCATTTGCCCTTCCATACCAGTCAACATCCTTTCTTCTCATAAACTTCATCATATGAAGAAAAGCATGGAATTTATAAATGCTATTTAAATCTTGTTATTCTGCATTTGTTATGAAATTACAAACAAAAACTATTCTAGTTGTAGATTTTGTTTAGTAACCGTGATGGTTTTGTTTATATCCCCAATTTCAGTAGAAATGGATCTCAGATAGCAATGAAGGTCTCTACTGGAATTTTATTCTGAAGTAAACAAGAGAGAGACAATAGAGCATATTATCTTAGGGTCAAGTTCACTCTTCGTGACATGGAAATATCACAAAGCTATCAAAAAAGAACAAATGTAAACGATAATATGAAAATGTTGTATTGTACTGTACTAGATCATCTGTATAATATAATTTAAAAATATTCTGCTTGGGATGGTTTAGATTTCAAACAACTTCCAAAGGACTTCCAATGAAGCCTTGATTACTAGCCTTACAATTTGGGGAAGGGGTTCATCCTGCAGTAACAACAGAATCAAAATTAAACAGGAGTAAAAACATACATCTCTGATGTGCAATAGATTTTCTCAAATATTTTGTTACCGCATTGCTAGAAAGCTAGTACATCAGCTAAATTACATATTCTTTTAGTAATTGTGTCAGTTAAGAATTTTGCTGATGCAATTCATATTTTTAGCATTTTCATGAGGATGCTACCACATAATCTAGGGAAAGGTGTTTTGTGAGTATGCATAGCACAGATTCCTGGCATTATATTACATATGCACAATAATTTGTCTACTAGGGAAAGAGTATTAAACTCACTTTTATTTTAGAAAAATGCAAAAAGTGAATCTTAAGCTGGATTATACTAATTTAATATAAAAATAAACTAATTTATATTGAATAATAGAATTCATGGCTCTTACATGAAAATTGCACATGAGTGATCTTCTACAATAATGTTGTCTTCCCTTCTGGAATATTGTATTTTAAGCATTTTGCGAAATCTCTCCTCAGCTTCTTGGTGATGACTTGTACTGTAATTGTCTCTGTCATCAACAGTGAGGTGCTTATGTATAAAGAGGCACTGTCGACCTTAAGTATCATATCAGATTTTTCAATGGTACCCAACAAGTTGGATTTGTCAGTAAAACATGAAGTATAAAAAAAGGAAAAAATAAAACAAACAAAAGCCTTGGAGCAAATCAGAAAGAGATGTGTGATATTTAACATGTAACTGAGACATTAAGATATATAGTTGAAAAAGCACTGGGAAAAGAAAGTCATAAGTATCTGAAAAATAAAACAATTTTCCAATTGAATAATAAAACCTAAGTGTTGTACCAATGCATGTTGTATTCTGGAATTTACACTTACTTTCCTCTTATTTTTGCAACGTTCTTCTGTTTTGGAACCTTTCTACCGCAACCTCCAAGATTTGAGGTTTTAAGTTATGCCAGGCTAGAATAGTAAGAACTGAAGATATACATACATGTTCTTTTTCTGAAAACAAAATAAAATATTTCAAAAACATTGTTTGGAATCATTTTATCAGCTTCCTCTTTCCTTTCAAAGTGATGGGTTTACAGATTCTTTACACAACAGCTGCTTTGTTATGTTGTTGTGAACCAAATCCATAGCTTCCTGTATGGAAGGTAATTGAACTAATCATCAATTAAACTACCAGCCTAGGTACCATAGTTAATTATTAAGCAATAATACTCAACAAAGTTTCAAAGTAAAGATTTATTGCTATTGATGTGATGTTAGAGTACAAGAGGTTTATCTAGACAGAACATGCACTGGGTGCCATATATTAGGTAAAGAAATGTGTCATATAAATTCTTTTCTATTCTATGTATAGATACTCAGTTGTGAGTTATACATGTGACACAAAATGTCATATATACTGTAGTTTGTAATTTACAAATGATGTCCTTATCTGTTTCTATTTTAGGTACCAAATAATTGACACAAAACACTTCTAAGTTTATTTCGAAGCTTTAAAGCTCTATGACTGGACAAATATTCATATATTCTAGTGTTCTCATTTATCTATTTCCCACAGTTGCCATGTTACCAGAAACTTGAGTTTTTCCCCGGCATTTTATATTTTATGTGTGCCCACATGCCAAGTCCTTTAGGGATCTGCTCATCTCGACTCCTCCTAGACGCTGAACTTCATGGTCACCTCATCTTTTTTCATGATCTTTATCTACTTCATCTCTCCCTGGGAACACTGGCTGTGTTCAGAAGTTCTTCCTTCCAATGCCCAGTCATATTCTGATCAGGCCATTATTAACCAATTAGAGATGTCTGGGGAACACTTTTTACACAATATAGATACAGGGGATGCTTCAACAATCATTACATTACTGACATTTGTATTGTTATCTGGGCACAGATATCAACAACTGAATACACAGTGTATAAGACTACTCCCACCATTTCCTGCTTTTAGTTCAATAAAATATACTTTCTTTATAATTAATAAACAATATACAATAGTAAAAATAATGAAAATTTATCAAGTAAAAAATCACAATGTCCTGTCCATTTGTATTTGGAAACCTTGTAAAATTTATTTATCCTATCTTGGTGAGTTACTTTTGTTTTGTAAATTATTTTTTATGATAAATTGTATCTATAAACCTGAGTATCTTCTAAGATATTAAAATATTTTTCAGATTCTAAGCAGTATAAACTTAAATGTAAAAATACAACAATCTAGTGTTCAACACCATCTAAGTTCTGAGAAGGAGTAAATATTATCTGTGTATGCAGGCAGTGCAGAGCACTAAACTAGTGTCAATTATGGCCAAAAGTTTGATGGACTATGAACTTACACATATTTTGCTTGTTTTGTTTTGTTTTGTTCTTTGAGTTTCTTATATTTCATATGCATAACTTTTCTATTGCATTTTAAATTTACATTTCAAATGTTTTCCCTTTTGTTCATTTCCCATCCATAAACCCCTTCTCCCATAACCCTCCCCCTTCTTATATGAGGGTGTTCTCCCACCCAACAACTAACCCCTTCCTGCCTCTCCACACTGTCATTCCCCTACACTGGAGGTCTAACCTTGGTAAGATCAAGTGATTCTCATCCCATTGGTATGCATAAGACCATCCTCTGCTATATATGCAGCTGAAGTCATGGACCTTTCCATGCATTCTATTTGGGTGGTGGTTTAGTCCCCGGGAGCTCTGGTTGGTTGGTATTGTTGTTGTTGTTGTGGGATTGCAAGCCTCTTCAGCTCCTTCAGTCCTTTCTCTAACACTTCCAATGGGGACCCTGTTCTCAGTTCAATGGTTAGGTGCTAGCATGCACCTCTGTATTTGTCATGCTTTGGCAGAACCTCTCAGGAGACACCTATATCAGGCTCCTGTCAGCAAGCACTTCTTGGTATCAGCGATATTGTCTGGGTGTGGTTGCTATATGTATATCAGTTGAATCTCCATGTGGGGCAGGCTCTGATTGGCCATTCCTTCAGTCACTGCTCCAAACTTTGTCTTCATATCTCCCACTAAGAATATTTTGTTCCCCATTTTAAGAAGGACTGAAGCATTTGCACTTTGGCAGTCCTTCTTGAACTTCATGTGTTGTATGGATTGTATCTTGTGTAATCTGAGCTTTGGGGCTAATGTCCACTAATCAGTGAGTGCATACCTTGTGTGTTCCTTTCTGATTGGGTAACCTCACTCAGGATGATATTTTCTAGTTCCATCCATTTGCCTATGAATCCATTTCCATGAAGTCACTGTTTAAATATGTGACTAGTACTCACTGTGTAAATGTACCACATTTTCTGTATCCATCCCTCTTTTGAGGGACATACAACTCAATTCAAAATACAATGTGCAGTTCTAGTCTTTTGGTCTGCAGAGGCTTCTGTAGTCAGTTTTGGTCACTCACCACAGTTCACAGAATCACCTAACTTTATTCTGTGTAGTTGGAGACCTTTCAAATACTTTTATGACTTTTCTTCTCTTAAATGGACTAAACTAGAAAACTTGTTCCTGGAGAATGCTTGTTTCTGAATGTTGCCCGGGATTTTTTAGGCTCTAAGCTTGGTTTTCGCTAAGATTGGATTTTTATTGAAGTTTGGATTAGTTTTTAACTTCTTTCCTGACTTTGGTGTGCTAGATGAAATTGCAAATTACAGATGATAGCTTTATCTATCCCTCCTCTTCTAGCTCCCAAATAATGGACACAAAGTACTATTAACTAGATTTAAGATCTATGACTGGCCAGATATTCATCTATTCTAGTCCTCTAAGCTGTCTATTTCACAGCCACAAGCCCTGTGTTGTGTTACTTGCAGTTTGAATCTTGCTCTGGCTTCTTTTGCTCCCTGTTTGTCCTAACAGAAAATCCCTTGGTGACAAGCTTATCAAAACTTCCCTGAACCCTCTCCTTCAAAGCCAACTCTTCCCTTCTCATGGTCTTTCTATACTTCCCCTCTCCCTGATACCCCTCTCTGGGATTGCAAGTTCAGTGTTGCTGTTTCCTCTGCCTGGTCATATGCAGAACAGGTATTTATTAACCAATCAGAGGTAATTGGAGAATATTCCTCACACAACATAGATAGAGGAGATGGTTCAACAATCATGACAATGCTAGTATCTGGATTGTAATCATATCTCAGGGCACAGAAATCAGCAACTGAATAAAGAGTGCACAATTTTACCATATTCAGTAAAATACATAGTCACATATCTTAGAACTAAATATAGGATGATATAAACAGGACAAAATGTATAACATTGTTAATACTGAATCTATATCACTGCAATGGCTCTGATTTATATCCCCAGCTATAAGGAAGCTAACTGACATGACCATCTTTGACTAAAAAATAATGATAGAAATAAAAAACCTCCTGAATTTTCTTTCAATTCATCTTATAAAAGAAAGGTACAAAGATAGACCTTCTACTTCGTTTCTCATTCAAATATAAATTATGATACACCCATGTGTTGCAAGTCTTGAAGTCTGATAATACATACCATTGATAATTTATCTTTTTATATAGGTTTATGAAAGTACTGATGAGAGTTTGAAGGACGGATGATACATTCATCAATTATTAATATTGGGAGTAATCTGATGTGAACCTCCCTTTGTCAATGACCCATTGGATCTTACTAGAACTATTTGAGCCCCAAAGTTGGATGCCACTGCCCTTTACTTCACAGAAGAATAAAGAGCTGCTGATTAAAACCAAAATAATTAATTCCTACATAGGCTTTAAAATCAAACAGTATAATATTCCTTAGAGAATCTATACTCTTAATATATATTAATTTTCCAAAGGCTATCTTCTTTTTATATTACATGCTCTGTAGTAATTCTGTGTATGGATAGTACTGTATTTAGTTCTAGCTACAGCTTTGCCTCCCTGAAACTCCTCCCTCCCTTTCTGATATCCTTTCCCAAAATGTATATCTACCATTCTGCCTTCTCATTTTTGTTATTATTATTATTATTATTATTATTATTATTATTATTATTATTATTATCTCTCATTACCCAGTGAGTACAATTAATTCTGCCTTTACTTTCATGGGTGTATGAATATATACAATTTGACTTGATCTCCCTCCCATGGTAATTGACATTGACCCTCACCTCACACCATTAAAGCCATTACCTACCAGTGTCTTCAGCTACAGGTGAGTCCTCCTGGTGTACTCTAGAATGGTGAATGATTTGATTGTTTCCTGTACTAGCACTGGTGGCCAGAGCTGCAGTGAGGCATGAGTGCACAGGTCTCCCATGTCCAGAAGACACTATTGCAATTCCCATCCCTTCTTTCAGACTCTCTGACTCTTAGGGAGAACAGACTATGATAAAGGTTCTTCAATTAGGACTGAGAACCAAGCACTCATTTATTTATTTTCTAAACTTTGATCAGTTATGTATGTCTGTTTAATTAATCATTCCCTTAACGGTATTAATATTTATATTTATTTCTTATTTTGCATCTCTCTAACTGAATTTCTTTCAATCTCTAAATTAACTTTCCCTTCATTACCATTAGCATTGGAATGGCATATAGTAGTAGACCTAAAAATTTCTTCAAAAGAGTCCAACATCAACTCTGAAACCTGGAAACAAATCCTTATATGGAATCTTATAACTGTAATAATGGAGGAATTACATTATGTTATTTATTATGATCAGATAATATGCAAGAGTGGTTATGAAAAGGAAGAAAAAATGACAGGTTTCCCTTTTACTACAGTACTTTAGTAATTACATTTGTGGATACATTGTATATATAATTGTGCCAATGGGAAAAAAATTCTTCTAGGAGATAAGAAAAATTGGAAAAGAAAAGGGAGAAAGAGAGAGAAGAATGAGAACAAGAAAACAGACAACCTCCAGGAAATTCAAAACAAACAGCTGCCTGATGCCTCAAGAAATGAAAATCAAAATATGCCCATTGTTTTTAGAGAGTTGCTTTTTAGTTATATTATGCAACATCATATTCATAGTGGTGTTTGTTTTTTTTAATAACAAGAAGAAACTATTTTATGTGTTCCCCATGGATATTCTTAGATATATAGAAGTTTGTCCATAGATCAACCAGCTAAAAAGGCTTGTGGAAGTAAATTATGCCTGAAAATTATTTTTAAGTGTTTAATTGACAAATAGTAGTAGGTTAGTACTCTGCGGTCTCTTTGAAATTAATGACTAAATACTGCTACGTATGCTCAGTTTTGAATGATGAATAATGTAAATTGATTATTATTAGCACCTAAATAAATCAGTGTAAGAATGAATGAACACATAAGAAATGAGATTTCAAGGAAGGCAAACTATGAAAACATCCCTATTTGGAGATGATGAAATAGTGTACTTAGTGACCCCAAAAATTCCACCAGAGAACTCCAGCAGCTGATAAATAACTTCAGCGAAGTGTCTGGATATAAGTAACTCAAACAAATCAGGAGCCCTCTTCTATTCAAGGATAAACAAGCTAAGAAAGAAAGGAGGGAATAGTCACAAATAATATGAAATACCTGGGTGTGACTCTAACCAAGCAAATGAAAGATCTGTCTGACAAGAATGTCAAGTCGCTGAAGAAAGAAATTGAAGAAGGTCTTAGAAAATGGAAAGGTCTCACATGCTCATAGATTGGCAGGAGTAATATTGGAAAAAATGGCAATCTTGCCAAAAGAAATCTACAGATTCAATGCAATCCCCATCAAAATTCTAATTCAATTCTTCAGAGAATTAGAAAGCAATTTGCAGATTCATTTGGAAAAGCCAAACACCAAGTATAACAAAAACTAGTCTCAACAATAAAAGAACTTTTGCAGGAATCATCATCCCTGACTTCAAGCTGTATTACAGAGAAATCATGATAAAAACTGCATGGTATTAGTTCTGAAGCAGGAAAGCCGATAAATGGAATAGATTGAAGTTGCAGAGATGAAGCCATATACCTATGGTCATTTCATCTTTGACAAAGGAGGTAAAACCATCCAATGGAAAAAGACAGCATTTCCAACAAATGGTGCAGATTGAACTGGAGGTCAGGATGTAGAAGATTGCAAATTGATTCGTTCTTATCGCCTTGTACAAAGTTCAAGTCAAATTGGATCAAAGACTTCCACATAAAACCAGATGTACAGAAACTAATAATAGAGGATAAAGTGGGGAAAACCCTGAAACATATAGGCACAGGGGGAAATCTTCCTGAATATAACACCAGTGGCATATGCTCTAAGAGTAAGAATTAACAAATGAGACCTCATAAAATTTTAAAGCTTCTGTAAGACAAGGACACTTTCAATAGGACAAAATGGCAACTAACAGATTGGGAAATGATCTTTACCAACCACACATCTGATAGAGGGCTAATGTCTAATATATACAAAGAACTCAAGAAGTTAACTTCAGATAATCAAATAATCCTATTAAAAATGGTGTACAGAGCTAAACAAAGAACTTTCAACTGAGTTATATCGAATGGTTGAGAAGCACATAAAAAATGTTCAATATCCTTAGTCATCAGAGAAATGCAAATCAAAATAACCCTAAGATATCACCTCACCCCAGTCAGAATGGATAAGATCAAAAACTCAAATAACAGTAGATGATGCGAGATACTACTACTATGGAGAAATAAGAATACTCCTCCATTGTTGGTGGGATTGCAAGCTGGTACAACCACTCTGAAAATCAGTCTGTCTGGCAGTTCCTCAGAAAATTAGACATAGTATTACCTGAGGACCCAGCTACTCTACTCTGGGCATATATCCAAAAGATGCTCCAACATATAACAAGAACACATGCTCCACTTGTTCATAGCAGCCTTATTTATAAGTGCCAAAAGCTAGAAAGAACCCAGATGTCCTTCAACAGAGAAATGGACTCAGAAAATATGGTACATTTACAAAATGGGGTACTACTCAGCTATTAAAAATCAATGACTTCATGAAATTCATAGGCAAATGGATAGAACTAGAAAATATCATCCCGAGTTGATAACCCAGTCACAAAAGAACAAAAATTATATGCACTCACTTATAAATGGATATTAGCCCTAAAATCTTGGAATACCTAAGAAAAAATTCACAGACCATATGAAGCCCAAGAAGAAGGAAGACTAAAATGTGGACATTTCATTCCTTCTTAGAACGGAAAACAAAATATCCATGAGAGGAAATAGAGGGACAAATAGTGGATCAGGGACTGAAAAAGGGGTCATTCAGATACTGCCCCACCTCTATCCATCCCATATGCAGCCACCAAACCCAGTCACTATTGCTGATGACAAGAAGTACTTGCAGACAGGAGCCAGGTATGGGTGTCTCCTGAGAGGCTCTGCCAAAGCCTTAGTGACACAGATGAGGATTGTTGCAGCTAAGGAATGGACTGAACAAGGCAACCACAATTGAGGAGTTAAGAGAAAAGAATGAAGGAGCTGAGGGATTTGCAAAGCCGTAGTAAGAACAATGATATCAACCAACCAAACCTCACCAGAGCTCCCAGGCACTAAACCACCAATGAGTACACAATGAGGTACCCATGACTACACTCACATATGTGGCAGAGGGTGGCATTGTCCAAAAATCAATGGGAGGAAAAGCCCTTGGTCTTGTGAAGAAGGCTTGTTTCCCCATGTAGGCTAATACCAGGCCATTGAGTTTGGAGTGGTTGGTAGGGAATGGGAACATCCTCATAGAAGTGAGAGGGTAGGGTGGTTGGTATCAACATTTGAAATGTAAATACATAAAACATCAAAGAAAGATAAAATTATTAAAAAAGAAACATATTTGTTCTTGTCATTGGATGGCAAAATAATCTACTTCTAAACAAATGTGTTGTACTTAAAAGATATCTTGTTGCAAGGGTTGCAATTTATATTGGAAAAAAATGAATAAAAGTCATGAAAAAAGAATGGCAGACTCTAATAAAATGGAAACTTGAGTATTAAGCAGGGCTCACTAAATGAGATACAACACAACTGGAAATAATGGGAAAATAAATTAGAGAACCAAATGTCCTATTTAATTATAAAAATCCATTTGTCCAGATCTTAGATTTTGACATGATCCAATTTTCTTTCTCTCATATGCACACTAAGAATCAAGCATTAGATGGCAGCAAGTACCTTCATTCTTTAAATTGCCTTTCTGACATAACCATAAATGGTTTGCTTAATTGAGATATTATTCATTGTTTGTGCATTCAAATTCATCTTGTACATAAATAAAACTTTTGATTTATTTCAAATTTTGAGAAAAAGTGAAATATCTAAAACCAAGAGTGCTTTAATTTTCTTGCATGTCCTTGGTGAAAAATAAAGATACACTTTAAGTGAAAGTTAGAACATAAAGGTGATAGTTCAATGAAAACAATTACTACAGCAAACTACCCCCTTGGTTTAGTATATTGCAGAAATTCCTAATTCTCTTCTAGGTTATGTTAAAAAAAATCTAAGCCATGCTTCAGAGACCGGCAAATCTCTTGAGTTCAAGAATAGCCTGTTCTACAAAGTGAGTTCTGGAACACCCTGGGGCACACAATAAGGTACTTTCTCAAAAACAACAACAATGATAACAACAACAGCAACGACAACAACAGCAACAACAAGGACAATGACAATGTATACTGTTCTTTTAAAAATACTTCCAAGAAACATGGATATTAGTTAGGCCTCCATTTTCACAGGAGTGAAAGCAAATAGTGAAAGTGCATCACCCTTGATATAAATGTCCTATCCCTCTACTTCTGAATGCTGTGTGTTGCTGGCATAAATGGATAAATACTTAAAAGTGCAGTTTTATTTGTGTCCGTTATTTTAAAAGTTTTCTTCCGTCTTGTGGTCAGCTTAAAATGGGGACCTAAAGTGCAGTTTTGTTTGGACTTAGATTTTTAACAGTGAAAGGCATTTTTATATATTAATCTATATTTCTAAAATATTCTGCAATCATACCAGTGCCCTTGGAGTACTTTGGTTACATACATTTTTAAAAATCTGTCATAAAATATAACGTGTAAGAGCTGATGATTTCCTTCACTTACGGCTTGGTCTTTTTTCACATACCTCAGAATTTTGTAACAGGAGTTTTATCCAAATCACATGAGAATATCAAAATAACAGACCTAGGTATGGCAGTAAATGAAACTACACATAAGATTATTTTTGTCTTACATCAAAATTTCAGAGACACGGGTATTATAGTGATTCCATGAAACAAAACAAAACAAAAAGCATATTTTAACCATTCCTGTGATGGAGGTGGGATTTATTATTGTATGGAAGCAGGGCTTATGTCAAAAAAAGCTTAGATTCATCAAAACACTTAATTTTATCTGTATAAAAACATTCAGTGCATCAAGGTGTTTCAAATATCTGATAGAACCATGAACCATAACCTACTTTCCCCCTTCCAGGAAAGAGAAAAAATATATTTAGGAATACTAAAACTATCCTTAAAGGATAGTTTTATTTCTAGAATATGAAACAGTAAAATAATGTTCATAATTCCTTACCCCTCAGGACAGATAATAATAGATATTCCTACATGTAACAACAATAACAGCAGCTTGATGACAAGGAGTTGCTTTGAGGTGTAGGAGATTGAGGGTTAAGATGACAGGGTGTCTGAGAGGAGTGAGGCAGGGCTAATGCTGAGAAATGACATTGCCTATTCATATGGCCGCACATGGAACAGCCAGGTCAGTCCTGGCATCTGGGCCCTTTCAAGGTTTGGTGTGAGCTCAGAATTGATTGGGAAGAAGTCTTGTTTTTACTGATCTTTCGGGGTCAATGATTCTCCTCATTTGACATTAGTGTCAGGGAAGTACTTTATGACAAACAAGAGGTTTCAAAAGCCTCCTAGTTTCTGTCAGAACATGTTTTCACACAAGACCTAATTCTTCAGACCTAAATGACAGCCATGTTGCTCATGGTACATTATTTACCCTTATGTTTGAGGCGAATTTCATATGCATCCTGAGGATACTTTATTACTATTTTTTCATGATGTTTTATTATACCTTGTAAATTGTTTTTTATTTCTTTAAGAATTTCTTTTATTCTGTGTGTGTGTGTGTGTGTGTGTGTGTGTGTGTGTGTGTGTGTGTGTGTGTGCAAATCCCCACAGATGCCAAATATGAGCATAACATCTCCTGCAGTTGAACTTCTGCTTGTAAGCTGCAGAACATGGATTCTGGAAATCTTATTTAAGTATATGCTACTTCAAACTACCAAGCAATAAAACTCTTCTGCCTGCTAATAGGTTTTAATATATATAAGAAAATTTGAAAATCAATTGATTTCTTTGTGATACATCTTTGAAGCATTGAAAGCAGGATACCATATATTCATAGAATAAGTTGAAGTTATCCGTCATATTGTATCCATGAATGAATTTGTAAGTTGTTTAGTATTACATTTGTCATGTGTAAAAGCATGCAACACTGTATCAGTTCTATTGACTTTCTCTATGAGACTATTAGAATCATACACTGTATCTTCAACAAAAGGTTAACCATTATTTGCTTGTTGATTTTAAAATGATACAGTGGGAAGTGCTCATGAGTTCATTTATGACCTTATCAACAACATGTCAGATGGTGGTAGCAACATTTCCACATGCCTTTGCTCTAGATATTATTTGTAGACTTTATATTTCTATTTCAATCATATCTTTCAATGTTTACTGTTTTCTCCTTTATATTGCTGGAATGATGATTATAAATATTTTATGTTTTATTAATTTTTTTTACAAAATTGGTTATTCTTGTTTTTATTTTTGTCTTTATTCTTTTCTCTATTTTACTTCACTGTCATTCTCTAGTTTTTTTTCCTGTAATATCAGTTAGGAAAATAGATCATTTCTATTTAATTTTTTACTCTAATATCCGAATTTTCTATGTAAATTCAGACTCAGTGTAAAATATATTTAAAATATAAGTATATAATATTTTCTAGTACAATTAGCTCTTTTGTTATTAACTGGTCTTATATGAATGTTTCAAAGTCAAATTTTCATTGAAAGAGTTGCTCATATGTTAAAGCCTTGTGCTATGGTTACAGTGCTGGTGCTTATGTGTGTGATTATGAATGAGTAATGTCACCAACCCTTTTATAATATATTTTGCTGTAGGATCTCTCTACTATGACTATATTGGCCTCCACCATCACTGTAGATCAGGCAATGTTTGAACTTGTATTTTGCTGTACTTAGACTCTAAATTATGTGGAAAAATGGCATGTGATAGCAGACTTAATATTTAAGCCAATCAGTAAGTTTCCTATGTAGCCTCTATTGATAATATTTGGATATTTGGCTCAAGAATGCATTAATTTTTTTTGTTTTTCTTTTTTCCAATATTATACTTTTGTCTATCAATTTTCAAAATTAAATATTATATTTTATTAGGTATCTATCATCTTTCTAGTTTAGTCTATTTTTTCAAATAAGGTTATATATTTAATGCCCCACATGATCAATTTTTATATTTGCAAGCTGCAATTTATTTTTAATTTTGCTTCCTCTATTTTCTTATATTTCACTGCTGTTTCAATTGTCTGATTAATAACATATTCTAAAAATGATACTTTAAATGAGTAATATAACATTATTGATAATCTATGAATTCAATAGAATTCTGTGTCATATTTTCTTTTTTATTTATATATAAATATTAGTCCTCAGTAAACAGTATTTAAAGTAGAGTCATAGTTCAGAAACCATTGATTTCAATTATCCATGAATGTTCTACAATGCTTTTAATTTTAGAATATTTTATAATTTTATGTCTTTTATTCTTATATCTGAAGAATATATTTTATACACATTATGGGAAGTATTTCTGGACCTATCTTTTCTCAGAAGGATTATTTTGAATGGATGTTTTCTATAAAAAATTTCAACTTGAGCTTCATTCTGGTACACTAATTGTTGACCAATCAATGCGTTCAGTAAAGTTAGAAAAAAAGCATCTAGTGGAGTTCATTCTACCCTCTGCTCATCAGTCTACCTATGGTTTGCTATGGAGATTTTTTATGCTACAAGGCATGAGTTCTCACTCTTCATTTTGTGTTATATCATGAGAGAAATCTGATTGTGCTTTGTATGATATTTCTCTCTACATTTCTCATATCCTACCCTGAATAGTCACATTTCAGCATAAGGCTATGTCCATTGTACTGTTAGGATAGAAATCTTTAGCTTTATATAATTCAAGGCAGCTGCAGAGTTCTCCATCAAGTTTAGTGCAGAAGTTTAAGGTACCTGCAGTGCTCAGATGTCTCTGAATGTAAAGTAGCCTCAAATCTGAGTTTCCAGATTTCCTTCACTTCCAATATGATATGATTCTCATGCTGCTGCATCATACAGGCATGTGTATATGTGTGCATACATGTGTGCATATGTATGTATGCATATATGAGAAAGAGAGAGAAGGGGAGAGAGAGGGAGGGAATGAGGTAGAGAGGGAGTGGGAGGGAACGGGAGAGAGAGAGGATAGAGGAGAAAGAGAGACAGATGGAGAGTATGCATGTGGTGTATATGCATAATATTGTGACATATATATATGAGTGTATGTACTTGCACATTCACATGCCATGGACCAAGGAGGATCTCAGGTATCTTTCTCTACTGCTTAACTTACATTTGGACAGGATCTCTAACACAAGAAGAAGTTCCTTGTTGGTGAGGCTCACTAGGGAGATCATCGGTTTCTGCTCCCTTGTATGGCAATTAGAATCATGAACAGATTCTATATTTGTCCTAGAGATTTGAACACACATTCTCATGCTGGAAAGCAAGCATCCTTGCCCATTAAATTACCTTGCAGCCTTTCTGCAGCTTATGATCACATTGCTTCTTTTTAGGATCTATATTCTTAAATTTCTGCAAGTGACAATATTTATCTACTAATAGGTATTCTATCTTCTCTAGAAAAAAAAGTGTAAGACTGTTGGCATTATAAATACATTACTTGACTCATTTCTTTTGTGGTATATTGTTGACATCCCTACCTTTCAGCCACATTTAATTTTTCTTGATGTTTGTTTTTAAAAGAATCTAGACCATTACAATAAACTAATAATGTTATACTTATTGATAAATATTTAATATACATGCTATAATTTTAAATATGATTGTAGAATAATTTTACAATGATGTGTAAAAACATACTTTAAACAAAGTAAGTCTATATTATTTCAATATAATGATTTTAAAGAAGTAAATGTAAAAATAATTTTTTGTTCTATATATTCTTATACATTTAGGATGAAAAGTCTTTATTCATCTGAAAGAATACTAGTTATATATCTGATATGTTAAAAAAAAACAAAATCCAGAAGGAAGTTGAACCCTGAGGGAAAGAATTACATTTTTATTCCAAAGGAATAAAGATTCTACTTAATCAGAATACCCACCGTTTAAAAGACTTGTTTTCTAAATATAGAAAGATCGTATGGAGTTGGGTGGTATAGAGGCGGGATAGATCTGGAAGGAGATGAGGGGCAAAAAATTATAAACTAAATAGACAGTATAAAAATATTTCAATTAGAAAAGAAACATATATGCTCCTGAGCTTAATATTCTTGATAGATTTGGTGTGAGTGCATTCAATGCTTCATGTGTTAAACATGCAGGAAAAGTTTTTAAAGCTGATTTTCTCTTTATAACATATAAGTCCTGAAAGTCAAACTTACATAATATTGTTAGTGCCTTTATCACACAAGCCTTGTCATCAACTTTAGAGTAGACATATGTTTTATAATATTATAAAAGAAGTCATTATCATTACTATAGAATTCCAGAAACACAATCTAGAACATCAAAAGCGGCAGTTCTTTGACATCATACTAGCCTTGAATTGTAGGATGAGATACGAGCACTGAATCTTTGATCTATGTTGACTGACATGTTGTGCTTCACTTATTCTCAAAGGTCCTAATACAATAATACATAATAAAAATATACATAATACAAATAAAAAGCATAGTGTAATGGAAACTACAAAAAAATGCCTTAAAATAATAAGGACCAATTATTTCCTACCTTTCTTTAATCAAGAAGAATTTTCATTAAACTGTGTTTTTTGATATATATATATAATTTCTTGGAATTAACATGACAACTATAGTTATGTTTTCCTATATTGATGGTTATCATTTCAAGGCAAATATTTTCTAAGAACCATTTCACTGCATTTCTTTTAAAGTGGGGTTTTATGAATTAGCACATAAAAATCATGTATTTTAATCATACTCAGAATGTTCGGTAGAATAAAAATATTTTAACTTTTAAAACCAAAATTACTACTAATAACCAAAGAAGAAAAGATAGGAATATATATAAAATATACACATATTTTTTCAATAAATGGTTTAGTGAATAACCTTCTCAATTATGAAAATATTCAGAGGAATCTAAAAATATGTTGAAGAACTCATTCTTGATAGAAGCAATCTTCTGCGTTACAACCCAAGGAAAAAAGCCTGTTGAAATGCAAAGTGTAGAGATCCCATTAAGAGACACTTCAGAGCATCTTGTAGTACTTGTCTCCCTTTGAACAGGTAGAGGATTCTACTGAAACATTTCTTTATATGTTAAACATTTCTTTTTCCATATGCTGGATCATGCACAGACAGCTTCTGTTTTCATCATCAGCTAACATGTCTACAAAAATTTTGAAGTGTCTAAATATTTCCCTTGTGATTAGAAGAACTTTCTATTCTTCTGTATCATGGTACTTGAAAACTTAATTCAAAAAAGAAAAAAATTAAGTTTATTACACTATAAAATGCCATCATTTCTGGACAGAACCATTTCTGTTCTTTAAAATAAAGGGTCTTCTGGCAATCCACTCTGGCTATCAGTGGCAATTAGAGTCAAAGTAATATTTGTTCCCACAGAACCTACCTGTACTCGATATTTACAACAAGGTGTGAAAGGCCACAGGAACCATGTACTAATGTGGTATCGATGGAGAGTATAAATAATTAGGTCCCTTGACAGTCTTTTCAGACTACAAATATTTGCTCCATAAAATCTTCCAATTAGATCAAGACTCACAAAAAAGTATCTTCTCACAATTAAAGTGATAATTATAGCTATTTTAATATTAAAAGTTCACAATCCATTTAATGAAAACACTGGCCTTTAAAAGTAAAATAAAAGTATACTTAAACATTTCCATATAGTTTGTTTGTTTGTTTGTTTTGCTTAATTGTGGATGGTGAAGTTGGCTCTACAGGTAATGGATCTTGATTCTACTCTGAGAGACTGAACTTAATCCCCAGGAAACACAGGGTCTGGTTGAAGAAGAGAACTAATAATAACAAGTTGTCCAGTTGACTCTAGAGTTCTCACAACAAATAAGATTTATATAAACGCATTTCATATATTTCTTTTTTGATTGTATGTGATTTAATAAGAATTTATGAAAGGGAAATAGTGAAATTAATTACATGGGAAAATTAACAAATTTAGCTATCTTCACAAGACAATTTTTAACTCTGAATTCTATTCTGAATGAAGTACACTGTAAATTCTAAGCATTTATTATAATAATCAAATTTTATATACCATGTAATAATAATTTTTGCATTATATACAATGTGAGTATTACAGTAGAAACTATGGACATAAGACCTAAAATATCAATTCCTATAATATCTGCTCCACTGTACCTTCCTCGTAGTTTATAATGCATTTTCACAATGTATTTTCCCCTTGATTTTATGTTCAGAAAACACAGGAAAATAAGGTATGGGAAATGTACTCAAGAACAATTGTACCTTACTATGACAGAAATGTGTTCATTACTCTCATATCAGATAAGTATAAATTATTTTAGTAGTTAAATATTTGTTTTAATCCTGCCAGGAAAATCATTGTCAAAAACACTTTTAAACAAGAATGCATGGACACTGGAATGCATGGACACTGGAATGCATGGAATGTCTAGATCTAGCAGTCAAATTTTGAATTTATCTTTGTTGAATAGGTATTTTGTTCCAAGAATTATATTTTGTATCTGGTCTTCTGCCCTATGTGATTTCTGATTGAGTAGAAGGTCTAAACCCAGTTTAGGGGCAGGACTGCTGGTGGCCAGTGTGATCTCTTGTTGAGTATGGTGCCCTCACCTAGGGTTTAAGGGATGGAACATAGAGTACATAGGGTATAAGGGTATTAAGGAGGGAATGGTCAATTGGAGATGATATTCATCCTGAGATACAGAAATAGAGTGGAGTGGCTCAGTGAAGAGCTGAACTTTACTGGAGTTCTAGTGGCCAGTGTGGCCTTTGTTCCAGGGAGAGTCTCTCTCCGAGCTTGGAGCTGGACATGCCATTAAGAGGGGAGGAGATGTTTTGGACAAAGTCTGGCAGGACAATAAGGGTGTGGAGTAGGTCACATGCCAAGCATAAATTCCCAAATTGCTCTAAGTGTTCTTTCCAGATTCTAGCTATTATAAATAAGGTGCCTAGTGAAGCATGTGTCCTTGTATGTTGGGGCATCTTTCGGGTAAATGCCCAGGAGTAGTATCGATGGTCATCAGGTAGTACTATGTTCAATTTACTCAAAATCTACCAGACTGATTTCAACAGTGGTTGTACCAACTTGCAATTCCATTAAAAATGGAGGAGTGTTCCTATTTCTCCACATCCTAGCTAGCATCTGCTGTCACCTGAGGTTTTTCTCTTAGCCTTGCTGACTGGTGTGAGGTGGATTTTCAGAGTCATTTTGATTTGCATTTTTCTGATTACTAAAGATGTTGAACATTTCTTTAAGTTCTTCACCATTCTATATTCCTCAGTTCTTTGTTTAATTCTGTACCCAATTTTAACAGGGTTATTTGGTTCTCTTGAGTCTAACTTCTTGTTTTTTTTTTTTCTATATATTGGATAATTAGCCCTCTATTGAATGTAGGATTGGTAAAAATCATTTCCCTCTCTGTTGGTGACTGTTTTGTCCTAATGACAGTGTCCTTCGCCTTACAGTGCTTTGCAATTTAATGAAGCCCCATAAATTGATTCTTGATCTGAGAGCATAAGCCATTGGTATTTGGTTCAGGAAATTGTTCCCTGTGTCTACGTGTTCAAAGATCTTATCTATTTCCTCTTCAATTAGTTTTAGTGAATCTAGTTTTATGTGGAGATCCTTGATCCACTTGGACTTGAACTTTCTACAAGGAGATAAGAATGGATACATTTGCATTCTTTTACATGCTGACCACCAGTTGAAACAGGACCATTTTTTGAAAATGCTTTCTTTTTTTTTTTTGCTAGATAGTTTTAGTTCCTTTGTCAAAGATCAAGTGAGCACAGGTGTGTGGGTTGATTTCTGGGTCTTCAGTTCTATTCCATTGATCTACCTGCCTGTCTCTGCACTGATACAGTAAAACAATTTTTATCACTATTGCTCTGGAATACAGCTGGAGTTTAGGGATGGTGATTACCCCAGATGTTCTTTTATTGTTGAGAATATTTTTCACTATCCTGGGATTTTGTTATTCCAAATGAATTTCCAAATTGCTCTTTCTAAATTTGTTAAGAATTGACTTGGAGTTTTGATGAGGACTTCATTGAATCTGTAGATTGCTTTCAGTAAGATGACCAATTTTTTTCTACGTTAATCATGCCAATCCATGAACAAGGGAGATCTTTCCATCTTCTGAGATCTTCAATTTCTTTCTTCAGAGATGTGAAGTTTTTGTCATACAGATCTTTTATTTGGTCTGTTAGAAATACACCAAGGTATTTTATGTTATTTGTAATTATTATGGAGGGTGCCATTTCCCTAATTTCTTTCTCATTGGGTTTATATTTCGAGTAAAGGAAAGCTACTGCTTAGTTTGACTTGATTTTATATCCAGTCACTTTGCTGAAGTTGTTTATGAGGTTTAGGAGTTCAGTGGTGGAATTTTGGGGGTCATTTAAGTATACTATCATATCATCTACAAATAGTGATATTTTGACTTCTTTTCCAATATTTATCCTGTTGACCTCTTTTTTGTTATCTAGTTGGTCTGGCTATGACTTCAAGTACTATATTGAATAGGTAGGGAAAGAGTAGTCAGTCTTGTCTAGTTGTCTAGTCCCTGATTTTAGTGGGATTGCTCCAAGTCTCTCTCCATTTAGCTTGATGGTGACTACTCATTTGCTGTATATTGCTTTTACTATATTTAGGTATGGACCTTGAATTACTGATCTTTCCAAGACTTTTAAAATGAAAGCGTGTTGAATTTTGTCTAATGTTTTCGAAGCATCTAATGAGTTGATCATGTGATCTTTTTCTTTGAGTTTGTTTTCATAGTGGATTACATTGATGGATTTCCCAATATTGAACCATCCCTGCAACCCTGTGATGAAGTCTACTAGATCATGAGGGATGATCATTTTGATGTGTTCTTGGATTTACTTTGTGAGAATCTTATTGAGTATTTAGCATCAATATTCATAATGGAAATTAGTCTGAAGAACTCTTTCTTTGTATGTTCTTTTTGTGGTTTAGGTATAAGTACAATTTTGGCTTCATGGAACGAATTGAATAGTGTACGTTCTCCTATTCTGTGAAATAATTTGGAAACTATTGGTATTAGGTCTTCTATCAAGGTCCGATAGAATTTAGCACTAAACCCATATGGTTCTGGGCTTCTTTTGGTTGTTGTGAGACTGTTAATACTGCTTCTATTTCTTTAGGGTAATGGGACTGTTGACTTAATTTGCTATTTAATATCAGTCTAGAAAATTTTACATTTCATCGAGATTTTCCAGTTTTGTTGAGAATAGGCATTTGTCGTAGGATCTGATGATTTTTTGAATTTCCTCAGTTTCTGTTGTTATATCTCCCTTATCATTTCTGATTTTGTTAATGTGGATACTGTCTCTGTGCTCTCTGGTTAGTCTTGTTAAAGGTTTATCTATCTTGTTGATTTTCCCAAAGAGCCAGCTCATGGTTTTATTGATTCTTTGCATAGTTCCTTTTGTTTAAACTTGGTTGATGTCAGTCACGTGTTTGATCATTTCCTCCCTTCTACTCCACTTGGGTGTATTTGCTTCTTTTTGTTCTAGAGCTTTCAGGTGTGCTGTCAGGCTGCTGTTTTATGTTCTCTCCATTTCGTTTTGGAGGCACTCAGATCTGTAAGTTTTCCTCTTAGCACTGATTTCATTGTGCCCCATAAGTGTGGGGATTTTGTGCCTTCCTTTTCAATAAATTCTAAAAAGTCTTTTATTTCTTTATTTCTTCCTTAACCAAGTTGTCATTGATTAGAGCATTGTTCATCTTCCATGTGTATGTAGGTTTTCTATTGTTTTCTTTGTTATTGAAGAAGAGCCTTAGTCCATCCTGGTCTTGTAGGATGCATGGGATTATTTCAATCTTCTTTATCTGTTGAGGCCTGTTTTGTGACTGATTATGTGATCAATTTTGGAGAAGGTAACATGAGGTGCTGAGAAGGAGATATATTATTTTGTTTCAGGTTGAAATGTTCTATATATGTCTGTTGAATCTATTTGGTTCATAACTTCTGTTAGTTTCACTGTGTCTCTTTTTCGTTTCTGTTTCTATGATCTGTTCATTGATTAGACTTGGGTGTTGAAGTCTTTCATTATTATAGTGTAAGGTGCAATGTGCACCTTGAGCTTTAGTAAAGTTTATTTTATGAATGTGGGCAACTTTGCATTTGGAGCATAGATATTCAGAATTGAGAGTTCATCTTGGTGGATTTTTTTCTTTGATGATTATGAAGTGTCCTTCCTCATCTTTTTTGATAACTTTTTGGAGAAAGTCAATTTTATTTGATAATGGAATTGCTCCACCAGCCTGCTTCTTGAGACAATTTGCCTGGAAAAAAGTTTTTTCTCCGTCCTTTTCCTCTGAGGAACTCTCTTTGTCACTGAGGTATATTTCCTGTATGAAGCAAAATGTTGGGTCCACTTTATGTATCCAGTTTGTTAGTCTGTCTTTTTACTGTGGAATTGAGTCCATTGATGTTGAGAGCTATTACAGTCCAATGATTGTTGGTTCCTATTATTTTTGTTTTAAGGGAGGGAAATTAATTGTGTGTGGCTATCTTTTTTTTTGGGGGGGGGTTACTTGAAAGATGATTGCTTTCTTGCTTTTTCTAGTGTGTAAATTTTTTTGTGTGTGGGGGTGTGTTGGAGTTATCCTCTGTAAGACTGAACTTGTAGAAAGATATTGTGCAAATTTGGTTTTGGCATGGACTATCTTGGTTTCTTCATCTATGGTGATTGAGAGTTTTGCTGGATATAGTAGCCTGGGGTGGCATTTGTCTTATCTCAGGGTATGTATGACTTTTTCCCCTCACTGCTTTTAAATTCTTTCTTTATTTTGTGCATTTGGTGTTTTATTATGTGACAGGGGGAATTCTTTTCTAGTCCAATCTATTTGAAGTTTTGTAAGCTTCTTTTATGTTTATGACCATCTCTTTCTTTATTTTAGGAATGGGAAATTTCTATAATTTTGTTGAAGATATTTACTGAATCTTTAGGGAATCTTTGCTCTCTTATATTCCTATAATCTTTAGGTTTGATCTTGTTATTGGTCATTGTGTCCTGAATTTCCTGGATGTTTTGGTTAGGATCTTTTTGTGTTTTGCATGTTCTTTGACAGTTGTGTCAATGTTTTCTATTGTATCTTTTGCCCCTGGTATTCTTTTCTCTGTTTTATTTTGTTGGTTGTATTTGCATCTATGACTCCTGATCTCTTTCCTATGTTTTCTATCTCCAGGGTTGTCTCCCTTTGTGGTTTCTTTATTGTTTCTATTTCCATTTTTAGATCCTTGATGGTTTTATTTATTTCCTTCACCTGTTTTGTTGTGCTTTTCTGTAATTTTTAAGGGATTTTTGTCTTTCCTCTTTAAACACTTCTACCTGTTTAGCTGTTTACCTGTCCTGTCCTATATTTCTCTAAGGGGGCTATTTATGCCCTTCTTAAAATCCTCTAACTTCATCATGAGATGTGATTTTAAATCAGAATCTTGGCTTTGCTAGTATGTTGAGCTATCCAGTACTTACTGTGTTGGGGTAGTGGAATGGTTTTATCCCCCCTTACATATTATCTGTATATCATTTTCAAATGTTATCCCTTTCCCCCATCCCATTCGCCCTCCCCCATCCCCCTGCTTCTATGAGGATGTCAAGTGGCCTTGGTCTGTTGCTTAGGTTCTTGCACTTCCCTCTTGCCATCTGGTTTTCTCTGGTATTAGTTGGTCTTACTCTCTCTGACAGTGTCTTCACCCTCCTGTAAGTCTGTGTGTCAGCCCTCATGGGAGACCAGCTCTCTCCAGAGGGGAGTGGAAAGGAATTTGTGGGATTCTGACCCAGACTGCTCCTTGATTCCTGTGTCCTAAGGGCTTTGGCCAGGTCCCTCTGAGCAGAAGTGGTGGTCTCACTTGTCCTCTAAGGTTTGTCAGAACTCTTGGAATACCCGCTCTATCCTGGAGGGATCTAGCTACAGAGAGATGTGGTGAAGTGTCAGTTCTGGGTGCAGACAGAAACCAGATCTCAATATATTTCTTAAAAGATGAGTGTTATTAAATAAGCTCCTCCTGGGAATGGCATATAAACAGTACAACATTTCTTTTATAATACATGCATTTGTGCGAGTATGTGAGTGTGTATATGTCTGTCCGTGTGTGTGTGTGTGTGTGTGTGTGTGTGTGTGTGTGTGTGTGTGTGTATTTCACAATGTGTGAATGCATAGGGTAGTACATAGTTTATATCTGATGTCTTCCTTGATTGCTCTCCAGATTATTCATTGAAGTAGGATCTTTTTGAACCTAGAAATTGTATAGTTTTGGATAATAAAATTGGCTCATTTTATCTGTGTCTACTTCTCAGAACTGGAATAATAAGCATGATTAGCAATGTAACCTCTATATGGGTTGCTGGAATCTGAACATCACCCTTCATGGTTTTGCCAGAAACAGTTTAACCAATGTGCCATCCCCAAGCCCTAAAAAAGTTTTTAAAATAGTCAAACAACTTATTTTACACATTTTATCATTATTTTATTATAGGAAACCTTTTAATTATTTAATGCTTACCTCTCTGTTTTTTACTATAACTTATTCTAAATCACTTTTTCTAACATATAACAGCAGAGTTCTAGCAAGAGATAGAGAGAAATTTAGATAACGATTGAGATAGAGAAAGATAAATATAGGGATAGTGATGGAGATGATATAGGTATAGATAGAAAAGATATAGATAGAGGTGTGTTATTAATAAAGATTAGATAAAGATAGAGATTACATATATAGATATGTATGTCTATATCTCAAATCCCCAAAACCAGCCTGCCTCTATTTTTCCAAGATGCATATCATTTGTTCTGGTTAAATATCTTCAAAACAACTCAGTGTGGTAAGTCAGCTAGACTTTACCCCACCTATGCCATATACAACCTCCAGAACTAGTGTTGATACCTTGTTGACACATACTACAGTCTACTTAATTGTCAGATTCAAGACTGCCTGTAACACATCAGTTTCACTGCCTACACATGTTTAAAAGAAATGAAATGAAAAAAAGATGTGAAAATTTCAGAATTGAATTCAGTAATACCATAGAAATACTCAAACTTGAGTTTACAAGCTGAAATAATGATGACATTTGAAAAACTCTTCTTTTAAAAAGTAAAATTAGAATAGAAATAAAAAGCCTTACCAACAAAATAGATAAAGAAGAGAGAATATCCAGACTAGAAGACAAGGGATATTATCACACAAAAATATTACAAATTACAAATACATGTAAGTAAAATACAGAATCTGGGAGATGCAATGGAAATAATATATCTTTAAATTCTAAGTATAGAAGAAAAAGTAAAATTAATCAGCTAAAATCATAAAATAATTCTGAAGCAATTGGAAAAGGAAATTTACTTTTTATTTGAAATGAAAGTTGTTTCTTTCATTTATATCCTGTAGGGTAGTGACCGGGTTTTATTTTATTACTTTCAGTGCTTTGAGTTTCACCCTTAACTCTTTGATCGTTTTGGAATTAGCTGTTATATAATGTGAAAGATATGGTTTTATTTCATGTTGGAATCCAGTTTTCCAGCAACATTTGATGACAAGACAGTCTTCTTCACCTGTGTTTTCTTGGCATCTTTGCCAAAGATTATATGGATATACCTATGTGAAAAAAAGTAAATGAAAAGAAAATTTGAAATGATTATACAAGAAAACCTCACCGAACTATATGACAGAGCCATTCAAAAGGAGAAAGAGAGGGGCTGGAGAGATGGCTCAGTGGTTAAGAGCAGTGACTGCTCTTCCAGAGGACCTGAGTTCAAATCCCAGCAACCACATGATGTCTCACAACCATCTGTAATGGGATCTGATGCCCTCTTCTGGTGTGTCTGAAGACAGCTCAGTGTACTCATATATAATAAATAAATAAATAAATAAATAAATAAATAAAAAAGTAGAAAAAGAGTATATAAGACAGAGAGTATATAAGACTAGTAAAGAAAGGCCCTACTGTATATCATTGTTAAAACCTACAGGGTTGGTATCGATGATTTTTGAGTGCTTTGGACATTTCATAGGAATAAAATATTAAAAAATTCATCATACAGTAAACAAATGCATCATTAATAATTTCAAAAGTTCAGTGTTGCTTTTCAACATTAACTACATCGCATTTCCCAGGTCTTTTTGACCTGATAAATAGGAAATTAACATTTAAAACAAGGACATATATTAACTTGGTAATAGGGACATTACAATAAAGTTATCCAAAATATAATTTGTCTAAGCACTTCCATAATTTTAGTGTTAATTGTGTAAAATTTATCTCATATACAATCTAGTAATATGAAAACTGGTAATTTTAAAATGGAATAAAACTTATTTTATAATTTAAAAAAGAAAATATGTGATTTTGATAATTCTTTATATGACTACAGTACATATATTTTCTCCATGAAAATGAACAAAATATTTGAACCAGGGGATGGTACCTTCTTAATGGTTTGTTAAAACTTTTAAGTATAACAATTGTTACTAAATTCTCTCTAGGATGTAAGCTGACAATTAAAATTTTATATTAAATTATTCTAAATATATTAAACTATTTATTGATGTTTTACTGTGAAATAGACCCTGGATTTAAATGTATCCTTTCTTGTATGCATGAAAGTTATAGTTGAAAGAGCTGTTTATATCAATTTAGGGATTTTGTTCCTGTGTGTGTTGTTTCTTTTTGCTTCCTTTCCTTGGTTTCTGTAGTTTTCAATAAGGACTTTTCACATCTCATTTTCTTACTATAAGAAGAGTTGTTATGGAAGCATATTACTTTCTGCCTATTTCAAATAATATGAATGGCCCACTCTTATTATTAATATAAATTCAGTAACTGCTCATCAGTTTTGTCACCACATAAGTCTGTGCTGTGTAAATGACATGCAAATTTCCCCTAAGCAAACAACGGATTCAGCCACCAACTGTCAAGATGAAACTGGTGATATGCTTGTATTTTAATGTATGATTTTAGAGAAAAAAATTCACTGAAATAATGTTTACTCTTCTTAATTTTATAGTTCCAGAAGTTTTGATATGTTTATTTCCATGGCCGTTGTGAGTAGAGCAGGAATATTTAGTGTCCAACAGGAAATAATTTGTCAACCAGGTTTTATTCCAATCTAATTACACCCATCTGGTACATAAGGCTTAGCACATGTGTGGTAACCAGTGAAATGAATAAGCTGTCCTTTTGTTACTGTAATCAATAGTGATGTGAGAATAAAGTATCTTTGCTTGCTGTTAAGTTTTATTATATGCAATGGAAAAAATGAGATAACTGTTAATTTATTATCAAGGTTTTCAAATACGGGAAATAAGAGTAACAAATATAACAAACTGTCAGTGAACGCTACACTACACTGTAAGTCTAAAACTCTACATAGTTTGCATGCAGAAAGAGAAAATCCTTAACTGTCTGAGAAGACTTATCTTTATCTCATTTAGTATGAGTGATTTAAGCAAGACAACAGGACAAACAAACGAAAGAAAATTTAAGTCTCATTTATGAATGAAAATAGAGTATGTTTAAGGGACATATATAGGTGACATGTAGGTCCTTGATCTTATAGATAAGCACTAGTAAAACCACTGAAGTTAAATATCCATGGTTTTCTCTTAACTGGGAGAGACATGTAAACTGTGCGTAATACTCTTGTGACTTTTCTTCTGTATGGCAAGGTAACATTAACTTCTCCAGACCCTAATCATAAGCAGATTTGTCACAGTCAATATCTAGTGCTTTTCTCTCTCAGACCCTTAATATAAATTTTAACTTTCTTGTATTTTATTGGATATTTTCTTTATTTACATTTCAAATGTTATTCCCTTTCCATGTTTCCCCTCTGTAAACTCACTATCCCATACCCCCTCCCCCTGATCCTATGAGGGTACTCCCCTACCTACCCTACTCAATACATCCTGCCTGTCTGCCCGCCTGCCAGCCTTGGCATTCTGCTACTCTGGGGCATCGAGGCTTCACAGGACCAAGGGCCTCTCTACCCACTGATGCTGTACAAGGCCATCCTCTGCTACATATGCAGCTAGAGCCATGGGTACCTCCATGTGTACTCTTTGGTCTGTGGTTTAGTTCTTAGGAGCTCTGGGGTTCTGCTTGATTGATATTATTCTTCTTAAGGGGTTGCAAACCCCTTCAGCTCCTTCAGTCTTTTCTTTAACTCCTCCATTGGGGACCCAGTTCTCAGTCCAATGGTTGTCTGTGAGCATCTGCCTCTGTATTGGTCAGGCTCTGGCAGAGCCTCTCAGGATACATCTACACCAGGATCCTGTTAGCAAGCACTTCTTGGCATCCACAATAGTGCCTGGGTTTGGTGACTGGATATGCGATTGAATCCCATGTGAGGCAGTCTCTGGATGGGCTTTCCTTCGGTCTCTGCTCCACAATCTGTCCCTGTATTTCCTCCTGTGAGTATTTTCTTTCCCCTTCTAAGAAGGACTGAAGCATCCACACTTGGGTCTTCCTTTTTCTTGAATTTCATGTGGTCTTACAAGCTTTCTTTTACCTGGTGCCTGACAGCTTCCTGTTACTCTATAGAATCTATTTTATGGAAAATATCACTTGTATTTTACAAGAAGAGGTTCTGCGTAGTCTAGAGGTAATCTTTGTTATGAAAATGGGATTGACTTAATTATCACCTAGAAAATATTTTCCCCAATCTTTGCTGTGTTTAAATAACCCTGAATTAAACTACATGGTGTCAAAATCTTTAAAATAGAGCCAAAATATCTACTGAGTCCTGTTGAATTGGTCTTCCTTCTTTCCTCTAGTTGATAGACCCTGTTGTCTCTGGGGTTTGCAGAGAACCTGACAAACATACTAAGTGTCAATTTTTGTTGTCTTTATATGGTTAATTATTTCATCTGAAAGCTATTAAATGACAAATAGGTATCTGTGTTATCCTGTTAAATGAGAAGCCAAATAGTCTGGCAGGCATTCAAAATTTTAACAATAGAAAATCTCATTTGAACCGAGAAGCATGACAACTTGGGTTCAGTAACTTTGGCTTTCTCTCTAAACTACAGGTAAAAACATCAAAAACATTTTCATTTGTAACAGCAACGTAACACAGGCATATAGAGCATGAAGATGCTTCTCTGGCATTGGTTAATGATGTCCAGATGTTCAGATCTACTTAGGTAGCACAGTTACAATGTTCTGCTCCTTTGTTTTGCCATTTTTATTTTTAATTTTTTCCTCCCTTGTCACATGCTGTAATTTGAGTGAGATCTCCCCACTAAGTCCAACCCACTAACTGGATTAGACTTTGAGGTTTAAAACCGTTCACTACTTCTACCGTACCCTCTTTGCTGTCTGCTTAGGATTTAAGATCTAAGCTCTCTACTTTGTACCTGCTACCATGCTTCCCAGCCATAAAGGAGGTGGATCCCAATCCCTCTAAACCATAAGCCCAAATACACCTTTCCTTCCATAAATTGTCTTTGTCAAAATGGTCATAGCAATAGAAAAACAACAAATTCAGAAGTTAGTTTCTATGAGTAGAATTTCACTGTAACTAACAGAGAATCTAAGAAAGTTGTAATTGCAGGTAGCCATGTTGTAAGAGCTGAGTCATTTAGGTCTTTTGACATTAGACATTTTGCTAGAGAATTTGGTAACACTGCTGGGTTTCAGTTTTGCCTTTGTGGAATATATTCTCAGCATCCTTTCATCTCTCCATTTTGAGGTTGCCATATATATTATGTAACATTATAGGTTAGAAGAATGGAATTGACTTTTGAGTTTACAAGAGATGAAAATTAAAAAGTTTCTAAGCCTGAAAAATACCTTTGGACTTCTAAATAGAGTGCATACTAAAATGCCATGAGGACTTTAAGAGTTTAACTAAGTGAAGTTTGAATTATGACATGGACATAAGATTTTGAAGGCCCGGAAGTGTAATGAGAATATACCCCACGGGCTCAGATGTATGGAAGTTCAGTCCGCAGTTGTTGATGTATTCTGCTGAGGCTTAGGAGATGTGGCCTTGCTAAGGGAAATGTCTCAGTAGAGATGAGCTTTGAGATTTGAAGCTCTGCTATAGCCACTGAAACCTCTCTGCTGTTTGCTCTCCCCTGCTCTTACTACAAGTTTTCCCCTTCCTCATTCCTCTTTTCATCCCCTCTTTGACCCAGATCCCTCCAGTGCCTATTTTATATTCCATTCTGAATGAGATTCAAGTATCCTTCCTTGTGTCCTCTTTGTTACTTAGCTTCATTGGGTCTGTAGAGTGTAGCCTGAGCATGCTGTGCTTCATGGCTAACGTCTATACATGAGTGAGTACATACTGTCTGTGCTCGTACTTTCGAGTCTGGATTACCACACTCAGAATGATATTTTCTAGTTTCATCCCTTTGTCTGCAAATTTCATGACATACCTGTTTTTAATAGCTGAATAGTATTCCATTGTGCAAATGACCTACATTTTTGTTATATGTTTTTCAGTTAAGGACTTCTAGGTTATTTCCAGTTTCCAGCTATTAGAAATGAAGCTGGTAGGAATGTAATGGAGGAAGTCTCTTAACCTAATATACCTTATGTGAAAGAAAATGACCTTAAATCTAATCTTATGTAGATGATAAAGGCCTTTAAAATGGGAAAAAATGTCCCTTAAAGAAATATAGGAAAATGCAATCAAACATGGAGAGGCCCTTAAAGATGAAATAAATAAATATAATTTAAAGGAAAATACCATCAAATAGGTGAAAGAAATGAATAAAACATTTCAAAGGTTTACAATTTTTTAATATTAAAATCATACAGAGAACTCATTTTAAAGAATAGAAACTTAGTATCACATCATTGATTCAGGCAACCAATGGAAGAAATATGTTCTAAAAAATAAGACTGCACACATTTGAATTCTAAAGAATCCTACACACATATTTGCATGTAGGCACTCATATATTCCTCCACAAGTTAATTTATATTATCATGGGCACTATTGATTCCAACCAGAGGAGATTTTTTTGACACATATAACTAATAGAGTAATTTTCTAAAGGATCAAAAAAGGAAAGAAACAGAAATATCTGACACCAATTGAAACCTTTTGCCTGGAGAAAATGTTTGTTAGTATGAATTACCTCAATCCTCATAGAAATATGGTATATAAAATAATATAATTATCAAAGAATATGATCAATCTAACTAAGTTAGTGAGGGAATAGTACATTGAATTTGATTTAACCTCCCTCAAAATGGCTATCTCAGCCATTACCTGAGTGACTGTCATTATTAAATTATCATCTACCAAACTATAATGCCTGAGACTTTATTTGTTTCATTATCCTCACTTGGACTGAGATTAATTGCAAAGTTCAAGGTAGAATTATTATTTTTAAGTTTTATGCATTTAATAATGAAGGAAACCATACAAAAGCCCAAATGTTTATGACATAGTTTGTCGCTATTACTCAAGAAAAATTGCCTTCCTGAAAAAACACTGAACAAAATGAAGGAGAATGTAAAACTGAAAGTATGAAGCAAATTTCGTTGCAGAAGACACCCTGTATTTGAGGCAGGAATCTTGAAGGATCCTAGGTAGAAAGGACTTGAATGCTTTTCTGAGGGCTTAGCTTTCACAGTTCAGGAAGGTTCTATTCAAAGTTCCAAGGAGAAAAGAAACTAATAGTTCTATTGACTTGTGAAGCAAACAGACCAGAACAGTGACCAGAATTACAAGGTATCTCTAAGGACCTGATAAGTGGTAAGCATGCCTCTGTGGCAACCAAAAGCTCTGTAATTAGACTTACGGTCCACTCAACAGTATGGCAATTTTACCTGGCCCTGAAAACCTAGGCAACAATAAAGGACTAGTGGGTCTTGGGTTTTAGAGGAGAACTTTATACTAACACTTATCTAAACTCTTATAAATCATGTCATTCAAAATACTTACAAACTCAGAAAAGGATATGTTCCAGTGCTCATCAACAAAGATTCTCTGCAACATAGAGTGATCCTTGCAAAGAACACAACTGGTAAAAATGCAAATACCAACTCATTACTAGGGACTTAGACATAGTGGGTACATCTAGCTAATCTGTCAATTTTAGTATTGTTACCTACAAGATTATATCTGTGATAATTTCAAGGCAACTTATGTACTTAGGTAGAAAGGACTTGAATGCTTTTCTGAGGGCTTAGCTTTTACAGTTTTACTTATTTAGAAGGGAGGTTTAAAATGTTTAGTTCATAGAAAGTGAGAATGCTGTTATTATCGTCATATTATCCACTAGAAAAAAGAACCAAGGTTTTAGTTGGAGGTACAGAGTTTACATAGAAAGGAAATGTTATGTAGATGATCATCAAATACTTCCACATTTGATGAATGAAGAGTACAAACTACAAATGAAGAGTAAAAAGTGTTCTGGAGCATTTCAGATATTTATTAGATAACAATGTTATCTAAGAATGGAGCTATGCTTTTTTCCCCATAGGCATACTATTTTCTACATGGAGACATAACTGACTATATTCTTTTTCTGAATAAAAGAATACTATCTTCCTCTCTTTTCACTTTGAATGTTTCAGGAATCTTCATTCAGCTCGGATAGGCAGGCAGACAAATAAATAGACTGTTAATAAATGGACAACATTACACAGATAGATAACATAGATAATATAAAAAATTAAAAAAATGATGTCTACATATTTGCATTTTCCTGTGTTTAACACCTATATTGACATAGATCTTAGAATTCATCCTATAAACTTGCTACTTTAATTTAGTATTGGATTAACAGGCAATTTAGTAATATAAATTAAAGAACTAAAAATAAGAAATACAATATTCTAAGTAAAGGAGTTTTTTTTACAAGAAAATGCATGGATGAATGGGTATGAAAACAGAGGTTGGTTTGTCTCTCCCTACTTATATGGTTGTGATAAGAGTAACTAGTTCTGTTAGAAAATTATATAATGTTAAAGTGTAAAAACAAGAAGGTGTTTCTAGCAGTGCTGAGGTATCACCACAAAGATTTCTCAGCTACTTATTAAAAGGAAGCAGGTCATTATTTTTCAAACTATCAGTGTAGATTACCAGGTTTAATTGCTTGTAAAAACTGTCTTATTATATGTGTTATTATGATGTCTGATTTTGTGTTAGCCAGACTATTTGATAAGAATTTGAATGGCAGAAGGTCTTTCTTTGGAGAATTTTGTGTTAAAGTGAAAATTTTCTTCATGATTCCTAGTAGAAATTCTTGTCAATGACATTTTGCTTAAAAATTGTATTTATTAGCACAATATTGAACTGATAGATTCAATAATAAATGTTTAATTTACCTTTAGTCTTCAAAAATCTGTCAAATTAGAAATGAACATTCCAGCTAATATCAGTGTAATTGGGCAAGAGATATTTTTTAAAGAAATGAATCAATTTTTTCATTTGGTTAATGTAAATAAAGTAGAAAGGATTCATTTATTATGACAATTCATTTAAAACCAGAATTTTTCTTTCATTTATGGTTAAGCATCCATTATTTTGTTTTTATCTGGTTGTGGTTGAGTGATGTATACATGAATGTGGGTATGTGTGTGTGTTTGTGTGTGTAGTATGTATATTTGTGGAAGATAGAAAAAAACAAGGATTATACCTTCTCTTTATTTACCACTGGAGTGACATGTTATGTCCTAAGTTAATTATCTTTACCTATGGAACAGTCTCATTGATATCAAAATATCATTTCACATATACTCTCCCTGGCATATTAATATTGAGAAATTATTTAATAGTATGATCATTTCTGTGATATGTATATAGATGGAAATACATATTTCTCTAACTCAAAAATGTAATTTTAGTTTTACTATTAGCAGTATACCAGGTATTGGATGTGACTTATTTAGTGCTTTACTGATTTCTGCATGCCTCTAAGGGCTTCCACGTCAAAACTTTTGTGCCACACACACAAGGCCTGAGGGATTCTCCTTAACCTTACTCCTTTTCCATGCATCCTGCTTGACTCTAAGCAAAGGCCATGAATGTAGCTGAAACTACACATTATATGCTGTAGAAAAAGCTTGGCCCTACTATTTATTGACTGTTTTGTCTGGGTAAAGATGGACATTTTTATGCTGATCTATAATGAAAATGAACAACTGAACAGGAAAAATTCAAAAAGTACAATTTGTCAAGAATAGGAGAACCAAGAAATGTAATGTAGCTGAGTCCAGCACTCAGTGTGATAAAATCTTCAAAGGAAGGACTTGGTGCTGAATGGAGTAAAAGGAGTGATGATGTCAGAGCAAGACTCCACCCAGCTAAGCTAGCAACCTGGGAAAAGGAATAAAGGCATGCTAGCCAGGAAAGGATGACAACAAATACAGACAACTGATGAAAATGTATTTGAATGAGCAGGCGAAGTTCTAGTGACAGCAAGAAGGGCTTAGCAGCTTTGGCGATGTGGTTCTAGATTTAGAATTAAATATACAAAGAAGGGGTTCTCAAATCTCCTTCCATGACTTAGAACAACCTCAAAGGTCAAGGTTGTGCCTGAAATGCCCCTGTTTGCATAAGGTCTCAGAAAAGCTATTGTGTGATGTGAAAATAAAGACTGGATTATTTTGGTGACCTGAGTTGTTAGAAGATACCAAAGCTGTGGGAAAATGAACACTGGGTATATAACCAAGTCGAGAGACAAGTATGTTGTAGTTAATTAGTGGAAAGGAGTTAGAAATTTGAAGACCGCTTTGACTTCAGATGTGGAGATACAGAGTGTAGAGAGTCCCCTGCTGGGTTTTAGTTCAATATTTCCTTTCTATGCCCCCTTTCCTCCTCTTTGGAATTGTAATGTATATCAGGTGCCATTGTATGTAGGGAGTATGTGATCTGCTTTCTGATTTTGATTTTAGAGGGAGTTACAGTAAAGAGATTGCCTTGAGTCTCAGAAGAGACTTTGAACTTTGGATTTTTAAACAGTGTTCAAACTATGCTAAACTATGGGGACTTTTGAAGTTATACTGGTTGCATTTGTGCATTTTGATATGGTAAAAGCTTAAGTGATCACGGGGTAGAATGTGAGGCTTTAAATAAAAATGACCCCCATTAGTTCACACATTTGAATGCTCGTTCGTCAGGGAATGGCACTACTTGAAAATGATTAGCATGTGTGGCCTTGTTGGAGGAAATGTGTCACTGGGAAAAAACTTTAAGATTTCAAAAGACTATAACAGGAACAGAGTCTCTGTCTATGCCTATGGATCATGATGTAGCTCTCAAGTATTTCTACAGCGCCATTTCTGTTCCTGTGTTACCATTTTAATTTTATTTTTTATTGCGGTGATAAAACACCATGATCAAGGCAAATTATAAAATGAATTATCGTAATCCAGGCTCACAGTTTTGGAAAGTAAGTGGCCTTGAATATTAAAGTTTACCCATGTATGGCAGCAAGTAAGTAGATATGGCACTGAAACAAAAGCTGTAAGTTTATATCTTAATTCACATATTTGTAGTAAGGAAGACCTAATGGGAAAGAAATTGACTTTTGAATTCTGAAGGCCTTCAATCCCATTGTAGTGAGGTAAAAGCTCCTAAGACTTCTGAGACACCCTCACTAACTGGGAGTCAAATATTCAAAAATATGAACTTATGAGGGAAACTCTAATTCAAACCACAACATAAAATAATAATGATACATTTGATTAATAAAGTGTAATAATCAATTAACTTTTACAAATAATTATAAGCATTTAACCTAAAATGATATATGTATTTTAGAATCATATATATATATATATATATATATATATATATATATATATATATGTTATGGGTTCACGGTCTCTGATGTCTTACTTTGAAATTAAATTCTCAGTTATGAATTATTCTTAATTATCAAATTATTGATTAAATTAATAGGAACATTAATATCACTATCAACCTATTTTCTTCTTTTTATTGTTACTCAAATTAAGTCATTGTAAAATTATGTTTTGTTAGCCCAATAGATAATGATAAACCACCAGTGATTATGTTGTATCATAAACCAGATGGTGTAAACATCATGCCTTTTAGGTAGATATATATTAGGCAAATATTATTTAAAATGTTCTGAAAATACATACTATCTGTTTTTATACAGCACTGTAACAAGATATTATATCTAAGGAACATATAAGAAACAATGACAAATTAAAAACATGCCGTTGTTCTTTTTGTTTGTTTGTTTGTTTTTTATCTTTATTAACTTGAGTATTTCTTATTTACATTTCGATTGTTATTCCCCTTCCTGGTTTCTGGGCCAACATCCCCCTAACTCCTCCCCTTCCCCTTCTATATGGGTGTTCCCCTCCCCATTCTCCCCCCATTACTGCTCTCCCACCAACAATCATGTTCACTAGGTGTTCAGTCTTGGCAGGACCAAGGGCTTCCCCTTCCACTAGTGATCTTACTAGGCTATTCATTGCTACCTATGAGGTTGGAGCCCAGGGTTAGTCCATGTATATTCTTTGGGTAATGGCTTAGTCCCTGGAAGCTCTGGTTGCTTGGCATTGTTGTTCATATGGGGTCTCGAGCCCCTTCAAGCTCTTCCAGTCCTTTCTCTGACTCCTTCAACGGGGGTCCCATTCACAGTTCAGTGGTTTGTTACTGGCATCCGCCTCTGTATTTGCTGTATTCTGGGTGTGTCTCTCAGAAGAGATCTACATCCGGCTCCTGTCGGCCTGCACTTCCTTGCTTCATACATCTTATCTAGTTTGGTGGCTGTAATGTATGGGCCACATGGGGGGTGTTGTTCTTTGTTTATTCCAAGTAATTTAGTCACAAATACATCACTTCACTTTTCTGTCTTAAGAAGGAGACTGATCTTAAGTGGAACAATACTTCATAAAGTCACATCTAGCAATTCAGACTCTGCCCTTATATGCCTCAAGTAGTTCCTCTATTCTCCTACACCTTATGGTGTCCTGTTTTGTTTTGTTTTGTTTTGTTTTCTAGAAATAATAGAAATAAGATTACTGCAAATTCTCCTTTCTCTAAGGAAAAATCTAGGGTTGAATATTCCTTGGATTGTGAGAAAAACTAGTATCATAATTAATTAAAATTTTCTGTTGTGAATGGTCATACATATAATTCAAAATCTTAAGGGACCAGCAAGAAACCTCAGCAAGTGGAAGCACTTGTTGCCCACTATGATAACTTGAGTTCAGTCTATAGTGCTCACCTGATGAGAGAAAACAGATCAATAGAATTTAGTCCCTGACCTGCAAACACACCCGGGAGACACAACCACAAACAAGAAAGGATGACTGTAGATACAGATAGATAGATGATAGAGAGTAAATAGTATATAGATAGATGGTAGATTAAAAGATAAGTGAAAGGGATGGGGATTTGGCTCAGTGGTAGAGCGCTTGCCTAGCATGCGCAAGGCCCTGGGTTCGGTCCCCAGCTCCGAAAAAAGAATAGAAAAAAAAAGATAAGTGAAGGAGTGGTGATTGAAAATTGATAGGTACATAGATGATGGGTGGATAGATAGATAGATAGATAGATAGATAGATAGATAGATAGATAGATAGATAGATAGATATAGTTGAATAAATGCAAGGAAAATATTTTAAGAAAAATATCCTGTTTAGCTCTGTATCCCATTTTTAAATGTGTTGTTTGGTTTATAGGTATCTAACACTTCTGGGGTTCTTTATATATTTGAATGTTAGCCCCTTTTCAGATATAGGGTTGGTGAAGATCTTTTCCCAATCAGTAGACTGCCATTTTGCCCTATTATCAGTTTCCTGTACTTTATAAATACTTTTCAGTTTCATGAGGTCCCATTTATCAATTGTTGATTTTAGAACCTGAGCCATCAGTGTTCAACTTAGGAAATTTTCTCATGTGCCAGTGCATTCAAGGCTATTTCCCACTTTTTAGTCTATGAAATTTAGTGTATCTGGTTTTATGTTGAGGTCTTTGGTTCACTTGGACCTGAGGTTTGTGCAGGGATATCAATATGTACTCATTTGCATTCTTCTACATGAAGATATCCAATTAGAGCAGAACCATTTATTGAAGATCCTTTCTTTTTTTCCATTGTATGGTTTTGGCTTCTTTGTAAAAATACAGTGTCCGGGAAAAAAATCAGTGTTCATGGGTATGTGTATTCGTGTGTGTGTGTGTGTGTGTGTGTGTGTGTGTGTGTGTGTGCGCGCGTGCGCGCCTGTGTGTGTAGGGGTATTTCTGGGTCTTCAGTATATTGACTAACATGTTTGTTTATGTACTAATCTCATTGGATTTTTATCAATATTGCTCTGCTCTACAGCTTAAGATGAGCCACTATACCAAGGACAGGTGCTCCAAATTACATCCTTCTTTATTCATAATATCCAGAAATTGGAAGCAACCCTAATGCCCACCACCCTAAGAATGGATAAAAAAATGTGATTTATGATGGAATATCATTCAGCTATTAAAAACAAGACATCACAGATTTTGCAGGCAAATGGATGGAACTAGAAAATATCCTGAGTGAGGTTACCCAGACCCAAAAGGACATGCATGACATTTATTCATTGATAAATAAATATTATCCAGAATGAACAGAATACCCATGATGCAACTCACAGACCCAAAGAAGGTAAGTAATAAAGAAGGCCCACCTGAGGATGCCTGAATTCCTCTTAGAAGGGGAACAAAGGAATCACCGGAGGCAGAGAAAAGCAAGGAACTCTCTGGGAGGAAAGAGTGGGAGGGGAATATGGAGACAAAGACGTCGTATATGAGACACAGGAGAGACAGGGGAAAGGCCCAGAAGGCCAGGAGAATAAATGGCAATATGTGGCTGTCCGTGGTGGATGGTGACTGAGAGGAATCTCTAGGAATCATCAGAGACCTCGATTGGGGAAGGAGGCTCCCAGAAATCAATGAGTGTGACCTTAGCCGAAATGCGCAACAATGTTATGAAACCTGAAGAGATCACCTACAGTAGCCAGACAAGACCCCCAGTGGAGGAATAGAGACCCGAAACTATCGACAAAACTTTTGACAAAAAATTGGTCCTGTCAAAAAGAAATAAAGAGACAAAGTTGGAGCAGGAACTGAAGGAATGGCCAGCCAGTGACAGACCCAACTTGAAACCCATCCTATGGTCAGACACCAATCCCTGATATTTTACTTAGGTTATGTTGTGATTGCAGACATGAACCTAATAAAGCTGTAGTCTAAGAGGTTCTAAGCAGCAGCTGACTGAGACAGATACCCACATCCAAACATTGAACAGAAGTGGAAAAGAATGAAGACCCTGAAGGCTAGCTATGGCAACCCACAGGAAGGCCAGCACTTTCAAAAAACCTGGACCCCTGGGAGCTCCCAGAGACTGAGCTACCAACCAAAGAGCATACATGTGCTATTGTGAAGCCCCACACAGATTTGCAGCAAAAAGCTACATTATCTGGCTTCAGTGGGAGAGGATGTTCCTCATCTTGCAGAGACTTTATGTACCGTGTGGGAATATACAAGGCAGGATCATCCTTTCAGGGGAAGGGGTAAGGAGATGCAGAAGGAACCCTGACAAGGTGAACAGGGAGGGGGTTAGCATTTTTAATATAAATTAGGAAAATAAAAACTAACTTAGAAGAAATAATTCTGAGTTATGATGATATTTTAATAATATTTACTTTCATAATTACATTACATGTTATAGGAAATGCCATACTTTTCTATTAACTTGGGAACAAGAGAGACTACAATCCTATCTGCCATAATAAAACCACCTAAGAAAGTCAGGTTGTTATAAATCTCCTGAAGCTCTGGAAATTTGTATCCCGATATGGATAGATACTTGGCTATATATGTATTTGGAGGGAAAGGAAAACCCCAAGGAATATGAAGTTAACAAATAAATGAAAATTTAAAGAAAATCAAGGCTCCTGCTTAAGAGGAGAATGAGTGAAACCTCACCTGGACCATTGCTTTTACTGATGGAAGCTTTATTTAAAAATTTCTCTGAGTATCATGCATCTTCTTTGTCTCTTAGGAATAAAGGAAAAGTATTTTGCAAGGAAGTGTAAGACTGAACAAAGAATTCAAGTGGGACATTTATTTTGTGCTGTAGCAGGATAATCTCATCAAAATGTGGTAAAACGTTTGGCCCTAGTAGAGCAATGTAGATTAGAATTTTAGTATTTCAATACAGACAAAGTGTACTCTGTTTGGAAATGATAAACCAGAAAAAGATTGCGATGGAGGATGAGGTGGTAGGCCATTCATGTATCAGATATTGGTGATGGGGTCATTTGGGACTGATCAGTGCAGGGAGAAAAAAGAAATAATTATATTAGAAAAATTGCAACAAATATTGCCAAACTGCCAAAATAAAGAGGACTGAGTGTATTTTGTAAAATAACATTTTAACACATAAATCAAATAGTAAAACAAATGCACACAAAAATCTTTGATAGAATTATTACAGAATTATAAAATGCAAAGATTCTGGATGACAAGAGAGGGAACTATGAATTGATCAAAAGGTATAACTGTAAATTATTAACTAATCTAACTGTCATTAAGAATGAGGGGACTATTTATAAAATATACCTTCAAGAGTTTCTTTTAATCTGAGATTATAAAATTTCTTATTTCACCAAAAGTTTGAAAGAAAGTATCCAAAAACAGGTACAGAACTCTGTTTAGAGTAGGACTGCAAAAGCAAGTGCTAAGCTATATTTTCATGAAAATTGAGTGATAAATGGAATAAGCCTTGGCTTTTAAAGTGACTTTAGGTTACACAAGTAACAAAAATTAAAATCTTTGTTACTAATATCTATAATATCTAATATTAAAGAATGAATATTAATATTTAATCATTATAACCTTATTACCTATTCTGGATGAATGTAAGTATGAGGCTATTTTTTAGCATTTTAAGACAAGTAATTTAGGAATAGCACTACCATATTGAGAAAACCAAGTGTATAGGGTAAATTTACAATTACCTGAAAGGAAAAATAGGTGCTAATAATATTATCACCCAAAATAGAGCCTGTACCCTTGTATATATGGAAATAAATGTCAGGAAAACAGTAAAAAATGAGAACAGAATTTCTCTTAGATGCACATATATTAATAATCTGTGCAAAATGATGCAAGAATTTTCAGAAGAATCTTTCTTTAAAAGAGTGTTTAACTAATCAGTCAAAGTTCAAACAAATGACATTTCCAAATTTAGGAAGAGACATTTCTAAAACACAGTAGTGAATCAGTTTTTTAACAAATAATTATTTAATTAAATTTCAGACTTCTACATGTTTTGAACATATGTATTGATTTGATTTTCAAAGTATTTTCAATTAAATAAATGGCCTTCTTCATGTAAATAGAATGAAAAGTAGTGATAAAATATTTTACCCAACAAATAAAGGTAAACCATGATTAGTTAGTTTAATTAACTTATAAATATATATTAATAACAAAACCATGATCAGTATAGGAATTAATAATCAAACATTCCTCTAAAATGTTTTTATTTATCTACGGGAAAATAATTTCACATATTTATAGACAATGCATTTAAATTAAATTTCACTGTAGTACTCAACTATAGTGAAGTTACAGAATCTGAGCACCATGACTGTGACACTTTATCTTAGGCTTCCAGACTCGTTCTTTTGGTGCCAAGTGCTCATGTGACTGTGATACCATGCAACTCATTACCTTGAAAATGAGATTCAAATGAGCTCAAAAGTGTATGTGGAAGATAGGAAGGGTAGGTTTTCAAAGCTCATGACTTTACGGAAGAGAGGAAAGATATGTGCATTTTAATGGAAATGGAACTTCAGGCTGTGTGCAGGACCATGCTCCGGAATTTCATGGAAGTACAGACTCGGAGCGCTGAAAGCCTGTCCAGCGTGACGGGGATTTTACTGAATGTCCCACTTCTCTTATTTGGTCGCATAAACAATGTTTTTGGAAAGTCAGCCTGACATGAACAGTAAGCCCATATTTATCCTGAAAGCTCTTTTTGGAACAAACTCACATAAAAAGGCAAAAGACAAGAGAACAGAAAACTATTCTAGTTAAAATTTCCCCAAAATTCCATTGTTCCATTCTCTCTAAAGGTCACTGTGTTTAGTACTTAGAGTAGACTATGCTCACACGTTATCTTTATATTTATCATATAGTTATGTCTCTAAATGATAAATATTTCATAATTTTAATTGATTTCATATTTATTATAATTGTGCTTTTCTGTATTTGTGCACACATACAAACAATTCCATTCTTTTTATCCTCCATATATGTTCCAAGACTCAAAAAATAAATGTTGTCAGAAAATACATTTGATTACTGAGCCATCTTGGAGGTCAGACATACTTTTAAACTTTCCAAAAATGGTTCATTCCAAGTTATTACCTGTAACCTAGATGGTTTGTCATGTTGTGTATCTCCAGGAAAAAGATGTCTGGTTCCCTCCTTCTGCACTGCATGTTCAGAGGATCATACTTAGGTTCACAGGCTTCAGAGCAACTGCCCTCACCTGAAGAACTTACTGTCTACTTCTTTTTGTTTTGATTTCTCTCTGATAATACTTATAATTTCGTCATCTTATATATTATACACAAGTACCAAACATGAAAGTTTCTTAACTGAAAAACATTTCAATGTGAGTTTATTTAAAAACCACTTAGCCAGATTTAGCAGACTTTTCTTAATTAACACCTTATGAATTCACTCACTCTGAAGACATGTTATCCCAATTTGCAAGAGTAGCATCGTGAAAAGAAAAATAAATAAGTAAATAAGAGACGAGCTGATTGAAGCAATATACCCTCATGAGAATCAATGGAGGGAAGAGAGAGGCCAGGGTGAGTGTCAAGATACACAGAAGGAAACCGAAATACACAGGCACCTGGCTCTCCATTCTGTCTGATGCACACAGTAGCTAAAGAACTCCTTCCTTCACCTACCAAGTCTGTAATGTAGAAGCCCTCTTGCTGACTACTAGAACAGCATCAGAAAACCACAATGATGAAGATACGGACCTTCCCTCCTGTTGTAGTTATAATTCTCATGAAATCTTCACATACTTACCATTTAAAAATTTCTGTCAGATAATTCTAACATCTCTGTGCATTTCGTTTTGGGCAAATACTCAATGTCTTTGTTAATTAAAGTTGAGATGAGATCCTGACATTTTTGGTATCAAACGATTGTCAACTGAACTGTAAATTTTTGAATATTATGTTATAAGGCTCTAGGGCTTGACTAAACTTATTATTCAAAAAGTATTTAACCTCTATTGTTTCAGCAATAGGCTTCTTATTACTAGGTGGGGCTAAGATTTCATATTCTTTCCTCAGACTTTCCTGACACCGGTGGAATTATTATTTGTCCTGAGGAGGGGTGGAGTAATTACTCTTACGTAGGAGGATTGTCTTGTCTTGCTTTAATAGCTTGTGGCTTCATCTAATACCATTATAGTTTGTTAGACTTATGCACTCCAGGATTTAATTTACTTATAGACATAACCTTTGGAAAAGAATAAAACTTACTGTATTAGTCAGAATTTTAATTGCTGTGAACAATTATGTCCTATCTTCTATGGGAGACAAAGTTCATTTTTGATTGCAGTATCAGATGATTCAGTCTATCTTGAGTCTGAAAATAAGTGAATCACAGATGGTCGGTTCATGGAATTCTGGAATCTAGGATTGAAAACAGAATGAAAAGAATCCTAAGCGTCTGACATTGTCCCAAATGAAATGTACCCAGTGACCTAAGTCAACTTTGTTTCACTTTCCAATTTTTAAATCTTCCCAATATGGCATTATATAGCTATACCATAAAGGAATTGATCCAAGGGTTTGACCTGAGACCTAATTATTCCTACATTTTTCCAGAGATTTCAAGTAGAAACCACAATAATTAGGGAACTCTGCAAAATAAAACTAAAATATGATGTAGTGTTTTAAAGTTATGTATCAATTACTTTACAAAAGTAATTTAAAAAAATACACAAATAAGGTGTAAGAAGCTTGAAATCATTAAGTGAATTGAATCCATTTTGTAATTTTATTTTAAGCAGTAAACAGGTATTAAAATCTTATAATAAGACTATCATAAGGAACCAAAAATAATTAAAAATTTTTACTCTCTATTAACATCTTTTGAATGTATTTCCAAAATGTCTTGGAATAACAAAATTATGGACACAAAAATAACAATCTATTAAAAAACATATTAAATCTATTAGAAGTAGTATTTTTGATCAAGTAATCTCTCCATACATAGTAAAATAAAGAGCATACAAGTATTATTTTCTTAGTGTTTTTATAACAGAATTATATGTATAAACATTATCATCAGCCATTAGATCAGAAATATAAGCCAATATTTGAAATGCTTCTAGGTCATTTCAACATATTTACCAAATGATTCCATTCATGATTATTAAGTAAAGTACTTTAAAATGTATGCTGACTGAGGCAACCATAGCTAATAAAGTGAATTCTGAGTATTATCTTTCATCTGAGAATAATAACCTATGACATTTATAAAGATTTTCACATACTATTTTATTAACATTCACATTCTTAACCTAGATCTCATGAAATGGTATTGGATATTATCTGGATCCTACAGGTAGAATATTGCCAAGCCCTTCTCCAATGACAGTGAAGCTCACAGAATCACAATTATCATTTCAACCATTTACTGCTGAGGATATAATGTTTTGTGTTAATTATGATTCCAAAATCTAAATAAATAGAAAAAAACTGAAAAAATGTTTGTCTTCTCTGTGTTTGGGTATATTGTATGAATGCCATTAGTATAACCTCATCAGTATGTAGTACATAAAGAAGATAGAGAGAAGTCCTTGACAGACTGTGCAGTGAAGGCAATGAATGTCTATGGGGGTTCTATTTAAAACAGAAAATTAGGATATTTGCTTATTTAGTAATATTGTTTTTATGATGTTTGTCATGTATGTAGGACAATAATAAAACACTAAATAAACTATTTTGAATTTTGGGTAAAATTCAAGTAAGGAACTTTATTAAACAATGAAAACAAAAGCAACATCAGGCCATTTTTTAAAGATATAAAGATAGGCAATTTCAGTGTGTGTGTGTGTGTGTGTGTGTGTGTGTGTGTGTGTGTGTGTGTGTAGGTGTGTGTGTGTATGTGCGTGTGTATGTGTGTGTTTCTGTGTGCATGTCTCTGTATGTATATGCATATGCTTGTGTATGCACACATGTGTGTAGGTGCATGCATATGTTTATGTGCATATGCATGCATGTGTGTGTGTCTGTGTGTTTGTGCATACATGTGTGTGCATGTGTGTGTGTGTGTGTATTTACAAGTGCATGAGTGTATGTGTTTTCATTGCTGTGTCTCTGTGTGTGTCACCAGAGGTTGACATCAGTGTCTTCTTCAATAGCTTCCCACTTCATATTTTGAGATCATTTCTCTTTCTGAACCCGAGGCTCACTGATTATGCTAGGTAGGCTTACCTTCAAGTAACCTTCATGATTCCTTACTAATTCTTCAGTGTGAAAAATCTGATCTCAGGTCCTCATATACCATGCTAAATGCTTTATTGACTGAGCCATCTTGCCAGACCTTGACTCACAGTTTCAGGAGATAAATTCATCTATTCATACAATGCCTTATTGGGCAACAACAACAACAACAAAAAAAAAAAAAAAAAAAAAAAAAAAAAAAAACACTTGACAGTATAAGGAGGAAAATGTGTAACACATAGAATAGCGCTAAAATGCCTTTCACCACTGTGGTTTGAATACAGAAAATTTAGTAACCGATAGTTTACAGATGTTCTGAAGTCACATGACCTTTGACTGATAACCTTTGTTGTTGTTACTCTTGCTTTTATGTAATTTGGAGGGATTCTGTATTTGGGGCAAGTAGTTCTCAAAACTTAAGTACTTTGGAAAGATTGGATAAAATGGATACTGCGTGGAGGATCCAACTACAATGCATATTTAATATAAAGGATGAGAATATAAATTTAGTTATAGACATCAATCTGGGAAAGAGGCCTACTCATTGATCAAAGACAATCTCAACCTCCAGAAATCTAAATCTGCCACCCACCCATAGATGTCCCCCAATTTGTGGAGCAAGTCCACCCTATTTCAAGTCCCCTTTTCTATCTTTATCACTCTATACCAGCGCATGATACAGGCAAAGATATTCTGCTCATCTAGAGGCCTTGCCAGCAGCTAGAACCACAGGTAGGCCACCTGCCCCAGACTCTTTCACTTTCTCAGTGTTTCCACCTTCCTCATCTCCAATTTCCTATATCTCTTTATTCCCCACTCTAAACTCCAACTTTGGTGAAGTGTGTGAGCAGGGTGAGCCCTGACCAAACATAGCTATGTCATCTACCAGTTGTTCAGCTGCAATTCAAGTGGATCGTCTCTGATAAACCACAGACCACAAAGGCAAGAAGATGAGAAAAAGAGAATACCCATCCAACAAAGATAAACACAGAAATTGTTACCAAGGCTTAGAATCACTGGAAACCCAGATGTCTAAATGCCAGTATAAGGACACAATCAACAATAGCCAGGGCACTACTAGAGCCCAGAACACCAACTGCAGCAAGCTCTGAATATTTTAGCACAATTAAATCATAAGAAAAATATCATAAAACCAAAATTATGAAAATAAAGCAAGTTGTCTTGGTCTTGTTTGTCTAGTTTGCTTTCTATGGTATTTTCGAGTGTCTTTTTGGTTTTTGTTTCATTTTTGGACTTGGGCTGATGACTATGTTTAAAATCATGGAACTGTTTTGTTTGTCAAGGAGTTTTACTTGGTCTTCTTGATGCTTAACTTGGAAATAATTTGCTTGAGAGAAATTGTTCTTTGCCATGGAGTTTTGACTTTCTCTCCTGAGCCTCCTCCCCAAGGAGAGATGCCCCTCCCTTTGCTTCCCTTGTCCAGTCTAGCTGCTATCAACAGTTCATCACACATGTGTATGAAGGACTCCAGGTTATCGAGTGATCCTGCCTGAATCAGGCATTAACAAGAACCTGAAAGCTTTGCCTTGGATCCTGAAGAAAGGATCTCCCTGTTGCTTAGGCATTCACAGCTTCTAAGGAAGGGACAGCACAGAGTGAGGAAGTGTGAGGCTAAGGGTGGCAGCCGAGTGGGCCTGGTAGCAAACAAGCTGCAGGCTGCTCATTGGCAACTGTGCAGCTCAGGCCAAGTCAGAGTAAGAGGCATTTCAAGGTGAAGAGGCTGCTGGGGCTGACGCTTTGACAGCAAAAAAGATAGTGGAGAGTTAGTAATTATTTTAAAGACTATTATGAGATTTTTGGCCCTGAAAAAAATTCCAGTTGTTGCCTCTAGTGGCCAGACCTTCAACACTTGCTCACAGAAGGAAAGTGTTCTTTAAGAGAACTTCTTTAAGGGAGCCTGCCTTATCTGCTGGCCCTATTCCAAGAGAAGAGTTGATCTCCAGCATTAAGTCACCTTCCCCGCTAGTCATCATTGACATAGAGAGTGCCTCTGATCCTATCCCTGCAGCAGTCAGTTCCTGCCCCTGTGGTCAAAATGCCCTCAGTTGGGGGACATGGGAGCCCCTAAAATAGTTTCAGAAAGAGTCTGCAGCAGACTCCGAGTAACTTTGTTTTGTCAGACAGAATTCGGAACAGGCTTTGGCTGTATTTATGCTAGGATGATATCAGGAGAAAGTCTTGGTACAGGCTCTTCAGCTTATTCCAATTGGAAGCTGTGGCCAAGGATCAATGTTTTCTTTTCCATGGCCCTCAAACCCAGTGAGATAACTTGGTGAAGGGCTACTACTGAAGTCCTAAATTTCAGAGGCCCAGGGAGGGCAGGAAGCCCAACTTAAATGTGACCCCTGCCTCAGGAATGACAGTGGAAAGAGTCCTTATAGCCCCCGGCGAGCCAGTTATCTCTGATTATAGCTTACTTTCTGATACCCGAGGCTTCAATTGGATCACACCCCCCTGGGCAAGCCCCCTTCAATACTGAGATGCTATTTTCTCCTGGATTTTTGCTCAAGGTTGCCAGGCATGTCTGACAGCCTGGAAGAAACTTTCCCCCAAAAGCGGATGAACCATACAATTCTTTTGTCAGCCACTTGGCATCTAAACCCAGGTCATAACAATCTCTCCATCCTTTTGTTATTAGTTCTTACTGGAAGCCTAGTATCCTTTGGAGGCTGGGTCTCTTGAGAGGCAGAGCCACTGAGCTGACACTGAAGGGAGGTACTCCTTAAGGGAGAATCTAAGTCCAGAGAGACAGCCGGTAACAGACTCCAGCTGCCCCTCTGCATGCCTTTCTGTTTCACAGGCACAAAGCTTGCACTTGTTTTTGCACCGGCCTTTTCATCCCAAGAAAGCTTCCTTGTTTAGCTGTGTGACTGAATGTTATTTATCACCTGGTCTGGTGTTCCACCAGCTCTCAAAGGGCCACCCCATATCTTTATTGCCTGGCCCCTTTCCCCTGATCTTAAGAATGTTATCACCTTATACACTGCATTGTTTGACTTATAATACCTTCCATCCTACTAATATACACGTCCCAGATTCCTGTTGTGAAAGTTTTAATTCTAAAACAAGGGGATGGTACATCTCCCTAAATATTAAATTTAGCCTGTACATTCCTTCTCCCTGGCTTCTGGGCACTGACGCCAAGAAGGAGCCCATGGAGGCACTGAACACGGCACAGGGCACACGCGACTTCATCTATAGCCTGCGCTCATCTGGGAGTTGCTGCTTACTAAAGAACTGCACCTCTTGGAGTCCATTTCCATTGCACAAGAAAAATTGGAAGCTCGACCACCCACTCCATGACAGCTGAGATATGTATTCTTCCACAATGAGATACCTTTTGTAGGGTTTGGCTTTTTGGATCATGCAATTATGATTGTTGCAGGTATCGAAATTGAATTGTCTATTTGATTTATTTTGAGAATTTCAACAATGTCAATCAACATGTTATTTTTCCTTCTATGTATCAACAAATTATTTAATTTTCAGTTATTGATACTGTACTGTACTGAGTTGGGGTTTGCTTATTTCTGACGTAACATGCATGGGATACCTACTTGTGTCTTTACTTTTTTTTCTGATGGTTAAAATTCAATGCTGAGGTTTTTCCAAATTATTTAAGGTGTTTAATATTAGTTAAAATTGTAATTCCCTGCCTGGTGACATCCCTTATATAATATTTCACGGTAAACATTTACAATCATATAAATTCATAAATTTTTAAACTTCTACATCTATCCAAAATGGAGCAGTGTTTTAAATATATCTGACTATTTTAATTTTGACTCACAGTGTCTTTAAGTGTCAGAGGACAATCAAGAAGAACAATTATCTGCCCCCCCCTTTACATAAGCCATATATGCTAACAAGTGTATTTATTTCTGATTGACTTTTTTACCTTTAATTTCCCAACTTTGAGCAATCACAGTAAATTCTGGTTTGTGAGAGAAAGGCAGTGCTTGGATACTTCCTGTGTCTTAGAATATGGTTAAAGAGAGCATGAAAAAAGTCAGAGAAAGCTTGGAAAAGAGGAAATAAGGAAGAAAAAAATGCTGAGAGCTGATATCAAAATTGGTTCTCCACCTTCCCTTGGTTGTCCACCCTGCTTCCCTCTCTGTTGGGCCCCCTAATAGGCCTTCTTTTGGTTATATCATTTGGCCCTTGGGCATTTAATCATTTAACCAACTTTATTAAACAACAGTTAGATAATATGGCAGCAAAACCTATTCAGTTATATTATCATAGCCTAGCTATGGATGATGCCTTTAATGAGGGCCAAGCTCACCTACACATCTCCTCTGAGCCCAGGCTAGGACATTTTTTGTCCTTTAGCCAAATGAGGCCAACATTCTTTTCTGCCTGCTGTCCTGATGCCTTTGCTGAAACATCAACAAATCAACACCCCCATGAGCTGAGCTGGTCAGTCAATGAAGAGTAAGAGAGTGATATATTCACAAATAAAAGGACTAAGACGGGAGGGCCACCATTAGCTGCTCCTTTATCCCATGACAGACCCTGTCCACAAGATTCTCTTGGCCATGTGACAAATATCACTCCAACCAAAGACAGATGCAGTTTCCAAAGGGCTCATTCCAGGACAGCATGGCCATTTGGTCACCTTTTCATTTGACTATAAGAAAGGGGGAGATGTTGGGAACAATGCCCTTGAAATCCTCCATTATTGGTGTTAATATTATGGTTAGAGTTAAGTATGACTGAGTTATTAGAAAATCCCCAGCCAACTGCAGAAGACTAATACAAATCTGGTGGTCAGGATGAATAATGATATGATAAAGTTTTGACCTTGCTGAGAAATACATCTGATGTCAAGATGCCCAATATGATGACCTGTAACCTTTCTGAAAAACTAACATCCTGCTGACTAACAGATATGACAAAGCTGTGACCTTTCTAGCATCCTGTTAATGTCAGCAGATTGCCTGACCACAAGAGAGCTGTGTCTTTGGCTTGTGTAAATGTTTCCTACTTACCCCCCTCTCTCTGTTACCCCTGTTATGGTATAAATACATCATGGGAAAGAATAAAATTGTTGCCTTGATCAGACTCTTGTCTTAGCATCCTTCTTCACATCTCTTGTCCCCCATTCTATTCCAGGTACCTTCTGCACCCTTGTTGACATGCAGCAATAGTTAAACACAAAAATTAAGTAATTGAATCCACCATATAAACTGAAAGAAAAAGATGACAAAATCAACTCATTACATGCCCCAAAATTCCAACACTTTTTATGATACTGGAGAGATTAGGGATATAAGGAACATTGTTATACATAATGTAGGCAATGTTCTGGAAGCCTATGTCCAGTATCATATTAATAGATAGTAGTTCAAAGCAGTTCCCTTACAATCAGGAACAAGACAAGGCTATTTATTCTCTCTTTATCTATACATTATAGTACTTGAAATTTTAGAGCAATAAGACAACTGAAAAAGATCAAGGAGATACAAATTATGAAAAATGTAAAAGTCTCACTATTTACAAATTATATATGGTATACAAAAGTTATTCCAAAAATTCTACTAGGGAACATCTATAGCTGATAATCACCTTCTGAGAAGTAGCTGGATACATGATTAACTAAAACACAGGTGACAGCACATGCTGGTGAAGATGTGGAAAAGAGAAACACTCCTCCATTGCTGTTGGGACTAAAAGCCTGTAAAACCACTTTGGAAATCAGTCTGGTGGTTCCTGAGATAATTGGAAATAGTTCTACCAGAAGACCTAGCTATACCATTACTGGGCATATATCCTCCAAATTCTCCAATATATAACAAGCTCACATGCTCCACTATGTTCATAGCAGCTTTATTCATAATAGCCAGAATCTGGAAAAAATCCAGATGACCCTTAAAGAAGAATGGATACAAAAAATATGTTACATTTACACAATAGAGTACTATTAAGCAATTAAAAATAATGACATTATGCACTCCACAGGCAAATAGATGAATATAGAAAATATCATCCTGAATAAGGTAAAGAAGATACAAAAGAACACACTCACTGCTATGCACTCACTGAAAAGTGGATATCAGCCCAAAAGTTCACAATGCCCATGATTCAACCCATAGACCATAGGGGGCTCAGAAGGAAGGAAGACCACGATGTGGATGCATCAGTCCTGTACTGAGAGACTGAAGAAAGGGCCATCCAGTGACTGCCCCACCTGGAGATCCATCATGTCTGCACACATAAACCTGACACTGTACCCATGGTCTAGAGACACTTGCTAACAGGAACCTGGTGTTGCAGTTCCTTGGGAAGTAGGGCCAGAAACTGATCAATGCAAATGTGGATACTTGGAGCCATCTGACAGCTCAGCGAACCAGGTGGTAGAGCTAGTGGAAGGACTGAAGGAGTGGGGTGGGATTACAACCCCATTGGAAGAGCAATATAGGGTTCCCTGATAACCCAGTTCTCCCAGAGACTACATCACTAAGTAAGGAGTGTACCTGGAGGGATTCATGTTTCTAGATACATATGTAGTAGCAGCTGGCCTTGCCTAATAGAAATGAGAGCGGAGGCTCTTGGTCCTGGGGAGAGATGCCCTAGTGTAGGAGGATGCTAGAGTGGTGAGGCAGGTGAGGATGTGTGTGTGTGTGTGTGTGTGTGTGTGTGTGTGTGTGTGTGTGTGTGTGTGTGTTTGAGCACCCTCATTCAGGAATAGTGGAGGGGAGGGGAGGCTTTGGGATGAGTGTTTGGTTAAGGGTTAACAGGTAAGTGGAATATCTTTTGAGATGTAAACAAATGAATAATTCATTTAAAAAAAACACTAGTAAACCTATATATAAAAGGCAAGCAGACTTAAATAGGATTCAGGGAAACAACACCCTTGACAATAGAAAAAAAAATGTAAAATATCTTAGGGTAGTTCTAACCAATTAAGTAAAAGGCTTGTATGATAAGAATTGAAAATACTTGAAGAAGGAATTTGAGGAGGATATCAGAAAATGGAAAGATATTCCATGCTAATGGATTAATAGGTTTTGCCCAGTAAAAACAGCAACAACACAAAAAGAAATCCACAAATTCAACTCAATGCCCGTCAAAATTCTAACATAATATTTAATAGACATTAAAAAAACCACTTTACTTCATATGGAAGAACAAAATACTGAGGATAGCTAAGGTATTCCTGAACAGTGAAAAAGGTGTCACCATCCTTGTTTTCTCTTTGTATTTCAGAACTATAACAATAAAATCAACATGGTATTGGCATAAAAGTGGACAAATTCATAAAAGGAATTAAGTAAAAGACCAAGATATAATCCACATACCCAATAGATACCTAAATTTTGGTAAAAAGTACAAAATGGTACAATGAATATCTTCAATAAATGGTGCTAGTCCAACTAAATATCTACATACATTAGAATCTATATCTATCACCCTGAACAAACTCAAGTTCAAGTAGATCGATGACCTCATTATAAAACTAGATATACTGAACCTGACAGAAGAGAATGTGAAGAACAGCCTTGAATTAGTTGGCACAGGATAAAATTTCCTGAACATAATGCCAATAGTGTAGATACTAAGATCAAACATTAACAAATGGAACACTGTGAACCTGCAAAGCTTCTCTAAGGCAAAAGACAATGGGACAAAATGGTGACCTAAAGATGGGAAATGTTGCTGTGGAGAGGCACTTTGTACTTCAAATTCATATCTGAAAGATGTCTACTATACAAACAGACAAACTTAACTGTTTAAAAAGACTACACCAAGAAATTTGCAGGTAAATGGGTGGAACTAGAAAAAAAATCATCCTTAGTGAGGCAAACCAGATTGTGAAAGAAAAACATGGTACATAGTGACTTATAAGTAGATATTAGTTGTTGGGTAAGCCACAGAGCAGAATGGCTAAGTAACTAGAAGAAGTTTAAAGGGGGGATCACATGGTACTCCCTAAGAAGATGTAATACAAAAGATTTTGCAAGTGGATTGAAGGAGAGTATGACTGCAAACTGAAAAGACCAGACAGTGGGAGGAATGGATGGAGACAGTATGTGGGGAAATAAGAGAATTTGGAAGGCATCTAGGAAGCAATGTGGAAAGTTATGGCATTAGAAACTTCCAGAATTCAAAAAGGGTGACGCTAGTGGGGACTCCTAATGTGACAGATATGAAGCCTGATCAGGCCATCTTCTGTAACTCGGCCCTGGTGGAAGTAGAACCCCAACCAGTCTACTAAAACCTTTGACTTACTGTCTCTGCTGCCTGTGAGAAATGTAGCAATGGATATGTAGAATTTGTGCTAATGACCAACCAGTGATTGGTCTAATTTGAAGCCTATGCCAAACATAGGCACCTGTTTGGATGAGGACCAACTGAATGCTGGAAAGCCCAGAGACCTGGGGCAGAAAGAAATCAGTAAAATGGTTTGTAATGATACTCTGCTATACTCTTAGATTAATGTAGCCAAATGCTCATCAGAGAGGCTTTCTCCCACAGCTGATAGAATTAGATCCAGAGACACATAGACCTCTGTAACCTACCATTAGGTAGAAAGAAAGACCAAATTGAAGACCTGCATTGAGAATCTCATCTTGGACATTGTGAAAACCCACCAAAAAGGGAGTAGGAGAGAATTATAGGAATCAGAGAGGTGGAGGACCACAGGAGAATCCATAGATTCAAGCGAACAGGGCTCATAGGGGTTTATAGAGACTAAAGCAGCAATCACACAGCCTGAATGGGTCCATGCTAGTTGTCTGTATGTATTTTATGATTGTTGGCTTTTTTTTTTTTTGTATGACTTCTTACAATGTGAATTGGGGTCTCTCTGGTGCTTTTGACTCTGTGAAGCATTGAAAGCAGTATATTATGCATTCATAGAGTAAGTTGAAGTTAGTTATCATATTGTATTTCAAGAAAGAATCTGTCAGTTGTTTAATTTTACATTTATTATTTGTGAAAATGTGCAACATTCTATCTGTTCTATTGACATTGTCTACGAAAGTATTAGAAGCATGCATTGTTTATTTTACCTTCAATGGCAGGTTTGCAATTGCTTGCTTGTAGAATTTAAGACTGTTGTTCTGGGGATGCACTTTATGTTTTCATTTATGTCAATACTAACAGTAAGTCAGATGACTCTTGCAACCTATCAACATGCATTTGGTTTAGATATCATTTGTAGACTTCATGCTTCTATTTTGATTCTATATATTTGATATTTATTGTTTTTGCTTCATATTGCTGGAATAATGATTGCAACTATTTTATATTTTATTAATAATTTTTACAAAACTGGTCATTCTTGTTTTCACCTTTGTGTTATCTCACTTGACAGTACTGAAAAGAGGATTTTTGTCTAGTATTATTGTATCTTGTTTGTCTTTGTTTGATTGATATCCGTGGAAGGACTGCTCTTTTCTTTAGGGATATGGAAGAGGAAAAGTAGGTCTCAGGGAAAATGGAGTTCTACATCAGAGCACTAGGAGGAGTGGAGAGAGTAGAGGTATTCATATTTTGGATGTATTCTGTGAGAGGAGAAGATTATGAATGGAAATGATTGCATTGGTTCATAGGTCGTGGCACTATTAGGAGGTATGATACTTGCTGAAGTAGGTGCGATTTTGTTGTAGTAAGTGAGTTACAGGGAACTGGGTTTGAGATAGCAAATGCTCAAGCAATGTGCAATGTGACAATCCCTTCTCAAACCCTGCATATCTCTATGCAGAACTCTCAATTCCTTCTCCAACTCTAGGTCTGCCTTCATGTCGTCATGCTTTTGTCCATGAGTATGATGAATTAAACCACTGAAATGTAAACCAGCCCCAATTAAATGCTCTTCTTTATAAGATCACAGTATCTCTTCCCAGCAACAGAAACCCTAAAACAAATAAATAATAAAAAGAAAAATTTTCTAGTTAGATTAAGGTGATATTAAGTGTATGTATGCAAAAATATTTTCTGTCAGTGAATGAGGAGAAATACAAAACTCTGTATAAATGTAAATGTATAAATTGAGATTTCAACAAGTATAAAAGACTGTCTTTAAGCATTTTCAATTAATTTACATTAGGAAACTAATATCAGAAACTTATCTTTGAAGTTTAGTAATTTAAATATAAGTATAATTGGACAGATTCCATATGCATTTTCAAAAAAATAAACTTAGCCATTTCATTATCCAAAGAATGAACAAAAGAATGCTTTTCCAAATTACACCAAGTATTCATTTGTATGTGCTGCTATTATCACAATGACTCATGTGCTTTGCACCTGACACAGCTGGAGTCTAGAATTTTGGGTAATCAAAAGCACTGTGTTGATTTCTTTTGTGTCTTCTTCTTCTTCTTCTTCTTCTTCTTCTTCTTCTTCTTCTTCTTCTTCTTCTTCTTCTTCTTCTTCTTCTTTTCTTCTTTTTTCTTTTTTCTTTCTTTTTTTTTTTGTTCTTGATCTTTTCCTCTTCCTCTTTAATAAACTTGTAAATAATTTATCATATTATTCAGCAAGTAAATACTTAACATTTTCAAGTCACTGAGGAGTACATAAGAATTGAGAACCTCTACATGGAAGAGATTTTCGTTGTCTCCTTACATCATAAGTTAATTCACCACTATGCAGGGCTTTAAAGACATTGATTTTATTTTGTTTTAATTACTTGTAAATTTTCTACAATTTAGTAATATAAAGTTACAAGCATACTAATTAAAATAACCTGATTCAGCAGAAGCTCACCAGGGCATGCTATCTAAGTACACTGATAAAACAATTAATGTGAACTATAATGCAGGTTGATGCCTAAACTCAGTAAACAGAGACATGTACCTCCACTTAATTTTTTTAGTTATATTTAAAATAAATATTTAAGAATGTTTAAAATACTTAAAAATAATCTTCCATGTAGAAAGAATTTTAAGTTGAAAATGCATTTTCGTTTTCAATGCCATGTTCAGAAAAGTCATAGCCTATTACTGCCATATATACAGAATATTCAGGATATTCACATTTTGAATGCATGACTGACTGGGAGCTGTTTCTTCAGTCAGCTGTCCATCAAGGTAAAAGATTATCATCACAATATGTCTACTTGGACAAAAAAAAAAGAAGTTCAAAATCTGCATGTATTTTTTTGTTGAGTGCATATTGATTTCACAGTATTTTAAAGTCAAATTTCAGACAGTATCATATGAGACACAGTGAAATAGGATGCTGTGTGGAGAAAGAAGCAAGTGTGTGTTATTTCAGAGTGGTTTCCATAGGTGATGCTGATCTCTTAACTATAAGCAAAGTAATTCAGCATGCAACCATGTGAGAGAGGAACAAGTCATACATGAAAACAAATACCTAGATTTTGTTATTGTAGAACACAGAACCTATTCATGCTCTGCCAAGGCCTTGGATTTAGAAATTAAGAAGATAAATGAGAGTTATCATAGTTAGGTATAATATTGTTGTGTTGAAATACCACAACCAAAAATAACATGCAGAGAAAAGTATTTGTTGATTTGTTTTTCATACCATTGCTCATCATTAAAGGAAGCCAGAACAGGACCTCAAGAGAGCAGGAGCTGATGTGGAGTCCATGGAGGAGTGTTCCTTACTTACTCTCTTGTTCGCCATGGATTTGTTCATCTTGTCCTCTCATAGAACCCAAGACCATCAGCCTACCCACAATATGCTTGGACTTAAATTCATTAATCTCTAACTAAAAAAATTGATTAAAGCCTATATGCTCTGTTCTGGAGGCAGTTTCTTAATTTTTATTCCAATCAGATGACTATATCTAGTGTTAGGTTAACATAACTATTCATAACAAGACATATTTACATTACTGAATTTTGGTTATTGAACTATGCAAGAAGCATATAAAATTGGTAAGGTAATATCATTTTCTATTCAGTGCATTTTGTTCCATTGAAGTTTGACAGGGTACCACTGCCATTTAACATACAACATTAAAAGGCAATGTAAGAAAATTGGGTGGCATTTATCACCATCTCTGTATATACCCACAGAATTTATTTATAGTACAGAATTGGATGGATTGTGTTTACTCCAAATTGGTGAATTATATAGTATCACCATGTGAATTCCTAACGTAAAATGTGACTGATTTGGGAGACAATTGCAAAGAGTTAATTCAGTGAAAAATCAGTCATTAAGATGGGTCTTAATCTAGCATAACCAGTTTCTTTACAATAAATGGATATTCTGATGTGCCTGTGCAAACAAGTAGGATAATGTGAATGGCACTGCTTTTTATAAAGCAATGAGGAGTTTCAGAAAAGATCAACTATATTTATATCACAAACTTGGAATCCAAGATTCCAATTTTTCATAAAAATTATGATAAAGTATTAAAAGTTTTAAAACATTTGTTTGTTGTAGGCTATAAAATGATACTTATCTCTTGAAAAAAATCAATAAAATATCTTTTATTAAGTAAATAAATGTATTTTTCACAAAAGTAATCATAATATACAATATCACTGTGTAATAAATTCATAATTTAAAACAGAAATATAAAACTTTCTCAAAGCGATCTCCAGAGAGGGCAAGTGGTGAGAGAATCCTTTCTATTTTTTTTTTTAGTTTTATTATAAGGTCTTCTTCATGAATGCATACCATATGCTTTGAGTGTATATCCTCTTGTTTTTAATTGCTACTCCCTGTCCCCATCACTACGACTATTTGTTTCTTCTTTTTCACACTTCTGTATTCATAATGTTTGCCCATAGATAAGTCTATGCATTTATTAATTATGGGAGCTACAAATATAAGAAAATATGGTGCTGGGCTTTCTGATAATAGCATTATTGGAATGATAGGATTATTTCAAGTTACATATAGTTTCCTTTAAATAATATAATTGCATTCATTCTATGGATGAAAAGATATGTTTAATCTAATTATGGATAAATTAAATATCACGGAGAGTCATTCGTTAATAAAATATTTTTATTAATTAGAACACATGCAAAATAAACTATTAAGAAATATTTGTGGAATATCTTACAAAATGTTCAATGTCAAATGTCTTGTCACATACCTATGTATATTCACTGTCAAATTACATTGTATGGTATATTTATTATGCATTTGGAGATATTAGTCTAAAGAATGAATTTTATTAGTAACTAGAATATTCACATTGTATTTTTAGTCATACTAGCTTAGGTAGGGTTGTTTTCTGAATTATCCACCACAAATTCTATAATTTATTTTGCATTGATCAAGTTTGATATGTGTCATTAGTTTAAAACACCAGAGTGACATTGGCACAGTGTTAGCAAAGTGGATTCACAAGGTAGTGGGGTGTGCATAGTGTACAACACCATCAGAAAAACATAGCAAAAGGGAACCACAGGACAACATAAGGTGGTGGAATGTGTATGTAATGTACAACACCATCAGAAAGACACTGCAAAGGAGAACCACAGGACAAAATAAGAACTAGTTAAGAATAAGGTGATCACAGATGACGTTTCAACAGACACCAAGAGTCACTGATGAGTAACGAATGAGTTAAGTAGAAAATCATATGAAAGCTAATTTACCCATTGCTAGATGGACATGGTATACCATGGACAAAATTCTACCTCCTTAAACTGGCATTAAAATTAATTGAAATAATATGTCTTGGATCTCTATAAAAAACTGTGATACAGATCAATGTAAAACTAAAAGTTTTTCTGAGAATAAACATGACAGTAATGAAAATTCAATAGTTAACTTATTATCAGTTTTCAGAACCATATATTAAACTCATACAACATGAAATTACTTGCAGGGAACAAATTTAGGAAAAAAAATCATGCCTAAATTTGAATATTGAGTTATCTCATCAAAAATATGTAAATATTACATAATACAATTAGAAAACTTAATTGTGTTCCGTGGAATTTTAGGTAAGGGACATTTAACTCAATTATCACTATTAACACAAAGGAGGCATTTTGATTAATTTTTAATGATTTTTATTATTCAAAACAACTTTTTATAATTAAATATATTTTTATCATAGCCATATCTTTTCTCTGATCCTTCTAGATTATCTTCTCATTCTTTCCCATGATTTTCTCAAAACAGTGAACAAAATCCCATACAAAGACAAAACTACCAAAATAGTAAAATAGAAAAAAAGAAAAAGAAAATAAACAAGATTAATCAATGCCCCAAAAAGAAAGAAACAGACAAAATACACCAAACTGAAAATAAATAAAAGCACACACACACACACACACACACACACACACACACACACACACACACACACACACCACAATGGAGTTGATTACGTTTTGGTCACAATTCTTTAACATGTGGTCTGCCTTGGAGTGCTTGATATATCATCCAGTTTAACTTTATTGGAGAAAACTGATTTTTCCATCTCTCAGTAGGTATAAATGACAGTTACCCTTTACCCTCGTGGTAAGGTTTCATTCATTAATTCACCCATTATTTAAATATAACAAGATAAAATATATTAAGGTAAATCTAAATCTTTCATTAAAGCTAGACAAGAAGAAACAAAAGGAAAAAAAATTAGAAAAAGTACAAGAATTAGAGACCCACTTATTCAAACAAGTGGGAATTCCATAAAACCACTAACTCAACTGGAAACCATAATATAAATATAAAAGACCTGGTGTAAAATAGGGAAAACCTTATGAATGCTATTTCAGCCTCTGTAAGTTCATGTGAAATTTGCTCATATGGATTTAGAGAACTTTATTTTCTTGGAATCATCTTTATCTTCTCGGTCTTACACTATTTCAGTCTCCTATTTTGCGGGGTTCCCTGACTTCTGAGGGTCAAGATGAAGAAGTCCCATATGGGATTGTGTTCCATAGTCCACCACTCCGCAAAATTTATGGCTGTGAATTTCGTTTGTCTAATCTGCTGCAAGAAGAATTTTCTGTGATAATAGCCAAGCTAGGAATTGATTTATAAATATAAATATAACAAAATAAGACTCCTTTTTGCCTTACATTTTTTTCATGTTTTAGATCAGTATTATTTGGTTATATACTAAGTCCCTGGGTTACCAACTTTCAGGTTCTTGGCAAGCCAAGCAGTGTTGGGTATGAATTCCATCCTCTGGAATGGGCCTTATGGCAAATTAGCTATTGCATGGTTAATCCCACAAACTTACTGCCACCATTGCCCTAATCTAGTTTGTGAGCAATATACTATAGTAAATAAAGAGTATGTGTCTGGCTTGGTATTTACTTTTCTCTTTGATAACACATAGAATTATTTTCAATACCAAAGTTTCTGTAATATAGGGGGGAAGGCTTTCTGTTGGCATCAACTGGACATCTCCATCCTCAATGAGCCATGTTGGTATAGTCTTCAGCTATAGAGGCTTACTGTCAGTTTTGGAAGTACAGCCTAATGTCTTGGCAATAGCCTGGGTCATTTGAGAATGTCTTTAGGACCCCCTTGGAATCTTCATTTAGTGACAAAAGATATCCAGTTCTGACTGTCTCTCCCATTAAATGGTGATTTCATTGAGATTGCCTTAATATATATGGATATATATGAAATGGTTCTACTGTATTAAGTTTCCATATGTATGTATTCAAATATTCCTTAATTTTAGCTATATATTTCTGTATTCCCTCCTACACTTCCTTCTCCATTATGCCTCCCCACTTGCCTTTTCCATTCTAATCCCAGACCCCTTCCATCCATATCTATTTATTCTTAATAAGATCTGTCTACTGCCTCATGTCCCTTATTCTATTCCTACAACCCTGTAGCTTTATTGATGCTATCTTGGTTATCATTATATCTAATGTCCACATATAAAGAAGTAAATACCATTTTGTCTTTCTGGATGTGGGATTGCTCACTCAGAATGATTTTTCCAGCTCCATCTATTTGTCTGAAAATTTTATGATGTCCTTTTTATTGGCTGAGTAATTCTGCATTACATAAATTATCAGTTATTTAGTTATTCTTTATCCCTTTTTCTGTACAAGGATGTATAGGTTGTTTCCAAATTTTGGCAATTATGAATAGAGCATCAGTGATCATAGTTGAGCAAGTGTGGAGGTTTCTCACTATAGGGAAGGATGCATGTTATTCCACCAGGATCTGTCTGGGAATGTGGACAGGTCAACTCCAGCAGAAGGTCTGACCCTCCAGCAGAAGGATTGGACCCAGAGATTGGATTTAGTAGATTGGAGGTAGAAGTAAAGCAATTAGCCTACCTGCTTTGCTGACAAGAGTGGCTTTGGGCTACCCAGAAAGTGACAGCGAGCCTGGAATAAATCAACATGCACAGAAGGGAGGGGAAGATCTGTGGGAACAACTGGAAAAGAGGAAGATGGGAGAGTACAGTAATTATTTTTTGCATAGCTGGGGATTGCAATAAGGGATTCAATTTGGAGGAGCATATGAAGATGTGATCTTAAACTATCTTTTTACACAGCCAGATTGGTCACACATTTTGAAGTTTTCAGACATTATTATTAATAATAATAATAATAATAATAATAATAATAAAATAAATTCCAAGGTTCTAGATTCATTTAAGTGTAACTCTGTCTCAACCATTTTGATCATGTACTTTGTCCATGCATCTAATTAATGTTCTCTTTAGAGTTGTCTCTGTACTCACTGACTCACCCTCCTTTTATTTTCAAGCCAACATACTGAAAAAATAATATAAAGTAATATATATTATATAGCAGTTATAGATGCATATATATGCATATATATATAGAGATGCACACATATATATAATATATATGTTTCCATTTATCTGAGAGAATTCTATTTAACTTATAAACTTAATGTAGACAGATGATGTTATTCATACTATCTTTAAAATGCTCATATTTTGGAAATTATTAGGGCGTGTCAGCTTTTCCTCTGTTTCATTAACCTTCCATCATAGTAATTCCTTGTGAACTCTCTACAGTCAAGCTCCTAACGTTATGCATATGTGCAGAGATGGAAGCAAGAGGACACTGTCTTACATCTGCTGCTTTTACATTTAATGTGTTTAGCTTCATAGTTTCTAGGTTTTCCCCTCCCAAATGGATTCAGCTTCTTAAATGAATTCATAAGACATCAATAGAATGAGTGCACAGTGATCCATCATCTCACAGACCTTTCTTTCACAAATATGCAAATTTTCCTGATTGCCAGATTTATGTCCTTCTGCTAGGTTGTAAATTAGTCCAAGGGGAAAAATCTCAAAGCAATTTCTGTTAGAGTTTCTCATTATTTTTTTATCAGCCATAAGAAGCTAAATTAATTAAATGTATGTTAATGTGTGTCATATTTAATGCATCATTTCCTTATTCAAGTACACAGATATGTGCTAAATATTATTTGCAGATCATGGCTTTTTGACAGAATTAGTTTATTTAAACTGATTGGTAGAAATGCGACTCATTATCGGAGAATAACTTTAAATCTTACTAAATATTTTTAGTACATTTTACATGTTAAGCTTCATGATAAATACTAAGAATCTAGAAAAAAAAGCACATTGCCTAATAGCCATCACAGGATATTGATCAGGAGTATCTGAGATATTAATTAAACATTAATTAAAGAAAACCTTATGAAAATAACTTCCCAACATGTAACTAGAGTCTCATATATGGAACCTACAGCAACTATTTTAACATGCTGGGAGAAAGACAACACTAGTGTAGTTCTTTTGGACCTTGTATTGTTCATGAATTTTCTCCCAGAAACACTTCTACCATGGAAACCATTGTGAGTTTAGATTTCACTCAAGAATTGAATTACTCACTAAATTCTTCTTGAGGGAAAGATAAACACAGAAGTGCATTATCTTTGAAACACATTGACCTCATTCTTACAAAGGAACCTCAAAAATATCCACACTAATGGATATTCATATATTATGAAGTCATATTCAAAATGAATTTTCATTCCATTTTCCAACACACTTTTCAAGAACATCAGAGTGATTGTACTTATGTATAAAAATACATAAGTTTTCCAAAAGGAAAATCCTGTTTTAATTATTGAAATTTGTAAATTAAAAATAAATAATGAAGAAAGATATTGGCACTTTTCATAATTCTCTTATGTACTTAATTTTCCATTAGCCACGTTAATGAGAACATATCACAAGTCACAGTCAAGTAAAGATGTTATAATAGATTTTAGAGAAATTCATAAGAAAATGTTATAAACTTTTAAAAATAGAAAATATTATTTCTCTCTGGCAATCATGTTAGAATGAGAGAATTCAATAACATCTAAACATTTTTATTTTCTTACAACTTGGACATAAAATACTAATTGCTTCAAGAAAACTTTTATTAAAATGCTTACATTTTCTGAGAAGGCATTATTAGTTGGGTTTGACTATTCCAAAATTGACTGCTACCTGGTCTTTGAACTTTTATCTCACTTCTGTAATTTAGTTAAATCATTGGTTTCAAATAAAATACAATTGATGGTTCTGTAGCTCATAATTTCTGTTTATGCTTGTTGTGAGTGGAGGTCGGTCCTGGTGCTAATTTTGTTTTAGACGGGATCTCATGTAGCCTTGAAAATGCTTGGACTCATTATTTTACTCGCAATGAGCCCGAACTCCTGTTCTTCTTATCTTAGTTGTCGAGTTCTAGATATGCAGTCAGTGCCACCTTAAAAATCAGCTATATATTTCTACTTATGCTTTGAATAATCTCTGCCCATTTTTGGTATACTGGAGTGCAGACATTCTATAAGGTCCTCCTAGCATGATTCATGTGCACTAAAGCAAGATGTGATACTCTACACTTCAACATTCAATGATTACAATACTTTGGTATAGAACAAAGCAATAATGGTGAATTTTTTGCTTCTTATGTTAAAGCAATTAATAAAGAAAGACAAAGAAATATATAGAAGAAAGATGGAAAGAAGATAGATGGTGAATGAATGACAGATATTAAATAGGTAGAGTAGTGATGATAAATTGGTAGATGATATTCACAATTATGAGAGATATATGATCGATGGAACTTTGAGTAATATAAGCTAAACATTTTTGAAGACCACTACAAGTTGTGATGTTTTATATTCATGAATAACAATAATTTGTAAAAGATTTGGAACTGTGCTAGAAGAAAGAAAAGAAGCATGACTTTTTCAAAAAAAATCTAGCTATGTGCTATTAAGGAATAACATCTCACCTTTTAGGATTCAGATACACTACAGAAGAAAAACACCTACAGACAAGTACTAATATCGATAGTTATTTTTCAACTTTATGTTTGCCTTGTATTACTTGATATTAAATATTTTAGAATGCTAATAAGGTTAATTCATTTCTGCTTGAAAATTAGATTTACTCAAACGAAAAATAAAATTTAGATCATTCATTTTTATTTGTGCTGGTAGTGTTAAAACTAAGAGCAAAGTTCCTTCAAAAGTCAACCATAAACCCTACCATAAGAATTGGAAGTTAAATACAGTGTCTTCCCTGGGGACTGTCTTTTCAAGATATGGACTGTAGGCTCTTCAGAGACATTCATGTACCTTACTGCCTTCAATAAACAAGACTTTAGAGAAAATGTTTATAATTTCAAATCATCTCATGTTTCATAAGAGGGAGTTCAGAAGCCTCAGATTAAGAAGTCAAACTATAATTTAGTCATGTCAGAATTCTAAGTGCCTCTCTTAGCTCGGATCCATGAGGTTTCTACATAAACTTAGAAATAGACTCTATACTGGGTGTGTTATCCAGGGTATGCTTGTAACTCGATGGTACAGTGATTGATTATTTAAGCACGTGTGAGATACTGAGAACAATTTCCAGCACACAAAGAAGAATTTTTCCAGGTTAATTTCCCACATATTTCACTAATTTTGGTATTTTAAAATGGCAGTTTAATAATACATCTGTTGGTAGAATCATGGTGAACCATGAACATCAAAACAAATGTGAATGGCCAAGCAATTTGATTACACCCATTCATTTATTTTTCTGCCACTATAATGAATAGCCCTTTAATGCCTATTTTTGTTGCTAAATGATCCCTTGTCATAGCAACAAAATAACAAATCCCAGGGTGGAAGTTCCCGAACACTCATTAAAATGGCATAGCTTTTCAAGCATCTTGGGTTCATTGAGACTAATTATCCTCAGAAATGTCATCCAGATAAACTAAGTTTAAAATGCTAATGTGCTGTGTCTAAATAATCAGCATGTATTTTAAGGGGTCTAAAATTGTATTTATTGCTTTTATTTAGCAGTATTTAAGATGAAATTAGTAGCTGTGATGATTTCTGTAGCAAAAGCTTAAAGTAAATATTATTCACAATCATATGTCATTTTTTAATATGTTTGGAGAATCTTAGGAGCAATGCTATATTATTAATACACTGATATATTTGTCTGTTAATTTGAACTAAGACCAAGTAACAAAGTTAAATATTCTGAATATGAATTTCAAGTACTCTATAATCTATGGATGATACTGGAGTGGCATATCACTATATGGACATATAGAGTAATTTTGTAAATGATTTTGTAATTACTACAACATGGTACTAAAGATTTCTTGTTATCTTGAAGACCTAGGAGTATCTGTAGGTATTCTAGGGTTCACTATAGTTCTGTTTAAACTTGCACATGTGTCCCTGTCTGAATCTCAGATCTCATGTTGAATAATGGTTAAGTAACATTCATTTACAGTAAGAGATATAATAGCTTATTGACATATGAAAATGCAGGTAGAATAAAAATATATAGGCATATATTTTGAATGGAAATAATGTCACAGAAATTCTTTTTAGAAATGTGTTATTTTTCTCTATTGCTTCTGTACTGGTCACATTCATAATTTATGTTTCGATTTTGGTTAAATGGAAGCATGTTATAAGACTAATATTTTGTGTCTCATATGAGAAAAGCTGATATACTGATAGTTTTATAAGATGTTTAAAGAGGTGGAACTTATATAGGAACAGAATATTGTCTTTTTGTTGATGTTTTCATTTCATTTGAAATATTAATAAAAATTGTTGCATCTAAAGAATGCGACCCGAAGTAACAATGAAAAGAATAATCTCCGGGTAGAAACGTATTTACTCTCATGAATACCCTTGATGATAGCAGACAGGATGGTTCTCAACCTGCCAATGAGAAGAACTCATACATGTTTGCTAAAAAACCCTGTTTCCACTCCCTTTCTATACTAGAATTAGGTTTGTGTTTCCTTTTTGAGACAATGATTTACCTCCTGATGATGTTACCCAAACCGTATATGTGTAAAGACTAAGGAGAGTATAAAAAATACTTCATAAAATGTAACAGTTTTATTAGTTTTCAAAAATTAATATGTAATTTTTTTGTTTCTTTTCTTTTCTTTTTTATCTTTATTAATTTGAGCATTTCTTATTTACATTTCGATTGTTATTCCACTTACCTGTTTCTGGGTCAACATCCCCCTAACACCTTCCCTTCCCTTCTGTATGGGCTTTCCTCCCCATCCTCCCCCCATTACCACCCTCTCCCCAACAATCACATTCACTGGGGGTTCAGTCTTGGCAGGACCAAGTGCTTCCCCTTCCACTGGTGCTCATACTACACTATTCATTGCTACCAATGAGGTTGGGGACCAGGGTCAGTCCATGGATAGTCTTTGGGTAGTACCTTAGTCCCTGGAAGGTCTGGTTGGTTGGCTTCTTGTTCTTATAAGGTATCGAGCCCCTTCAAGCTCTTCCAGTCCTTTCTTTGCTTCCTTCAACGGTGGTCCCGTTCTCAGTTCAGTGTTTGGCTGCTGGCATTCGCCTAAGTATTTGCTGTATTCTGGGTGTGTCTCTCAGGAGAGATCTACATTGAGTCCCTGTCAGCCTGCACTTCTTTGCTTCATCGATCTTACCTAGTTTGGTGGCTGTATATGTATGGGCCACGTGGGGCAGGCTCCGAATGGGTGTTCCTTCTGCCTCGGTTCTAAATTTTGCCTCCCTATTCCCTGCCAAGGGTATTCTTATTCCCCTTTTAAAGAATGAGTGAAGCATTGGCATTTTGGTCATCCTTCTTGAGTTTCATGTGTTCTGTGCATCTAGGGTAATTCAAGCATTTGGGCTAATAGCCACTTATCAATAAGTACATACCGTGTGTGGTTTTCTGGGATTGCATTACCTCACCCAGGATGATATTTTCCAGTTCCAACCATTTGCCTATGAATTTCATGAAGTCATTGTTTTTGGTAGCTGAGTAATGTTCCATTGTGCAGATGTACCACATTTTCTGTATCCATTCCTCTATTGAAGGGCATCTGGGTTCTTTCCAGTTTCTGGCTATTATAAATAAGGCTGCTATGAACATAATGGAGCACATGTCTTTTTTATATGTTGGGGCATCTTTTGGGTATATGCCCAAGAGAGGTATATCTGGGTCCTGAGTTAGTTCAATGTCCAATTTTCTGAGGAACCTTCAGACTGCTTTCCAGAATGGTTGTAGGAGTCTGCAATCCCACCAACAATGGAAGAATGTTCCTCTTTCTCCAAATCCTTGCAAGCATTTGCTGTCACCTGAGTGTTTTATTAATTAATTAATTTATTTATTTATTTATTATTTTTAAAGAGTTATTCATTTTATTTTTTATTTTTTTCTTTATTAACTTTAGTATTTCTTATTTACATTTTGATTGTTATTCCCACTCCCGGTTTCTTGGCCAACATCCCTCTAACCCCTCCCCCTCCCCTCCTATATGAGTGTTTCCCTCCCCATCCTTCCCCCATGATCGCCCTCCCCCCAAAACTCAAGTTCACTGGGGGTTCAGTCTTAGCAGGACAAAGGGCTTCCACTTCCACTGGTGCTCTTACTAGGCTATTCATTGCTACCTATGAGTTTGGAGCCCAGGGTCAGTCCATGTATAGTCTTTGGGTAGTGGCTCAGTCCCTGGAAGCACTGGTTCCTTGGCATTGTTGTGCATATGGGGTCTCCAGCCCCTTCAAGTACCATGAGTTGGTGAGAAGAAGGTATATCCTTTTGTTTTAGGATAGAGTGTTATATAAATATCTGTTAGGTCCTTTTGGTTCATGATTTCTCTTAGTCTGCCTATGTCTCTGTTTAGTTTCTATTTCCATGATCTGTCAATTGATGAGAGTGGGGTGTTGAAATCTCCTACTATTATTGTATGAGGTGCAATGTGTGTTTTCAGCTTTAGTAAGGTTTCTTTTATGTATGTAGGTGCCCTTGTATTTGGAGGAATAGATATTTATGATTGAGAGTTCATCTTGGTGGATTTTTCCTTTGATGAATATGAAGTTTCCTTCTTAATCTTTTTTGATGCCTTTTACTTGAAAATCAATTTTATTCAATATTAGAATGGGTACTCCAACTTGCGTCTTCAGACCATTTGCTTGGAAAGTTGTTTTCCAGCCTTTCACTCTGAGGTAGTGTCTGTCTTTGTTTCTGAGGTGTGTTTCCTGTAGGCAGCAGAATGCAGGGTCCTCATTGCGTATTCAGTTTGTTAATCTATGTCTTTTTATTGGAGAGCTGAGACCATTGATGTTGAGAGATATTAAGGAATAGTGATCATTGCTTCTTGTTATATTCATATTTGGATGTGAGATTATGTTTGTGTGCTTTACTTTTCTTTGCTTTGTTGCCAAGACGATTAGTTTCTTGGTTTTTCTAGGGTGTAGCTTACCTCCTTATGTTGGACTTTACCATTTATTATCCTTTGTAGTGCTGGATTTGTGGAAAGATACTGTGTAAATTTGGTTTTGTCATGGAATATCTTGGTTTCTCCATCTATGTTAATTGAGAGTTTTGCAGGATACAGTAACCTGGGCTGGCATTTGTGTTCTCTTAGGGTCTGTATGACATCTGTCCAGGATCTTCTGGCTTTCATAGTCTCTGGTGAGAAGTCTGGTGTGATTCTGATAGGTCTGCCTTTATATGTTACTTGACATTTTTCCCTTACTGCTTTTAATATTCTTTCTTTATTTTGTGCATTTGGTGTTTTGACTACTATGTGCTGGGAGGTGTTTCTTTTCTGGTCCAATCTTTTTGGAGTTCTGTAGGCTTCTGGTATGTTTATGGGCATCTCTTTCTTTAGGTTAAGGAAGTTTTCTTCTATGATTTTGCTGAAGATATTTACTGGTCCTTTGAGCTGGGGGTCTTCACTCTCTTCTATACCAATTATCCATAGGTTGGATCTTCTCATTGAGTCCTGGATTTCCTGTATATTTTGGACCAGTAGCTTTTTCTGTTTTACATTTTCTTTGACCATTGTGTCAATGATTTCTATGGAATCTTCTGCTCCTGAGATTCTCTCTTCTATCTCTTGTATTCTGTTTGTGATTCTTGTATCTACGGCTACTTGTCTTTTCATTTTGTTTTCTATATCCAGGGTTGTTTCCCTGTGTCCTTTCTTTATTGCTTCTATTTCCATTTTTAATTCCTTCATCTGTTTATTGTGTTTTCCTGTAATTCTTTCAGGGATTTTTGTGATTCTTCTCTATTTGCTTCTACTTGTTTATTTATGTTTTCCTGCGTTTCTCTAAGGGAGTTCTTCTTGTCTTTCTTGAAGTCCTCCAGCATTATGATCAAATGTGATTTTAAATCTAGATCTTGTTTTTCTGGTGTGTTTGGATATTCAGTGTTTGCTTTGGCGTGAGAATTGTGCTCCGATGATGCCATGTAGTCTTGTTTTCTGTTGCTTGGGTTCCTGCCCTTGCCTCTTGCCATCACGTTGTCTCTGGTGTTACCTTGTTCTGCTATTTCTGACAGTGGCTTGACTGTCCTAAAGCTCTGTGTGTCGGGAGTACTGTAGACTTGTTTTCCTGTTTTCTTTCAGCCAGTTATGTGAACAGAATGTTCTGCTTGTGGACCTGTATTCTTCCCTGTCTACTGGTCTTCAGTTGTTCCTGTGGGCCTGTGTCCTAAGTCTACCAGGCATGTCGCTTGGAGCATAAGTTGGTCTTACCTTTGATCCCATTGCTCAAGTTGCTCATGGGGGCTGCATTTGAGCTCTCTGTGAGGGTAGCCACCAGGAGTGCCTGCTCCTCCTTTTCCCGGGGCTCCTGTGTACCAGGGTCCCAGATGGCATTAGGTGTTTTCCTCAGGAGTCAGAAATGTGGGTAGAGTGTAATCGATTCTGACTTCCCAGGCATGTCTGCCCCTCTGAAGGTTTAAGTCTCCCTCCCATGGGTTTTTGGTACAGAGAACTGTTGACTGGTTCCCTTCAGGTCCATGTGGTGTCTGGACTGTGGGGGATCTGCCGCTCGAGTACCCCTATTTTCTGGTTCCCAGAGGATGTATACGGTTTCCTCTTGGACCAGGGATGTGGGCAGGGGTGGGCAATATTGGGGGTCTCTCCAGCTCTGCAGTCTCAGGATTACCCACCTGTCTGGGCGGTGAGCTCTCTCTCTCCCAAGGGGTTTGGGAGCAGTGAGCTGTGGGCCGGGATCAGCAAGGTTCAATTAATATGTATTTATATCCCTGAATCTTATCCTTTTTCCACTTCTGATCTTTCCTGTATACATTTCCTCCAACAACTTCTATAGCTTTCAATCTATCTCAAATTAATTAAATCTTTTGAAAATTGCATTTATTTACACAAACCCCACATATGCTTAAATATGTACAGCAGAATTCCTTTAGTGTGTCCATACATTACTGTGTGGGTATAATATATGATGTTAGTTCACAAAACACAGCTACATAGACACAAAGTGAAAATGTTGAAAAAACTTCTGATGCACAGTTCTTATTCATGATTAATGGAAAAATTTGTTTCTTGTTGATGTTATTGCCATATAACAATTATAATAAGATATGATAAAATTTGAAAGTGCAGAACAAAAATACATTAATATGAAACATTATATAGGGATTATTCAAACAAATTGGCCATTTTTACATTCACAACAATATTTTGTGAAATATTTCTCAATAATATTTTCATACATGTAATTGTTTGCCTTGTTTCTTGGAAAACATACCAAGAATATAATGTATAACAATAAATAAAATAAAACAAACAAATTTGAAAAATAAAAAAATAAGAAGAGAAAGAGACAAAGTAAAAGCACAGAAAGCTCATATAGGCAGAGACTGACAGGTGCATCCACTGAAATCTCAGACAATATAAAACTATAAAACCACAATATTTAACCCTCCCCCCCAAAAAAAGAACTGCACATTTTAAAAACACATCCTTACAAAGCATTATAAAACAAAAAGTATACAAAAATGCCATTAAATTAATTTTCTGTTTGTCATCCACTACTAGGCATGAAGATTTCCCTTAAAAGTGGTTTGTCACTTTAGTGAGACACTGCTAAAGAACACATTTTTTTAATTTTGTGAGCACTTATCAACTGGAGGCATCTCCTGGCTTAGAGGTAGGAGCTTGTGTCCACTTCCCTCAGATCTTTTTTCTATGCATCCTTAGTCTTTATGAGTCTATATGCACATCAGTCCTGAGGTGTTTAAAAGATCCTACTTCTTTGGTGTCCTCATCACCTCTGGCAATTACAATCTTTCCATTCCCTACTCTTCAGAGGTCTCTAAACCCAGGATGTGGGATATTTGATGGGGGTGTCCTGTTTGGGACGTTAGAGGGTATTAAATATCTTTCATGGCTGCATATTGTACAACTGTGGACCTCTGTTTGTTCCCACCTACTTTAGGAGAAAGTTGGTCTCATTGTCAAACAAGACATGGATATATGCCTGTAACAGAATGCCATTATGATTTGTCTTATGCTCCTTTTGGGTTTGTAAAATTTCACTGTCATTGATCTGATGAATATATCAATAATTTTATTTGTTCTCATATTTTTGATAAATCAGATATAACAATAAAAATTACTTTCAACTTCATTTATTTAAAATGAAAAGCACCATGTATATAATTTATAGATATTCCATTTTAAATATAGAGTTAGGATTTACATATAGTTAGAAGTTTAAATTATATCCCTAATCTTTAATTAGCATTACTATCTGACAAAATCATTTTAAATGGTGCTTCTTAATTAAAATCAGAAAAAATATTTTTCACTTTATGAATATTCTACTTGCTTATCCATTCACTAAGACTAATGAATTATCACTCTAATACTGTGTAAGGCAATAATTATCTATTCATAAATAATGACTATTCTGAACCTATTTTTTTGTTTTTTTGCTTTTTTCCATCTTTATTAAATTGAGTATTTCTTATTTACATTTCAAATATTATTCCCTTTCCCGGTTTCTGGACCAACATCCCCCTAACCCCTCCCCTTCTATATCTTTGTCCCCCTCCTTCCTCCATTAATGCCCTACCCCAAAGAATCCTGTTCACAGGGGATCCAGCCTTGGCAGGACCATGGGCTTTCCCTTCCACTGGTGCTCTTACTAGGCTATTCATTGCTACCTATGCAGTTGGAGCCCAGGATCAGTCCCTGTATAGTCTTTGGGCAATGGCTTAGTCACTGGAAGCTCTGGTTGCTTGGCATTGTTTTCATACGGTGTATCAAGCCCATTCAGCTCTTGCAGTCCTTTCTCTGATTCCTTCAATGGGGGTCCCGTTCTCAGTTCAGTGGTTTGCTGCTGGCATTCGCCTATGTATTTGCTGTATTCTGGCTGTGTCTCACAGGAGAGACCTACATCCGGCTCCTGTTGGCCTGCACTTCTATGCTTCATCCATCTTATCTAGTTTGGTGGCCTTATAAGTATGGGCCACATGTGGGGCAGGCTCTGAATAGGCATTCCTTCAGTCTCTTCTAGACTTTGCCTCCCTATTCCCTCCTAAGGATATTCTTGTTCTCCTTTTAAAGAAGGAGTGAACCATCTGCATTTTGGTTATTCTTGAGTTTGTGTTCTGTGCATTCAGGGTAATTCAAGCATTTGGGCTAATAGCCACTTAACAATGATCAATTATCACTTATCATGTGTGTTTTTCTGGGATTGGGTTACCTTACTCAGGATGATATATTCCAGTTCAATATATATGCCTATGAATTTTATAAAGTCATTGTTTTTGATAGCTGAGTAGTATTCCATTGTATAGATGTACCACAATTTCTGTATCCATTCTCTGTTGAAGGGCATCTGGGTTCTTTCCGGCTTCTGGCTATTATAAATAAGACTGCTATGAACATAGTGAAGCATGATTCTTTGTTATATGTTGGAGCATCTTTTGGATATATGCCCAAGCGAGGTATAGCTGGGTCCTCAGGTAATGCAATGCTTAATTTTCTGAGGAACCTACAGACTGATTTCCAGAATGGTTGTACCAGTCTGCAATACCACCCACACTGGAGGAGTGTTGCTCTTTCTCCACATCCTTGCCAGCATGTGCTGTCGCTGGAGTTTTTGATCTTAGCCATTCTGACTGGTGTGAGGTAGAATCTCAGAGTTGTTTTGATTTGCACTTCTCTTTTTTTCAAGTTTTTTTTTTTTTTATTAACTTGAGTACTTCTTATATACATTTCGAGTGTTATTCCCTTTCCCGGTTTCCGGGCAAACATCCCCTTCCTTATGGGTATTCCCCTCCCCATCCTCCCCCCATTGCTGCCCTCCCCCCAACAATCTAGTTCACTGGGGGTTCAGTCTTAGCAGGACCCAGGGCTTCCCCTTCCACTGGTGCTCTTACTAGGATATTCATTGCTACCTATGAGGTCAGAATCCAGGGTCAGTCCATGTATAGTCTTTGGGTAGTGGCTTAGTCCCTGGAAGCTCTGGTTGTTTGGCATTGTTGTACATATGGGGTCTCGAGCCCCTTCCAGCTCTTCCAGTTCTTTCTCTGATTCCTTCAACGGGGGTCCTGTTCTCAGTTCAGTGGTTTGCTGCTGGCATTCAGGCGAATGTGTTTGCTGTATTCTGGCTGTGTCTCTCAGGAGCGATCTACATCCGGCCCCTACATGTGGCCCATACATATGCACTTCTCTTATGACTAAAGATGTTGAACATTTCATTAGGTGCTTCTCAGCCATTTCACATTCCTCAGCTCTGAATTCTTTGTTTAACTCTGAATCCCATTTTTTTAATAGTGTTATCTGACTCCATGTAGTCTAACTCGTGAGTTCTTTGTATATTTTGGATATAAACCCTCTATTTGTTGTAGGATTGGTAAAGATCTTTTCACAATCTGTTGGTTGCCGTTTTGTCCTAACCACAGTGTCCTTTGCCTTACAGAAGCTTAGCAGTTTTATGAGATCCCATTTGTCGATTCTTGATTTAGAGCATAAGCTATTGGTGTTTTGTTCAGGAAATTTTCTCCAGTGCCCATGTGCTCGAGATGCTTCCCAACCTTTTCTTCTATTAGTTTCAGTGTATCTGGTTTGATATGGAGGTCCTTGATCCACTTGGACATAAGCTTTTTACAGGGTGATAAGAATGGATCAATTTGCATTCTTCTACATGTTGACCTCCAGTTGAACCAGCACCATTTGCTGAAAATGCTATCTTTTTTTTCCATTGGATGGTTTTGGCTCCTTTGTCAAAAATCAAGTGACCATAGGTGTGTGGGTTCATTTCTGGGTCTTCAATTCTATTCCACTGCTCTATCTGCCTGTCTTTGTTCCAATACCATATAATTTTCATCACTATTGCTCTGTAATAGTGCTTGAGTTCATGGATCATGATTCCCTTGGAAGTCCTTTTATTGTTGAGGATAGTTTTAGCTATCCTGGGCTTTTTGTTATTCCAGATGAATTTGCAAATTGATCTGTATAACTCTATGAAGAATTGGATTTTTTAAGTGTTTGCTTCAATTTCTTATCATTACACTAAGATGTTTGATTATTTAAATATTCATTTAAAGTTTTTTTGGCATTCCTGGTAGACTATTTAGTGTTTCATTGAAAGAATATTTAAGAATTTGCTTAATATTTTAATATTTCATTATTTAGAAGCAGTGAATATAAGTATTTCTTTCATACCAAACACATTCATTAAAATGATCCTTGCAACAATCCCCTATTGTGACCTTAAAAAGTAAAACTCTGTGGAATATAGTTTCTCACATGCCCATCCTAGTAAAAAGTAAACCTTTATTCACACTATGCCAGTATTGCTAAAATCCTACTAATCTGTCATCTTAAAATATAAGGACTTAGGGGAGCAATGACTGGAATGTAAATAAATAGAATAACTTAAAAATAATAAAAATAAATCAGAGATCCAATCTAAACATCTAAAAATCAAGAAATTTTTTTTCAAATTCTCATTTGATATTAATATTCATATTAAAATCAGTATCACAAATTGATGATAACAGTGGCAATGATTACACCAAACTGTTTTTCTTCCTTGCAACTCATAAAACACTGTTTTGTGGAATATGAAATACATTTATAGCTAGTAGAAGATAATTTAATTAAATATAAATGTCTTATTATTTTAGGTCATACAAAATTTTATATGCTTTTCAAGATTTCTCGACATCTGAGAAATTGCTTAGTGACAGGTTTTGACTATTCCTTCAGCCTTCAGCACACTGTCAGTGCCTGTGGTTCTCTGTCCAGGCTTAAGACCCTACAAAATTACACCCTTCAATATTAGCACATCTTTTGACGACATTTTTCCAGGTCTTGCTTAAGCAGTCATATGTTTCATTTCACTTGTATTTCTTGAAGACATAATATCACAATTGGTTATTTGCTGCTAAATGATCAGCCCTAAAATCATGTACCTACAAATAAATTTATACAGACTGAGCAGGCTATGTTTATTTATAGGAATTGTTAAAGAAAAAGAGATCACAAATTTGACAGGGAGGGAATATATGGAATGGGGATAGAAGGAGGAAAAGAAACACATGACATGGTCTTTTTAAAATTTATTCTATCAGTTTAAATGTAAAGATTATAATAAATTAACATATCCTTCTTAAAAATGGATGTGCAATTGTTAGACTCATGGTCTGTTGTGTCTACCAAAACATCACCATGAGTAATGCCACCTGAATGACAATATTCTTTACCAGATGAATTTTATGTATGCCCTTTAGAATAACTTTGGGAAATATACACTTGTTTATTCAGCCTTAGAAGAAACCAGGGAGAAAGAAAGTCAATTGCATTTTCCCAGTGCTAAAACCATACTAATGCAATGCCAGGGCCTGAAGAATCTTTGACGGCTCTATGATTTGTATACCAGTTTGCCTCACCTCGTTACTTCTGTAATGATTAAAAGTGTGATTTCATCCATCATCATGATGAAGAAACTATATTTATATCACTACTGATTATTACAAGTGTTATGCAAGCAAAGTGCTACAAATACTACATTCTCTTTGTTTCCTGAATTTAGTTTATACAACAGAGAACAACAGAGAGGTAATATTTATTGAGGTACTATCTATCAACAAACTGTCAATTTTTGTTGTCTATAAAATTAGTTTCAGTATTATTTTAGTAATCATACATAATATGAAGATTTCTCTCTTCCCTACCCAAATCAGCTATGATAACATTCAATTTTATTATTTACTTACAACTATACGTGTTCATATATGTTTGGTGGTTCTTTTATGGGTGTTCATTCAATTTCAAAACTAAACACTTTCCAAATCACCCCACACATGACAAGGGCTTCGTCTGTATTTATTATAAGAAAATTATAAATATTTCATGTAAATGTAATGTAAATATTGTATCCAATGCAAGTATTCAGCAACTACTTTTATTCTTTTGCATTAATCTGAGTTTTAGAAAATATGTCCATCTGCATCATGAAGATTATGTATCAGAGGCAGACATACAATGTGTTTCTTTCACATTGTACTCAATGGAATCCTGCATGGTAAATATCAGATAGACACATGACATGATGCTGCTGGTATATGACTGAAAAAATGAAAGCTCTTCATGGTTATAAAGAGTTAAAGCTGAGCACACTGAAGCTGGCAGGCGATTTTCCACAGCACTATCCTCAGTTGTCACACACATTGTTTATTTAAATCATAGTATTAAAAGGAGTTTAGTTTAAGCAAGAGCAAATCCTCCTGACATGCCTTTGAGCATTTTGAGGTTTAACGATGCTTAGCTTAGCAGTGTAATTAACAGTACCCATGATATACAACAATGCTATGCTCTCTAGTACCATAAACAGAAGGCTCATGCCAGATTGCTGGTTAAGGTGCACATGATATCACAGTATAACAGATGAAACAATCCCCTAGTAACCTTCTAATGAGCTCAAGACATCTGTAACCTAATTCCAGAAATTTGTGCATGGAGATTTAAGCTCTTAGTAATGGTGCTGGTGGAACTATCATAGCTATGAATAATATAAAGAAATGGTCAGCTGCCATGTAACCTAGACACTAGGAGAAGAAAGATATTTTATATGACAAAAATAAGCATATTCCAAGATTAATTATAGTCCTCATACAAATGAATATTATCATGCCCAAGAGAAAAGCAGAAATTATATTTTCTAACATCATATATATACTTTGCTGATTCCACATCACACACCATAATACTCACTGGGGCATGGTGAACTTCTCATTGATCTGCCCCCTAAATAGAATTGAGTTCCTCCCCTCTCACCTGCTGGAAGTCAACTATTGTGTAGGACTATATCCCTTCCAGCATCTTATCACAGTTTTATAGTTTTTTTTTTAAGAGTTCTCTCATATTGCTTCCGGTCTAGGCTGTTACAATTGGGAGATGGTAGGTTGGAGTTGTCATAGAAGTCTCCTTTGACCACATTTCTCAACTGCATATATGCATTCATGTATATCATTGAGAAAGTAGTTTATTTGTTCCATATGGACTACAGGAGAATGGATTATGGACTTTCAACTGGTTCCTATTATTAGCAAAAGCCATGAACAGGGTGCCTGGCTGCAGCAGAGCCACAGACCTGGCTAAACCCCTAAGATATCAGACATCAACATGTCTTACAGCTGAAGCATAAACCATAGAACTCTGCCTAGCATTTGATGGCAACATGAGCTACAGGTACGAACATATTCCAGGCCTCAGCAAGACCATCAACTTAGACATATTCCTTTGTGATTGTATAAACCCAGACATCATCATGGCCTTGGGTGACAGCACAGGCCATTCGGATAATTTTGAGCCTCTGGTGGTTGCATGGTACATGAACTTCATCATGGTTTCAGGCTGCTGTTAAGACTTCAAACATCCACATGGCCTACAATGGTAGTATTGCCCATGAACAACAACACATATATTTGTAGTGACAGCATGGACCCAGACCTGGCCCTCAATACAAGATTTCTTAGAAGGAATATGCTTGAAGTTAAAATTTAATTTTATTAAAAATTTGAATTATTTGAATAATTTGAAATTACTAAGCAAGTTTCTTGAAAACTAAAAATTAGTTACTTTGTTATTAAGAGAATATAGAGAGATTTGTGTGCAGCAAATACATTTTGTGGCCAGAATAGAACAATCATTGATCTGATTTTCAGCTTTTGTCAGTTACTTACACTGATATTTCATTAGTTGTTTGAGAATTTTTGAGTATATTATTATAATGTTGAACACATTCCTCAAGTATTTCCAGATTTACTGCTACTTTTATACCCACCCAAAATTATATTCTCTCCCTCATTCTCTATCTATCTGTCCATCTGTCTGTCTGTCTGCTGTCTATCTGTCTATCTGTCATCTACCTATGTCTCTCTTTATATATAGATATATAGATAGATAGATATAGATAGATAGATATAGATATAGATTTTGATGTTGATATTGATATAGATAGATGAGCACAAACAAATGTACACATGCACACACACACAAACACACACACACAAACACACACACACACACACACACACACACACACACACACACACACAAACACACACACACACACACACACACACACACATACACAAGTCCAGTTTGTATTGGTCAAGTACTCTTGGGAATGGAGTCTGCCCTTCATAGTGATTAGTGTAACAGAAGTAGCAACTTTAAGCAAAACTGACTATAACTTTCCTGAAACCCACCAAATGCTAACTGGTCCTCAGCTTTAAATGGGAATTCATACCCAATTCCCTACTATGGTATTTTGTCTGGATTGATCTTTCAAAGGTCTGATGTAGTTAATATTGTTTCCTTAAAGCTATCCATGAAACTTTGTGGAGCCCTGCCCGCAGCTCACTGCTCCCGAACCCCGTGGGAGAGAGAGCTCACCCCCCGGACAGGTGGGCACTCCTGAGACTGCAGAGCGGTAGAGACCAATACTGCCCACCCCTGCCCACATCGCTGGTCCAAGAGGAAACTGTATACGGCCTCTGGGAAACGGTAGATAGGTGCACTGGAGCTGCAGACCCCCTGCACTCGGGACACCTCCAGAACCTAAAGGGATTGGATTAAAAGCTCTCTGCACCCAAATCCTGTGGGAGGGAGAGCTAAACCTTCAGAGAGGCAGACAAGCCTGGGAAGCCAGAAGAGACTACACTCGGCCCACATTTCTGACTCACTGGAACACACAGGAACTCTTCAGGCCCACAGGAACGGCTGAAGACCTGTAGACGGGAAAAACTACACACCCGAAAGCAGAACACTCTGTTCCCATAACTGGCTGAAAGAAAATCGGAAAACAGGTCTACAACACTCCTGTCACACAGGCTTATAGGACAGTCTAGTCACTATCAGAAATAGCAGAACAAAGTAACACCAGAGATAATCTGATGGCAAGGGGCAAGCACAGGAATCCAAGCAAAAGAAACCAAGACTACATGGGATCATTGGAACCCAATTCTCCCACAAAAGCAAACACTAAATATCCAAAAAAGCAAGATCTAGATTTAAAATCATATTTGATCATGATGCTGGAGGACTTCAAGAAAGACATGAAGAACTCCCTTAGAGAAACGCAGAAAAACATAAATAAACAAGTAGAAGCCTATAGAGAGGAATCACAAAAATCCCTGAAAGAATTCCAGGAAAACATAAATAAACAAGTCAAAGCCTATAGAGAGAAATCACAAAATTCCCTGAAAGAATTCCAGGAAAACACAATCAAACAATTGAAGGAATTAAAAATGGAAATAGAAGCAATCAAGAAAGAACACAGGGAAACAACCCTAGATATAGAAAAACAAAGGAAGAGACAATGAGACGTAGATACAAACATCACCAACAGAATACAAGAGATAGAAGAGAGAACCTCAGGAGCAGAAGATTCCATAGAAATCATTGACTCAACTGTCAAAGAAAATGTAAAATGGAAAAAGCCACTGGTTCAAACATACAGGAAATCCAGGACTCAATGAGAGGATCAAACTTATGGATAATAGGTATAGAAGAGAGTGAAGACCCCCAGCTCAAAGGACCAGTAAATATCTTCAACAAAATCATAGAAGAAAACTTCCCTAACCTAAAGAAAGAGATGCCCATAAGCATACAAGAAGCCTACAGAACTTCAAATAGATTGGACCGGAAAAGAAACTCCTACCGTCAAATAATAATCAAAACACCAAATGCAGAAAATAAAGAAAGAATATTAAAAGCAGTAAGGGAAAAAGGTCAAGTAACATATAAGGGCAGGCCTATCAGAATCACACCAGACTTCTCGCCAGAGACGATGAAAGCCAGAAGATCCTGGACTGATGTCATACAGACCCTAAGAGAACACAAATGCCAGCCCAGGTTACTGTATCCTGCAAAAGTCTCAATTAATGTAAATGGAGAAACCAAGACATTCCATGAGAAAACCAAATTTACACAATATCTTTCTACAAATACAGCGCTACAAAGGATAATAAATGGTAAAGCCCAACATAAGGAGGCAAGCTACACCCTAGAAAAACCAAGAAACTAAACATCTTGGCAACAAAACAAGGAGAAGAAAAGCACACAAACATAGCCTCACGTCCATATATGAATGTAACAGGAAGCAATAAACACTATTCCTTAATATCTCTCAACATCAATGGTCTCAACTCCCCAATAAAAAGACATAGATTAACAAACTGGATACATAGTGAGGACCCTGCATTCTGCTGCCTACAGGAAACACACCTCAGAGACAAAGACAGACACTGCCTCAGAGTAAAAGGCTGGAAAACAATTTTCCAAGCAAATGGTTGGAAGAAGCAAGCTGGAGTAGGCATTCTAATATCGAATAAAATCAATTTTCAACTAAAAGTCACCAAAAAATAAGGAAGACACTTCATATTCATCAAAGAAAAAATCCACCACTATGAACTCTCAATCCTACGTATCTATGCTCCAAATACAAGGACACCTACATACGTAAAAGAAACCTTACTAAAGCTCAAAGCACACATTGCTCCTCACATAATAATAGTAGGAGATTTCAACACTCCACTCTCATCAATGGACAGGTCATGGAAACAGAACTTAAACAGAGATGTAGACAGACTAAGAGAAGTCATGAACCAAATGGACTTAACAGATATTTATAGAACATTCTATTCTAAAGCAAGAGGATATACCTTCTTCTCAGCTCCTCATGGTACTTTCTCCAAAATTGACCATATAATTGGTCAAAAAAACAGGCCTCAACAGTTATAGAAATATAGAAATAATCCCATGCATCGTATCAGACCACAATGGCCTAAAGCTGGTCTTCAATAACAATAAGGAAAGAATGCCCACATATATGTGGAAGCTGAACAATGCTCTACTCAACGGTTTCCTGGTCAAGGAAGAAATAAAGAAAGAAATTAAAGACTTCTTAGAATTTAATGAAAATGAAGGTACAACATACCCAAACTTATGAGACACAATGAAAGCTGTGCCAAGAGGAAAACTCATACATCTGAGTGCCTGAAGAAAGAAACATGAGAGAGCATATGTCACCAGCTTGAGAGAACACCTAAAAGCTCTAGAACAAAAAGAAGCAAATACACCCAGGAGGAGTAGAAGGCAGGATAATCAAACTGAGCTGAAATCAACCAAGTAGAAACAATAAGGAACATAGAGAGAATCAACATAACCAAAACTTGGTTCTTTGAGAAAATCAAGAAGATAGATAATCCCTTAGCCAGACTAATGCGGGGACACAGAGAGTGTGTCCAAGTTAACAAAATCAGAAATGAAAAGGGAGACATAACTACAGAAACATAGGAAATTCAAAAAATCATCAGATCCTACTACAAAAACCTATATTCAACAAAACTGGAAAATCTGGAAGAAATGGACAATTTCCTAGACAGATACCAGGTACTGAAGCTAAATCAGGAACAGATAAACCATTTAAACATCCCCATAACTCCTAACAAAATAGAAGCAGTCATTAAAGGTCTCCCAACCAAAAAGAGCCCAGGTCCAGACGGGTTTAGTGCAGATTTCTATCAGACCTTCGTAGAAGACCTCATACCAATACTATTCAAACTATTCCACAATATTGAAACAGATGGAGCACTACTGAATTCCTTCTATGAAGCCACAATTACTCTTATACCTAAACCACACAAAGACCCAACAAAGAAAGAGAACTTCAGACCAATTTCCCTTATGAATATCGATGCAAAAATAATGAAATTCTGGCAAACCGAATCCAAGAACACATCAAAACAATCATCCACCATGGTCAAGTAGGCTCCATCCCAGGCATGCAGGGATGGTTTAATATACGGAAAACCATCAACGTGATCCATTATATAAACAAACTGAAAGAACAAAACCACATGATCATTTCATTAGATGCTGAGAAAGCATTTGACAAAATTCAACACCCCTTCATGATGAAAGTCCTGGAAAGAATAGGAATTCAAGGCCCATACCTAAACATAATAAAAGCCATATATAGCAAACCAGTCGCTAACATTAAACTAAATGGAGAGAATCTTGAAGCAATCCCACTAAAATCAGGGACTAGACAAGGCTGCCCACTCTCTCCCTACTTATTCAATATAGTTCTTGATGTTCTAGCCAGAGCAATCAGACAACAAAAGGAGATCAAGGGATACAGATCGGAAAAGAAGAAGTCAAAATATCACTATTTGCAGATGACATGATAGTATATTTAAGTGATCCCAAAAGTTCCACCAGAGAACTACTAAAGATGATAAACAACTTCAGCAAAGTGGCTGGGTATAAAATTAACTCAAATAAATCAGTATTCTTCCTCTACACAAAAGAGAAACAAGCTGAGAAAGAAATTACGGAAACGACATCCTTCATAATAGTCCCAAATAATATAAAGTACCTCGGAGTGACTTTAACCAAGCAAGTAAAAGATCTCTACAATAAGAACTTCAAGCCTCTGAAGAAAGAAATTGAAGAAGACCTCAGAAGATGGAAAGATCTCCCATGCTCATGGACTGGCAGGATTCATATAGTAAAAATGGCCATTTTACCAAAAGGGATCTATAGATTCAATGGAATCCCCAGCAAAATACCAATCCAATTCTTCAAAGAGTTAGACAGAACAATTTACAAACTCATCTGGAATAAGAAAAAACCCAGGATAGCTAAAACTATCCTCAACAATAAAAGGACTTCAGAGGGAATCACTATCCCTGAACTCAAGCAGTATTACAGAGCAATAGTTATAAAAACTGCATGGTATTGGTACAGAAACAGACAGATAGACCAATGGAATAGAATTGAAGACCCAGAAATGAACCCACACACCTATGGCCACTTGATTTTTGACAAAGGAGCCAAAACCATTCAATGGAAAAAAGATAGCATTTTCAGCAAATGGTGCTGGTTCAATTGGAGGTCAACATGTAGAAGATTGCAGATCGATCCATGCTTATCACCCTGTACAAAGCTTAAGTCCAAGTGGATCAAGGACCTCCACATCAAACCAGATATGCTCAAACTACTAGAAGAAAAAGTGCAGAAGCAACTCGAACACATGGGCACCGGAGAAAATTTCCTGAAAAAAACACCAATGGCTTATGCTCTAAGATCAAGAATGGACAAATGGGATCTCATAAAACTGCAAAGCTTCTGTAAAGCAAAGGACACTGTGGTTAGGATAAAACGGTAACCAACAGATTGGGAAAAGATCTTTACCAATTCTACAACAGATAGAGGGCTTATATCCAAAATATACAAAGAACTCAAGAAGTTAGACCGCAGTGAGTCAAATAACCATATTAAAAAATGGAGTTCAGAGCTCAACTAAGATGTCACAGCTGAGGAATGTCGAATGGCTGAGAATCACCTAAAGAAATATTCAACATCTTTAGTCATAAGGGATATGCAAATCAAAACAACCCTGAGATTTCACCTAACACCAGTGAGAATGGCTAAGATAAAAAACCCAGGTGGCAGCAAATGCTGGCAAGGATGTGGAGAAAGAGGAACACTCCTCCATTGTTGGTGGGATTTCAGACTGGTACAACCATTCTGGAAATCAGTCTGGAGGTTCCTAAGAAAATTTGACATTGAACTCCCTGAGGATCCAGCTATACCTCTCTTAGGCATAATGAAAAGATGTCCCAACATATAAAAAAGACACATGCTCCACAATGTTCATAGCAGCCTTATTTATAATAGCCAGAAGCTGGAAAGAACCCAGATGCCCTTCAACAGAGGAATGGATACAGAAAATTGGTATATCTATACAATGGAATATTACTCAGCTACCAAAAAGAATCACTTTATGAAATTCATAGGCAAATGGATGGATCTGGAAAATATTATCCTGAGTGAGGTATCCCAATCACAGAAGTACACACATGGTATGCACTCATTGATAAGTGGCTATTAGCCCAAATTCTTGAATTGCCCTCGATGCACAGAACACTTGAAACTCAAGACAGATGACCAAAATTCGAATGCTTCACTACTTCTTTAGAAGGGGAACAAGAATACCCTTGGCAGGGAATAGGGAGGCAAAGATTAAAACAGAGGCAGAAGGAACACCCATTCAGGACCTGTCCCAAATGTGGCCCATACATATACAGCCACCCAATTAGACAAGATGGATGAAGCAAAGAAGTGCAGTCCAACAGGGACCGGATGTAGATCTCTCCTGAGAGACACAGCAAGAATAAAGCAAATACATAGGCGAATGCCAGCAGCAAATCACTGAACTGAGAATGTGACCCCCTTTGAAGGAATCAGAGAAAGGAGTGAAAGATCTTGAAGGGGCTCCAGACCCCATATGAACAACAATGCCAACCAACCAGAGCTTCCAGGGACTAAGCCACTACCCAAAGACTATACATGGTCTGACCCTGGGCTCCAACCTCATAGGTAGCAATGAATAGCCTAGTAAGAGCACCAGTGGAAGGGGAAGCCCTTGGTCCTGCCAAGACTGAACCCCGAGTGAACGTAATTGTTGGTGGGAGGGTGGTAATGGGGGCTGATGGGGAGGGGAACACCCATCAAGAAGGGGAGGAGGAGGGATTGGGGGGATGTTTGCCCGGAAACCGGGAAAGGGAATAACATTCAAAATGTAAATTAGAAATACTCAAGTTAATTAAAAAAAAAAAAAAAGAGGAGTTGAGATGAAGGGAGGTGTTGGCTTACCCAGGGGACTGATAGGAAGAGAGAACAGATTAGATTATGCTGAAAAGCTGTTTCTGGAGCCCAGAAACTCATGGGCAGAATTGGGGTGTGAAAAGAACCCAGTAGAAGCAATAGAGAACAACCCACAGGACCTACCTTTAACAGAAGAGGGGGAATCCCTGATCTGACATGCAGATGAGTCCTTAGCAATGGTCCAATAAAAGAAACTATGATAATCAGGAGAAAAAAAAGCTATCCATACCTCTGGCCTTCAAGATCATTCAATCACCTTTCCTATGAAGATCCCTGAGATTTCAGGGGATGTGATATTGTTGTTCCATGTAGGACTGAACAATCCAAAGTCTCTTATTGTCTATGTGTTTACTTGTTATGGTTGTCTGTGTTGTTCAACATCTACTTATATCATTAGCTTTACTAATAATAGTTTACAGATATGCTTTCTTATCTATGGATATACCAAAATGCCATTAGAAGTATTTGAATGTTATGCCCATTTACCAGGGGAGAAGTAATAGATTTTATCCTATGGCCTATGATCCACCTTGGCATAGTTTCATTGTCTCATAGCTTCTTAGCCTCACTGCAAGTGCCATTAATTCAGTCTCATGGGGTTGTCTTTAACCCCAACAAAAAAGAGATTAGTTATTCCCATAACTTTCTCATCATTATTACCTGTAAGATACTTTCCATTCAAGTCAAATAGAAGATTATAATCTGATCATAACTGGATCAGATTAAAGTGTGCCCCTCTTCTCCTGAAGCATAGATAGCAACTACAACACCATGAAAGTTGATCAGTAGTAATAAAGTTTCTGGTTAGTACCTATTTCTTTTGTCCATATTTTTATCCAAAGTATGTGACATTTTCAGACATGGGCTTATGCTCAGTCTCTATAGGTTAACAAACAGCACTAGAAATGGTCTGAAATGATTGAAGTTCTATGGGAACCCACTTACTTATGGGAATACCTTAAGAAAGGACAAAATATTCTTGATCATGGGTAATTTTATTTGATCATCGGAAGTTTCTAGTTTAATATCTATGTGTGTGTGTGTGTGTGTGTGTGTGTGTATACACACATATATATTAGACGGCTTCTAATAGCATTTCTGAAAGGTTTCTACCATTATTCTATTTGCCCTTTTCCTTGTGTATAATACTATATTGCCTTTTTCACTGTTTGAAATGTCCTTTTGTCTTTTCTTCTCATGGAAACATTTTATTTTCCTACCTATATGAGCATCCCTAGTGAAACACACACATGAACAAAGCTGAAATTAACATCCACAGAAGACAGAAAACATGTGATGTTTATCATATAGGGTCTGGTATTAGGATGATTATTTTCAATTCAACTTATTTACCAGAAAATTTCATAATATAATTTTCTTGATCCATTCTATACCTCAAAGATGAGTGGAGAAATACAAAAACATGAAGAAATAAAATAGCTATAAAACTAAGGTCAGAAATCAATGGAATTAAAAATAGGACATCAACATGGAAGCAATACTGAGGAAAAATGTAGTCAGGAAACTAAACAAATAAAGACATAATTGCAATGACACACATTGTTTCTATCATTAATGATATTCTAGTCTCACAGATTCAAGAGGATAATAAACAAGGTAATAAATAGATAGTAGACATACATATTTAATAATACAGATAAATATATTTCTTTTTCCATTAACTTATTTAGTCACTTTTTATCCAGCCCTCACATCCTGCCCCCCCCACAAACAGTCTCACATCCCTGCTCACCCCTTCTTGTATATAATACTGTCCAACTCGATGTAGCAGAAATCAATTGTCTGAAGAAAATTATACCTACCAAGTATATCCAGTCAATGAATACTGTTCAAATCTATAAAATGCTGGGTCAAAATTAGTTTACTATTGAACACTAAAAAACATTTCAAAAAAGAAATTATAACTTCCTGAATTATTCTGTTTGGCCTGCATTCCACAGTGCCTAAAATGATGGTGCTTTAAAATGGGATTCTATAAAGCAATATATTTTATGAGTGTAAATGTAATAACCTTTTAGAAATTTTGAAAAATTTATCAGAATAATTAGGAAAATGCTGTGTATCATAACCAGGTTGAGTTTGGTAACAGGTCAATGATCATTGAAACAGAAAATAATCTAAGGATAAAATATAAGCAATCTCCAAATTAAGCAATTTATATGAATATATATATTTATCTTTGGTTAGAAATCAAATATTTATTTATTTGAAGCAAAGCTGACTGAATATATAGCTCAGAGTTAGAATTCTTGCCTAGCATGTGTGAAGACCTCAGTTCAGTTCTCTGCAATGAGGAAAATGCCAGTTCAGGTGTGTTTATTTTGTTATAAATAATATATTTTTAAAAATATTTTAATTGCATATTTTCATACTAAACTCTAAGTGGTCAACAGATATGAACCAATTCCTATAAATAACCAGTCAGTTGGAGCCCAGGCTCAGTCCATGTATAGTCTTTGGATAGTAACTTGGTCCGTGGAAGCTTTGGTTGGTTGGCATTTTTGTTCATATGGGGTCTCAAGCCCCATCGAGCTCTTTCAGTCCTTTCTCTGATTCCTTCAACAGGGGTCACGTTCTCAGTTCAGTGGTTTGCTGCTGGCATTCTCCTACGTATTTGCCATATTCTGGCTGTGTCTCTCAGGAGAGATCTACATTCGGTTCCTGTCAGCCTGCAGTTCTTTGCTTCATCCATCTTATCTAGTTTGGTGGCTGTATATGGATGGGCCACATGTGGGGCAGGCTCTGAATGGGTGTTCCTTTGGCTTCTGTTCTAAACTTAGCCTCCCTATTCCCTGCCAAGGGTATTCTTCTTCCCCTTTTAAAGGAGTGAATCATTTGCATTTTTGTCATCCTTCTTTAGAAATACACCTTCCTAAAAGATGAATTTTGACTCCAAAAGAAATTATCTTTACCTGTGCGTGTGGCACAGTTGAAGAGAATGTTCCTAGTTCTGCAATGACTTGGTGTTTCAGGATTGGTTGACACCCAGGAGACCCTCTCCCTTCTCAAAGGGGAGAAGGGGAAAAGCAGAAGAATCTGGATGTAAAGTGAATTAGTAAATTAATGGGGAAAAACAATAAATTATTATCAGAGTAATGAAATCCAAAATAGTTATCTATTGATTACAAGCATTTGGCAAAACAACAACAACAACAACAAAACAAAACAAAAACCATTTTTCTTCATTGACAGCTTCTTGAATCAAGAATCCAGCTCTGACTAGGCTTGCTCACTAATAAGACCAGAACTGTGGCTAACTCATTAGCAAGTCTGGAACTGGAGTCATGTTTTCTGGATTATAGTTTTGAGATAGATTGTAAACAGTATTTTATCTCCAGATTACAATACTAAATCACAGCTCTGCTTTTACAATGAATCATAATGTATCTGGAAATACATTTATTATTGAGCACTAGAAAATCATGTTTGAATGTGATAATTAATGAAAATTAATCTGAAATAAACTTAGAAAATGAATTGCAATGTGAAAGGTCAGAAAGTTATTACATTGGATAATATGTTTTGTGCTGCTGCTTGTCTCAGAGTGACAGGTGTAAAGGTTAGTCAGGAGATGAGATTGAACAATCTTCTACAATCATCTGCAAAAGGTTTGGAATTCTTGATAAGAAATTTCCCAGCATAGATATTGTAATCTTTTGAAATTCATGGTTCACTTGTAACTTCTATCATTATGGTTTTTTTCTGTATGGAAAATTACTTTCAGGTCTTCCTACCTATGATTTGTGATTGGCATTTTGACATAGCACATACTTCTTATTTTAAATTTGTATCTCCTTAAAATAATAATATATATGTCTTGCTCTTATTTTTTGCCTGTATTGTATATTTCTAGCTTTCCAGTGCATTTTTTGTTGAGGTGTGTATATGAACATTAGTGCTAGATATCTTGTCTAATATGTATAATATTATAATCAACAATTTAAGTTTTGCTCATATGAAAATATTTAGTATTGTTTTTACCATAATTTAGTGAGAGGATGTTGTGAAAATTAATAAAGAGCTAAACAAAAGTGTGTGGAATGAAAAAACAAGTGTCACTTAAGATGTTTTATGGATTCAAACTTATGGTGTTCAGTTGCTGATATACACCTGAGAAAACGCTGGAGACTAATCTAGGACTAAGTCTCTCATCCAGCAGCTTTCCTTGTAGTAAACTCACCTCATCAAATGTGATTCAATTTATTAATTAAGAAGTTAATGAGAGAAATTGTGTATCTTGGATATTTAAAAAAAAAACGTTTTAAAACAGGGATCATAAGTTAGCTCGGTGGGTGAAGTACTTTATCTGTAAGCAGGAAGTCCAGAGTTCCAGAGTTCAGAAGAAAGTGCGTGGTGAGCAGCTGGCCTGTAATCTTAGCACTCAGGAGGAAGAGACAGGGATCCCTGGAGAAAGAAGGATACATAGACTGCGTGAAATCACCAAAACCTGAATTTAAATGAGAAACACTTTCTTAATAAACAAAGTATAATTTTCAGAAAGACATTTAATGCCAACTAATGATCTCATCCACATTGGTGAACTTGTACATGGCCTCCAGCACACAAATATGCACATATGTTCATGCACATACATCGCTCATACATGCCCAATGCAGCACATGCACACGCACATGCACATGCACGCACATACACACACTCCACTAATAAAAGACTTTCAAGTCACACTTAAACCTTATTTTCCGAGTGCATATACTACTCTAGTTCTTAGGCTGTTATCAGGTGCCTCTTCTCATCAGCTCCAGCTGATCAGCATAATAAAATGTAATTTCTTCTATCCATGCATCTTAAATGTCTTTTGTCTTGTCAGATGAAGGAGTGCTCTGAATCTATAGTTTTGTTTTGGTATTTATTTTTTGTATATTTTACTACATTTCAAATAATATTCCTTTTTCCAGTTTCCTTGACATAAGCCCCCTATCCTAACCCACTCCCCTTCTTCTACAAGGGTGTTCCCTTCCCCAACCACCCCTCTTCCTCCTCCTTGAATTCCCCTACACTGGGAAATCCAGCCTTGGCAGTACCAAGGGTGTGTCTTTTTAGAAATGGATTGTCGAAAGCCCTCTGAAGTACATAATTTCAGATAGAATAGATTTTTATAGCCTTTCACCTGGTCCTTTCTGCTGGGACAGACTGCTAGCTATTCCGCTCTGTGGAAGAGGCTATATCTTCAGACATACCAGAGGATCTGCTGCACTCAGCATTTGCTTTTCACAAGACAACAGTGTGACTGCTCCTCTGAAGACCTAACAGCCTGAAGTCCTCCTAGGAAATGTACTGCAGCCAGAGTTCCAGAGTTCACAAGAAAGTGGGTGGTGAGCAGCTGGCCTGTAATCTTAGCACTCAGGAGGAAGAAACAGGTATCCCTGGAGAAAGCAGGATAAGTAGACTGCCTGAAATCACCAAAATCTGAATTCAAATGCAAAACACTTCCATTCTTTGCCCCTCTGAGTATCCTCCACTTGGAGGGTCCCACAGGAGGTCTGCTACAGCCAGGGCCACAGGCCTGCCAGGAGACAAGTTGCAACAGGGAAAACAGAGGCAGACTCCAGACAGAGTCACCTAGTTCAGCAGACACAAGGAATAACTAGATGGTGAGAGGCAAGAGCAAGATGATATACAATATATTTGGGCATCATCAGAACCCAGGAGACTACCACAGCAAGCCCTGAATATACCAACACACCTGAAAATTAGGAAACTGACCTAAAATACTATCTCATGAAGATTATAGAGTCCTGTAAGTATGTTATAAATAACTCAATGAATGAAAAATACAGGAAAACACAGGTGAACAAGTAGAAATCCTAAAAGAGGAAACAAATAAATCAATTAAACAATTAAAGAAATACAGAAAAACACAATCAAATGGGTGAAGAAATTGTATAAAGCAGTCCAATACCTAAAAGAGGAAGTAGAAACAGTAAAGAAAACACAAATGGAGGCAAACAAGAAAATGGAAAACCTAGCAAATAGGTCAGGAATTACAGCAGTTAACTATCACCAACAAAATACAAGACATAGAAAAGAGAATCTCATGTGTAGAAGATATGAGGAGATTGACAAAATGGTCAAAGAAAAATCAAAACATAAAAAAACCTCAACCAAAAACATCCAGGAAATTCAGGATACAATGAAAAGACCAAATCTTAGAATAATCGGAATAGAGGAGAATGAATATTCCCAGCTCAAAGAACCTGAAGATGTCTTCAACAAAATCATAGAAGGAAACTTCCCTCACCTAAAGAAAGAGATGGCCATAGTAGCACAAGAAGCCTACAGAACACCATATAAATGGGACCAGAAAAGAAAATTCTCCCCTCACATAATAGTCAAAAACACTGAATGGAGAGAACAAAAAAAAAAAAAAAGAATATTAAAAGCTGAAAGGAAAAGGCCCAAGTAACATAAAAAGGCAGACCTATTAGAATCACACCAGACTTCACAACAGAGACTTTGAAAGCCAGAAGAGCCTGATCAGAGGTTTTGCATACTCTAAGAGAACACAAATGCCAGGCCAGGCTCTTATACCAAGCAAAACGTTTAATCAACATAGATGAAGGAACCATAATATTCCAGTCCTAAACCAAATTCAAACAGCATCTATCTACCAATCCAGTCATACAGAGGATCCTAGAAAGAAAACTCCAACACAAGGAAGATATCTATACCAAAGAAAAGACAAAATATTAAGCACATCACAACTAAGCCAAAAGGAGAAAACTACAAGACTGTAAAGTTACTTATAAAAGCAAATATAACAGGAACCAATAGTTATCTGTCTTTATATCTCTCAATATTAATGGACTCGACCATCTATATAAAAGACATAAGTTAACAGACTGATATGTAAACAAGATCCAGTATTTTCCTGCATACAAAACAAATCATATCTCATTAACAAAGACAGACATTGTCTCAGAGGAAAACGTTGGAAAAGCGTTCTTCCAAGCAGATGGTCCCAGGAAACAAGCTGCACTTGCCTCCTAATACCCAATAAGATAGACTTTCAACCAAGTTTCAAGTGCGATGAGAAAGCATACTTCATATTCATTGAAGGAAAAATCCACCAAGATGAAATCTCAATTCTGAACATCTATGCCCCCAAAGAATTCATAATTCATAAAATTCATAAAAGAAACTTTAGTAAAGCTCAAAACACACATTGAACCCGCACAATAAAGGTGGGAGACTTCAGCACCCCACTCTCTCCAATGGACAGGTCATTGAAATAGAAACTAATGGAACTAATAGAGGTTTTGAACCAAATGGATTGAACAGATATCTTCAGAGCATTTCACCCTAAAATAAAAGAATACACCTTCTTTTCACCACCTCATAATACCTTCTCCAAAACTGACCATATAATCGGTCACAAAAAACTCTTAATCACTACAAGAAGACTGAAACAATCCCATGTACCCTATCAGAGCATAATGATCTAAAGCTGGTCTTCAATAATAACAATAGGAACAGAAAACCCACATACATGTGAAAACTGAGCAATGATAATTTGGTCAAAGATGAAATAAAGAAAAAAATTAAAGACTTCTTGGAAATCTTTAATTATAAAGATACCCAAATCATACCCAAACTAATGGGACACTATGAAAGGAGGGGGTGCTAAGAGGAAAATTCATAGCACTAAGTGCACTGGTAAAGAAGCCGGGGAGACCTTTCACTAGCAACTTAACAGCACACCTGAGAGCTCTAGAACAAAAAGAAGCAAACGCACCCAAGAGCAATAGAAGTCAGAAAATTGTCAAATTCGAGGATGAAATGAACCAAATAGAAGCAAATAGAATAATATAAAGAATCAGCAAGACCAAAAGCTGTTTCTTTGAGAGAATTAACAAGATAGATAAACCCCTAGCCAAACTAACTAAAGTGCCCAGAGGCAGTATCCAAATTAACAAGATCAGAAATGAAAATGGAGACATAATAACAGAAATGGGGGAAATTAAAAAAAAAAAGATCCTACTATGAAAGTTTATACAAAACAAAACTGGAAAATCTATGTGAAATGGATAGTTTTCTAGACAGATACCACATACCAAAATTAAATTAAGAGCAGGTAAACTTTCTAAACAGGCCCATACCCCAAAAGGAAAGAGAAGTCATTAAAAACTCACAACCAAAATAAAAACTCAGGGCTAGACGGGCTTAGTTCAGAATTCTATCAGACCTTCAAAGAAGACCTAGTACCAATATTCCTCAAACTATTCCATAAAATAGAAACAGAAGAAACACTACCTAATTCATTCTATGGAGCCACAATTACTCTGATGCCTAAACCACACAAGGACCCTAACAAAAAAGGGAACTTTAGACCAATCTCACTTATGAATATTGATGCAAAAATATTCAATAATATTCTCAGAAAACTGAATCAAAGAAAACATCAAAATCGTCATTCAACACGAACAAGTAGGCTTCATCCCAGGGATGCAAGATTGGTTCAACATATGAAAATACATTAGTGTGATCCACCATATAAACCAACTCAAAGAAAAAAAGTCACATGATCATATTCTTAGAAATAGAAAAAGCATTTGACAAAATACAACACCTCTTCATTTTAAAAGTATTAAAGAGATCAGGAATTCTATGACCATACCTAAACATAATAAAAGCAATTTACTGCAAAATAGCAGCCAATATCAAATTAAATGGAGAGATATTTGAAGCAATTCCACTAAAATCTGGACAAGACAAGGATGCCCACTCTCCCCATATTTATTCAATATATTACTTGAAGTGCTAGCTAGAAAAATAAGATAACAAAAAGATCAAGAGGGCACAAAATGGCAAAGAAGAATTAAAGGTATCACTATTTGCAGATGATATGACTGTATACATAAGTGATCCTAAAATTTCTATCAGAGAACTTCTCCAGCTGATAAAAAAAAACTTCAGCAAAGTGGCCAGATATAAAACTAACTGAAATAAATCAGTAGCCTTCCTTTATACAAACAATAAACAAGCTGAGAAAGAAATGAGGGAAACAAGTCCCTTCACAGTTGCCACAGATAATATAAAATATCTTGGGGTAACTCTAACGGAACAAGTGACAGATATATAGGATAAGAACTTCAAGTCTCTCAAGAAAGAAATCAAAGAAGATTTCAGAAAATGGAGAGATCACCGATGCTCATGGATTGGTAGAATTAACATAGAAAAATGGCCATCCTACCAAAGGCAATCTACAGACTCAATGCAATCTCCATCAAAATCCCAACACAATTCTTCGAAGACATGGAAAGAATAATTCTCAAATTTATCTGGAAAGGTCAAAATCCCAGAATAGCAAAACCAATTCTTAACAATAAAAGAATGGCTGGGGAAATCACAATCCCTGAATTCAAGCTCTACTACACAGCAATAGTGATAAGAACTGAATGGTATTGGTATAGATACAGACAGGTTGATCAATGGAGTAGAATTGAAGACCAAGAGATAAAACCACACTCTTATACACACTTGATCTTCAACAAAGAAGACAAAAATATAAAATTAAAAAAGAAATCATCTTAAATAAATTGTGCTGATCTAACCGGTTGTCTGTATGTAGGAAAATGAAAATAGGCCCATATTTGTCACCATGCACAAAGCTCAAGTCTAAGTGAATCGAGGACCTCAACATAAAACTAGATACCCTGAATTTAATAGAAGAGAAAGTGGGAAAGAGGTTGAATTAGGGAAAAACTGGAGGAAGCTAAAGAGGAGGGCAACCCTCCTTAGGAAGACCAGCAGTCTCAATTAACCTGGACCCATGAGTTCTCTTAGACACTGGATCACCAACCAGGAAGCATATACCAGCTAAGATGAGGCCTCTAACAAATATACAGCAGAGGACTACTCAGTCTGGGTTCAGTCAGAGAAGGTGTAACTACCCCTCAAGCGACTTGAGGCCCCAGGAAATTTAGAGTTCTGATGCAATGGGTGTGTTGGGAACATCCTTGTGAAGATGGGGGTTGGGAGGACTGCAGGCGGGTGGGGAGGAGGTATGAGATGTAGAACATGAGGGGAATAAAATCTGAAGTATAAAAATAAATAAGTAAATGAATAAATAAATAAATTTTTATATTTATAAATAATTGGCAAAATATCATATTTTAAGATAAGCAGGATAGTCACTGCCTCTTAACCATTTATCATGTTCCATGAAGTCTTGAGAATCTCTATCAGTTTTAATCATTCATGAACTCAGGCTGTAGTTCCCTGTCCTATTGCATCTGTATACTATCTGAATGTGTGGGTGTGGGTGTGAGGGAGTAATATAAACTAGCAGAAAGTCTTCTAATGGTCTGTTATAAAATGACAAGAACTGGTTACTTAAATTGACCAATGATGTCACATGTCCAGAACTAGTAAAGGAGTGCATTTGTCCATTATGGGAGTCAAATAGAGACCAAGAAGATTTCAATTTTAAATGATATATGTTTTCCAGTATAAACGAACAGCACTCTGTGTAGCTGAGTTTGAAGGCAGACGCCTATAAAAATCTAAGTGTGATTGCATATATCCAGTTGCCAAACCTGAGTGATTTCCTTCTGAATGAACTCAGAAATAAAAGTTTCACTGAAATTGTAAAATATCCCTACCATTATTGGACTAAAAATTAATTTGAGCTCTATGGATACAAAATGTTGTGTAAATTAAGTGTTTCTGTTTAAGGAGTGAAATGTAAAACTGAGATTAATAGCTTATGATCAAAAAGCAGCATTATTCCAATAAAACCCCAACAGCTTAATAAATACTGCTACAAGGATAATAAAGTTCCTTAAAACCACTCTTGTCTAGATTTAACATTATATCACACGGGCAAACAGCAAAGAACGAATCATTTATGAGCAAAGTACTTCCACTAATACTATTTTATCTGCAATATGTTGATAGAAATTAGCAAGTCAAGTCATACATACTAATTTTAAATCTTTAAAAAACACATATTGTACAAAGGTCTGTACTCTTGAAGGATAAATATCAGAAACATATTGTTCATTTTAAGATTTAAAAATAATTCCTGACCTCAGGCTGTATTATAGAGTAATCGTGAGAAAAACTACATGGATATTGGTACAAAGACAAACAAATAGATCAGTGGAATAGAACTGAAGACCCAGGAATGAACTCACACAATTTTGGTCACTTGATCTTTGGCAAAGGATCTAAAACCATCCAATAGAAAAAAAGACAGCATTTTCCTCAAATCATGCTGGTTCAACTGGAGGTTGCATTTAGAAGAATGCAAATTGACCCATTCTTTTTTATTTTTATTTTCTTTCATTTTTAGAAATTTTATTGGATATTTTTTATATACATTTCTAATGTTATTCCCTTTCCAGCATCACCTAACCTCCCACCCATTCCTGCCTTCTTGCCCTGACATTCCTCTATACTGGGAGGGTCAGCCTTGGCAGGACTAAGGGCTTCTCCTCCCTTTGATGCCCAACAAGGTCATCCTCTGCTACATATGCAGCTGGAGCCATGGGTCTATCCATGTAAATTCTTTGGATAGTAGTTTAGTCCCTGGGAGCTCTGGTTGGTTAGTATTGTTGCAAGCCCCTTGAACTCATTCAATCCTTTCTCTAACCCCTCAAATGGGGACCCTGTTCTCAGTTCAATGGTTGACTAGCATTTGCCTCGTTATTTGTCATGCTCTGGCAGAGCCACTCAGGAGACAGATATATTAGGCTCCTGTCAGCATGTATTTATTGGCATCAACAATGTTGAATGAATTCGATAGCTGTATGTTTATGGGCTGGATCCCCAGGTGGGACAGACTCTGATTGGCCATTCCTTCAGTCTCTGCTCCAAACTTTGTCTCCATATCTCCTAGTATGAATATTTTTGTTCCACCTTCTAAGAATGACGGAAACATCCACACTCCAGTTGTCCTTCTTCTTGAACTTCTTGTGGTCTGTAAGTTTATATGGAGTAATTTAAGATTTTAGGCTAATATCCACTTATCAGTGAGTGCATACTGTGTGTGTGTGTGTGTGTGTGTGTGTGTGTGTGTGTGTGTGTGTGTGTGCGTGCTGCACACACACCTGCTAACGTGTTTTGTGATTGAGGTTAACTCACTCAGGATAATAGTGTCTAGTTCCATACATTTACCTATGAATTCCATGAAGTCATTGTATATGGTCACTGATATTAGCCCCATTTTCTGAAGAACCTCCAGACTGAATTCCAGAATTCTTGTACCAGCTTGCAATCCCACCAACAATGGAGGAGTGTTCCTTTTTCTCCACATCCTCACCAGCATCTGTTGTTACCTGAGGATTTTTATCTTAGCCATGGTGACTGGTGTGCAATGGAATTTCAAGGTTATTTTGATTTGCATTTCCCTGATGACTAAGAATGTTGAACTTTTATTTAGGTTCTTCTTTATGTGTCATTAAATATTCCTCAGTTGAAAATTCTTTGTTTAGCTCTGAAGCACATATTTTAAAAAGGTTATTTCATACTTTGGTCTCTAACTTCTTGAGTTTTTGTATATATTGGATACTAGACCTCTATCCAATTTAGGATTGTTAAAGATGTTTTCTCAATCTGTTGGTTGCCATTCAAGTCTAAATGGACTAAGGATTTCTACTTAAAACCACTGAAAAGGATCTCCACTTAAAGGATCTCCATTTAAAAACACTGAAACTAATAGAAGAGAAAGTAGGGAAGACCCTCGATCATATAGGCACGGGGGAAAATTTCCTGAACAGAACACCAATGGCATATGTTCTAAGACCAAGAATCATGAAATGGAACCTCATAAAATTGCAATATTTATGTAGGACAAAAGATACTGTCAATAGTACAAAACAGCAACTACCACATTAGGAAAAGATCATTACCAGTCCTACATTTGATAGAGGACCAATATCTAATATATAATAGAATTCAAGAAGCTAAATTCCAGAGAATCTAATAACCCTATTAAAATGAGATATATAACTAAACAAAGATTGTTTCTCTGAGGAATATTGAATGGCTGTGAAGCACATAAAGAAAAGTTCAACATCCTGCTGGTTCCTCAGAAAACCTGAGAACCCAGCTTTACCATTCCTGGTCATATACCCAAAAGATGCTCCAACATATAATAAGGACCCATGTTCTACTATGTTCATAGCAGCCTCATTTATAATAGCCAGAAGCTGGAAAGAATCCAGATGTCCTTGAACAGAAGAGTGGATACAGAAAATGTGGTGCATTTAAACAATGGAGTACCACTCAGCTAATAAGAACAATAACTACATGAAAATCTGAGGCAAATGGATGGAACTAGAAAATGTCGTCCTGACTGAGGTAACCCGGTTACAAAAACAAACAATCAAACAAACAAATCATGGCATACAGTCACTGATAAGTATATATTAGCCCCAAATTCAGAATCTCCAAGATACAAGTCACAGACCATATGAAATTTAAGAAGAAGGAAGACCAAAATATGGATGCTTCAGTCCTTCTTAGAAGGGGAAACAAAATACTCATGGGTGGAAATACAGGTACAAAGAGTGTTGCAGGGACTGAAAGAAAGGTCATCCAGAGACTGTCCCACATGGGAATCTGTCCCATACGCAGTCACCAAACTCAGTCTTTATTGATGGTGCCAAGAAGTGCTTGCTGACAGGAGCCTGATGGATGTTTCCTGAGAGGCTGTGGTAGAGCCTTACTGATACAGATGAGGATGCCTGCAGCTAACCATCAAACTGAGCACAGGGACCTCGATGGAGGAGTGAGAGAAAGGACTGAAGGAGGTGAAGTGTTCTGCAACCCGACAGGAAGAACAACAATATCAACCAACCAGAACCCCCAGATCTCCTTGGGACTAAACTACCAACCAAAGATTACACCTGCAGGGAACCATGGCTCAAGCTGCATACCTAGCATTGGATGGCATTGTTCGGCATCAATAAGTAGAGAAGCCCTTGGTCCTGTGAAGGTTCATTTTTGCAGTGTAGGGGAATGCCAGGTTGTTCAGGTGGAAGTGGGTGGGTGGGAGTGGGAGCATCTTCATAGAAACTGGGAGAGGGGGAAGGGGATGGGAGATGTGGGAAAGTGGATAACAACAGTTAAGGTAAATATGCAAAATCTCCAAAAATTAATAATTGATTAATAAAAAATTAAAAAAAGAAAGATGTTGACAGTAATGGTATCATGGCATTCTCACTGACATATCCTCAGTACTGGTGATGTCCCATCTGTCTCTGTAGTAAAGTATCTGCTTACAGAATTAATCTGATAATTTAGGTATTTTTGTTTGCCCAATCAAAACATGGATAAAAGTTAATTATGAAGAATATAATATATATATATATATATATGATTCTGCATTTATGACTCACCTTCTCATTTTGCCATTCTCAGTAGAATTAATTGATAGGATCCTAGGGAGGAATATTGTCCATCACATGGCTATGATTTGCTTGCTTTCTTTTTTAAACTCCAGACTTGGCCCCACTATTACTCATTCCTTGGTAGCTTTGAGATTTCTAACTCCTCTATTACTTATTTTAGTAGTTGTTTACAGTGGGCTTAATTTAAATTTTCCCCCTTGACTTGTAACTCAGTAAAGTAATGGTAGATGAGTGCCCATTTTATAAGTCTCAGGTCTTAAGCTCAATCAGATAAATGAAAAGGTAAATAAATATAACACACTAAGATTGGTTTGATGACAGAAGAATGCAAAATGCATTATGTGAAAAAAAAAGGATGGCTTTGGTTCTGTGTTTCATTGTCTGTGCCATGTTGTTCTGTATGTCTTCTCAAGCAGTCCTGCCAGCCTCAAAAACATAAATGTTATACCCTTTTTCCCCTCATCTAACCTGGACCACAGCCAGCAACAGTGAGCTGAGGTCTCACCTCTGAGCTTCATTGTCCATCAGGAACTTTGACTACCTTCCAGAGGATTTATGTTGGCTCCAGGAGTATTCAGGTAGCCAATTGACACTTGGGAAAACGGGATTGCTGAAGGCAAGTTTAAAAAGTAATTCACAAGAGCCAAGGCAGTTTCACACTAGCAGAGTTCAGCTTTCCTACCACAGCAAGCACTAAATATACTAGCATATATCTGAAGCACAAGAAAATGACTGTAAATCCAATATTACAAAGATGATTGAGGCCTTCAAAGAACAAGTGCATAAATCACTTAAGGAAATACAGGAAAATACAATGAAGTAGGTGCAGGAGAAGAACAAAATTGTTCAATATCTGAAAATCGAAATAAAAGCAATAAAGTAAACACAAACTGATGGAATTCTGGAGATGGAAAACCTAGAAAAGAGCATAGAAACTACAAATGAAAGCATCACCAACAGAATACAAGAGATAGAAGAGATAATCATATGTGTTGAAGATACTATAGATGAAAAAATTATGTTGGTCAAAAAATGTTGAATCTAAGGAGTTCTTAACACAAAACAGTCAAGATATATGGAACATTATAAAAAAAGAAAAACCTAAATATAATAACAATAGAGGAAAAAGAAGATCCCCTGCTCAAAGGCTGAGAAAAAAAAAACTTCAACAAAATCATAGAAGAAAGTTTTCCTAATTAATAGAATGTAACGCCAATAAACATGTAAGCTTATAGAATACTAAGTATATTGAACCAGAAAAGAAAATACTCCGGTCACAAAATAACCAAAATACTAAGTGTACAGAAAATAGAATGAATCTTACAAGTTACACAGGGTGTAAGTAAATATAAAGGCAAACCTACCAGAATGATACATAGCTTCTCAACAGAGACTCTAGAATGCAAAAAGACCTGGGAATATGTCTTGAAGTCTCTGAAGCAACTGTTTTTAAAACAGATGTCATCCTAGACTACTACACTCTGCAAAATTTCCATTACCATAGATGGATAAAGCAAAATATTTCATGTCCAAATTTAGATAATATCTATACAAGAATTCTTCCCCACAGAGGATATTAGAGGGAAAATCTCCAACCCAAGGAGGCTAACTGCACTCTTCCCCAAAATATACAAGCATTAAATAACTCCAGTCACACCAAAACAAGGAAATCACACACAGAATCACAAACTCACACACACACACACACACACACACACACACACACACACACACACACAAAGTACCACCAAAATCAAAATAACTGTAATAAATAATCATTGGTCATTAGTAACTCTCAACATCATGGAGCCTATTCCCCAATAAAAAGACATTGGATCACACAAAGAATGCAAAACCAGGATTCATCATTCTGCTGTATGCAAGGAACATTCTCCAGCAACAAAGATACACTCTAACTCAGAGTTAATGGCTAGGAAAAGGTTTCTCAACAAAATGGACCAAGAAGCAATCTAGAGATAATAATGATCTAGAGATGATAATTCTAATGCCTAATAAAATAGATATTCAATCAATATTAATCAAAGTGACAAGAGGGGACACTTCATACTCATCAAAGGAAAAATTTACCAAGATGTTGTATCAATATCTTCCCCAAATGCAAGGGTACTCACACTCATAAAAGAAACATTACTAAAGCTGAAATGACACATTGAAACCTTAGCCAAACTAAATACAGAACAGGTATCCAAATTAACAAAATCAGAAAGGAAAAGGTGCGTGAGGTGAGCATAACAATAGATTCCAAGTAAATCCAAAAAATTAGGTTTTACTTCAAAAAACTATACTCCACGAAACTTGAAATTCTAAATAAAATTGACTTTTAATAGTTAACTGTTATTTGTATATACATTCTATAGGACAAAATAACTAGAAAACTAAAACTAAACAAAGACTCAACAAAGAAAGAGAACTTCAGACTAATTTTCCTTATGAACATTGATGGAAAAATACTCAGTAAGACACTCTCAAACAGAATCTCAGAACAAATTTAAAATATCCTCTATCAAAGTCAAGTAGGCTTCATCCCAGTGATGCAGGGATGTTTTAATATATGAAGATACATCAATGTAATCCACTATGTAAACAAACTAAAAGAACAGAAAATTGGACATTGAACTGCCTGAGGATCCAGCTATACCTCTCTTGGGCATATACCCAAAAGATGCCCCAACATATAAAAGACACGTGCTCCACTATGTTCATCGCAGCCTTATTTATAATAGCCAGAAGCTGGAAAGAACCCAGATGCCCTTCAACAGAGGAATGGATACAGAAAATGTGGTACATCTACACAATGGAATATTACTCAGCTATCAAAACAACGAGTTTATGAAATTGAGAGGCAAATGGTTGAACTGGAAAATATCATCCTGAGTGAGCTAACCAATCACAGAAAGACATACATGGTATGCACTCACTGATAAGTGGCTATTAGCCCAAATGCTTGAATTACCCCTAGTTGCCTAGGAACAAATGAAAACTCAAGACGGATGATCAAAATGTGAAGGCTTCCCCCTTCTTTAAAAGGGGGAACAAGAATACCCTTAGCAGGGAAGAGAGAGGCAAAGATTAAAACAGAGACTGAAGGAACACCCATTCAGAGCCTGCCCCACATGTGGCCCATACATATAGAGCCACCCAATTAGACAAGATGGATGAAGCAAAGAAGTGCAGACCGACAGGAGCCGGATGTAGATCGATCCTGAGAGACACAGCCAGAATACAGCAAATACAGAGGCGTAATGCCAGCAGCAAACCACTGAACTGAGAACGGGACCCCGTTGAAGGAATCAGAGAAAGAACTGGAAGAGCTTGAAGGGGCTTGAGACCCCATATGTACAACAATGCCAAGCAACAGAGCTTCCAGGACTAAGCCACTACCTAAAGACTATACATGGACTGACCCTGGACTCTGACCTCATAGGTAGCAATGAATATCCTAGTAAGAGCACCAGTGGAAGGGGAAGCCCTGGGTCCTGCTAAGACTGAACCCCCAGTGAACTAGACTGGCGGGGGGAGGGGGGCAAGGGGGGGAGGGGAACACCCATAAGGAGGGGATGTTTGCCTGGAAACCGGGAAAGGGAATAACACTCGAAATGTACATAAGAAATACTCAAGGGTTAAAAAAAAAAAAAAAGAAAACATTCACACGATGATCATATTAGATGCTGAAAAAGCCTTTGACAAAAATTCAACACCCCTTTATGATAAAAGTCTTGGGGAAGATTAGAGATATAAGGCATATACATGAAACGAACAAAAGTGACCAATACACAGTAGAATAATAAGCAACCTTAAATTAAATGGATAGAAACTTAAAGCAATTTCATTAAAATCAGGTACAAGAAAAGTCCGCCAACTCTCTATTTATTCAATATAGAACTTGAAGTCCAAGCTAGAGAAGTAAGACTGCTAGATGAGATAAAGTGGGAACATATTCGAGAGGAAGAAGTCAAAGTATATCTATTAATATATGGTATTATATATAAATGACCCACATATTTTGAGTGTTACAGCTAATAAACACCATCAACAAAGTGGATACAAAATTAACTCAAAAATTTAAAAAATGGAGTAGCCCTTTTGTATACAAACAATAAATGAGCTGAGAAATAAGTTAGGGAAGCAGCACCCATCATCCTCAAATAATATGAAATATCTTGAAATAACTCTAACCAAGTAGGAAAAAGACAAGTAGATAAGAACTTTATGTCTCTGAAGAATGAAATCGAAGCAAATATCAGACATAGGAAAGACATCCCCTGCCTGTGAACAGGTATGATTAGGATAATAAAAATGGTCATCAGCGTCTGAGACACCGCCAGAACCTGAAGGGACCGACTGGATAAACAGTTCTCTGCACCCAAATCCCATGGAAGGGAGAGCTAAACCTTCAGAGAGGCAGACACGCCTGGGAAACCAGAAGAGACTACACTCTGCCCACATCTCTGACTCCAGAGGAAAACACCAAATGAAATCACAGGGGGGGGGGTGCTCCTGGACAGGGCGGCACAGGTCCTCCTGGTGGGTACACCCGTGGAGAGCTCATAAGCAACACCCCACAAGCAAATTTCAGCCTCGGGACCACAGGTAAGACCAAAATTTCTGCTCCAAGCGACCTGCCTGGTGAACTCAGGGCAGAGGCCCACAGGAACAGCTGAAGACCAGTAGATAGGAAAAACTATATGCCCGAAAGCAGAACATTCTGTTCCCATAACTGGCTGAAAGAAAACAGGAAAACGGGTCTACAGCACTCCTGACACACAAGCTTATAGGACAGTCTAGCGACTGTCAGAAATAGCAGAATGAAGTAACACTAGAGATAATCTGATGGCGAGAGGCAAGCCCAGGAACCCAAGCAAGACTACATGGCATCATTGGAGCCCAAATCTCCCACCAAAGCAAACAAGGAATATCCAAACACACTAGAAAAGCAAGGTCTAGATTCAAAATCATATCTGATCATGATGCTGGAGGACTTCAAGAAAGACATGAAGAACTCCCTTAGAGAAACGCAGGAAAACATAAATAAACAAGTAGAAGCCTATAGAGAGGAATCACAAAAATCCCTGAAAGAATTCCAGGAAAACACAATCAAACAGTTGAAGGAATTAAAAATGGAAATAGAAGTAATCAAGAAAGAACACATGGAAACAACCCTGGATATAGAAAACCAAAGGAAGAGACAAGAAGGTGTAGATACAAGCATCACCAACAGAATACAAGAGATAGAAGAGAGGATCTCAGGAGCAGAAGATTCCACAGAAATCATCGACTCAACTGCCAAATATAATGTAAAGCAGAAAAAGGTACTGGTCCAAAACATATAGGAAATCCAGGGCACAATGAGAAGATCAAACCTATGGATAATAGGTATAGAAGAGAGTAAAGACTCACAGCTCAAAGGACCAGTAAATATCTTCAACAAAATCATAGGAGAAAACTTCCCTAACCTAAAGAAAGAGACACCCATAAGCATACAAGAAGTCTACAGAACTCCAAATAGATTGGACCAGAAAAGAAACACCCCCCGTCACATAATAGTCAAAACACCAAATGCACAAAATAAATAAAGAATATTAAAAGCAGTAAGGGAAAATGGCCAAGTAACATATAAAGGCAGACCTATCAGAATCACACCAGACTTTTCGCCAGAGACTATGAAAGCCAGAAGATCCTGGACAGATGTCATACAGACCCTAAGAGAACAAAAATGCCAGCCCAGGTTACTGTATCCTGCAAAACTCTCAATTAACATAGATGGAGAAACCAAGATATTCCATGACAAAACCAAATTTACACAATATCTTTCTACAAATCTGGTGCTACAAAGGATAATAAATGGTAAAGCCAAACATAAGGAGGAAAGGTACACCCTAGAAAAAGCAATAAACTAATCATCTTGGCAACAAAACAAAGAGAAGAAAAGCACACAAACATAACCTCATATCTAAATATGAATATAAGAGGAAGCAATAATCACTATTCCTTAAATTCTCTCAAAATCAATGGTCTCAACTCCCCAATAAAAAGACATAGATTAACAAACTGGATACGCAATAAGGACCCTGCATTCTGCTGCCTACAGGAAACACACCTCAGAGACAAAGATAGACACTACCTCAGAGTGAAAGGCTGGAAAACAACTTTCCAAGCAAATGGTCCCAAGAAGCAAGTTGGAGTAGCCATTCTAATATCAAATAAAATCAATTTCAACTAAAAGTCATCAAAAAAGATAAGGAAGCACACTTCATATTCTTCAAAGGAAAATCCACCAAGATGAACTCTCAATCCTAAATATCTATGCCCCAAATACAAGGGCACCTACAAACGTAAAATGTAGGGCGCCATCCTGTGGTAGACAACGGTATTGCGCATGGGCAGGCTTTGCACCTGGCATCAGTTGGCCGGTAATATGCTAATGAGCTAATTTATGCTCCGCCAATCCCTGAAGGACAATTAGCATAGCCTCAGCCTGCTGTTATATAAGGCAAATGCTCTTGCTGCTTGGGTCCCCGTCTCAGCAAAATGAAGGTGTCCTGCAATAAAGGCTGTTGACAAGGATGCAACGGTGTTGCATCTTCCTTGCTGGACGAGGTGGGCGCTACCACTGGTGGCCTCGTACGGGGACCCGAGATATTCTCCTGGATCCAGAAGTCTTCAGCTTCAGGATGGTGACGTCAGAAAATTCCCGGATAAGGGAGGATAAAGTTCTCTGAAGGTAAGCAGAGAAGTTGAAAGCCTTGGTATAGAGGCCGAGAAGTTAGTGAAGTTGAATGCCTTGGTATAGAGGCCGAGAAGTTAGTGAAGTTGAAAGCCTTGATATAGAGGTCGAGAAGTTAGTGAAGTTGAAAGCCTTGGTATAGAGGCCGAGAAGTTTGTGAAGTTGAAAGCCTTGGTACAGAGGCAGAAAGGTTTGGGAACTACGGCAATGTTGTTTCCAATTGACCCTTTGTGGGTAGGACTTGTAATTTTGTTTCTTTTTTTCTTTGTGTGGAATAGAGAAGCCACAGACGGCAAGCTTAAGCCCGGACCAAAACCTCTTTGGCGAATGGTCCCTGCCTGCTTGGAGGATAAACGAAGTAAGGAAGCCATTAGGACAGGTCAGAGGGTCCTTGCAGAGCAATAAGAAAGTATATCGGAGGGAGAAAAAGTCTTGAAAGAAAAAAAGAAAAGAAAAGGAGATAAAAGGAACAGAGAGAAGGCAGAGATAAAAAATGGGGTCAATGCAGCTTTTGTTGTAGCTCAAGTTGAGGCTATTGCTAGGTATGTGAATAAGCTCTGGAAATCTCTCAGAGTCATACTGATCAGATTTGATAGAGGTAGACAGCCTGAAAAATTTATTCAGGAGAATCAAACAAAAAGATATCTCGATTCTAAACTTTTGTCTTGAGAGTTGTATTTTACAGAGCCTACCTACTTGGAATCCTGGTCTCAAGGACTTTCAGCTGGGTCCAGTCAGGACACACCAACTACAGCATTTGCTTCATTCTTCCTACCCTCTACCCCCAAGGATATCTCAACGCCCATGTACAGCTTGAAGAAGTTATGGAGGAGTCATCGCCCAAATTCCCTGGACTTTGGGGGGGCTGAAAATGGTTATTCTAAAGTTGTTTTTATGAGGAATTGAAAATTGGTTGTAATTTAACAGGGAGGAATTAGCTAGATTGAATTGTACAGTCATAATCTTATTTGGTAACGAAGCTGAAATCATATCTTTGCTTTGGTATAGAATTTGTTTGTCAAAAGAGTTTAAAAGTACAAGGTTTAGAGCCAGTCCTTCTATTGTTGTCGTTACAAACTTCTGAATTGATTACACCTGTGAGTTAAGATCCAAATAGCAAAGTAATGGCTCTGATTTTTTGAAAAAACTTTCAAGATTTTATTAAGATATAAAGACAACAGAACAGATTGTCTTATATAGATAGGTGGTTTTCAAAAACGTCAGAAATCCACAAAATTTGAGACTTAAAGTTATTTATCTTTTGTTGAGACATATCTGCTCCTAACAGTTACCCTTTGGTGGCTAACAGGGGACTGTGCTAGTGGAGATTTGTCTCTACAACCTCTCAGTTCTGGAAGCCGTGTTAGGCTTCCTATGTGTATAGATATTTGGTCATTCCCAGATTTCTGACGGGGTTGAAGACTGATTATAGTCTCATAGCCTATCAGGCTGTATAAATCTGAATATACATATTTTATTGGATAGTTATCGGATAGTATACAAGCTAGCCAAGATATAATATAGATAACATGGTTAATGAACAGAATTGATGGACTGGGTGATCAGCGTATTGTTATTTTCGCTGCTATTGTAGCAGCCATTTACTGCTGCAGCCATTGTGTCTACAGTGTCTGGAGTTACCCTCCCCCCAATCTATGATTAGACAAGCACAGTGGGTGAACTTTCTGGAGTAGTTGCTAGCAATTGGGGGTTCTGGATTTTATTATAGGAGTGGCTTGACTATGGCCCTTGGTGGTAGCAGCTGAGGAGAACCAGATGAGGTGCCCACTACTTATCGGGAGTGGCTCTGTTTGGTGCAGCCCTATGCTGTGGATTAGTGTTCATGCTATGGTTGGTTTGCAGACTCAGATCTCATCAGAAACATGACAAGGTCGTTGTCACTCAAGCACGTGATGCCATTGAACAAGGGGCCTCCCCTGAAATTTGGTTATCTATGCTCAAGAATTAGTCGGCATCTGAGTTCTCTGCTCTTGCACCCCACGGATTTGTGGATCCATTGCACTGGGATGAGAGAGACTCAACGATCATTGATCAGCCCTTGCACATCGCTGAGGTTTCCTCATTGCACGTGATAGGGTGATCATGATTTCCCCACTAATTCATTTTCTGGCTGGCCTCCTTTTAGAGTTCGCCCTAGGCCATTTAACAGTTATTGTCACACGGTACTGCGGTATCCAGAGACGGGCAACTTTCCTAATGCACAGTCCAATCTAAGACACGGGGCCCAGTGGCAATAGGGTTACCCTATGACGGATAAGGCTGTGACATAGAGGAACGACCTAAGACAGGAGCCACAGCAGATGGACATAACTGCAGACGCCTAGACGAGCCTCATTCTAGTAAAACAAAAAAGGGGGATATGTAGGGCGCCATCCTGTGGTAGACAACGGTACTGTGCATGGGCAGGCTTTGCACCTGGCATCAGTTGGCCGGTAATATGCTAATGAGCTAATTTATGCTCCACCAATCCCTGAAGGACAATTAGCATAGCCTCAGCCTGCTGTTATATAAGGCAAATGCTCTTGCTGCTTGGGTCCCCGTATCAGCAAAATGAAGGTGTCCTGCAATAAAGGCTGTTGACAAGGATCCAACAGTGTTGCGTCTTCCTTGCTGGAAAGGAAGTAAAAGAAACCTTAATAAAGTTCAAAACGCACATCGCACCTCACACAATACTAGTAGGAAATTTCAACACCCCACTCTCATCAATGGACAGACCATGGAAAGAGAAATAAAACAGAGACGTAGACAGAGTAAGAGAGGTCATGAACCAAATGGACTTAACAGATATTTATAGAACATTCTATCCTAAAGCAAAAGGACATACATTCTTCTCAGCTCCTTATGGTACTTTCTCCAAAATTAACCATATAATTGGTCAAAAAATGGGACTCAACAGGTATAGAAAGATAGACATAATCCCATGTGTGCTATCAGACCACCATGGCCTAAAGCTGGTCTTCAATAACAATAATGGAAGAACACCCACATATATGTGGAAGTTGAACAATGCTCTACTCAACGATAACCTGGTCAAGGAAGAAATAAAGAAAGAAATTAAAGACATTTCAGAATTTAATGACAATGAACGTACAACATACCCAAACTTATGAGACACAATGAAATCTGTGCTAAGAGGAAAACTCATAGCTCTGAGTACCTGCAGAAAGAAACAGGAGAGAGCATATGACAGCAGCTTGACAGCACACCTAAAAGCTCTAGAACAAAAAGAAGCAAATATACACAGGAGGAGTAGAAGGTAGGAAAAAATCAAACTCAGAGCTGAATCAACCAAGTAGAAACAAAAAGGACCATAGAAAGAATCAACAGAAACAAAAGTTGGTTCTTTGAGAAAATCAACAAGATAGATAAACCCTTAGCCAAACAAACGAGAGGACACAGAGAGTGTGTCCAAATTAACAAAATCAGAAATGAAAAGGGAGACATAACCACAGGAAATTTAAAAAATCATCAGATCCTACTACAAAAGCCTATATTCAACAAAACTTGAAAATCTGCAGGAAATGGACAGTTTCCTAGGGACAGATAGCAGTACCAAAAAGTTAAATCAGGAACAGATAAACCAGTTAAACAATCCCATAACGACTAAGGAAATAGAAGCAGTCATTAAAGGTCTCCCAACCAAAAAGAGCCCAGGTCCAGACGGGTTTTGTGCAGAATTCTATCAGACCTTCATAGAAGACCTCATACCAATACTATCCAAACTGAATCCACAAAATTGAAACAGATGGAGCACTACCGAATTCCTTCTATGAAGCCACAATTACTCTTATACCTAAACCACACAAAGACCCAACAAAGAAAGAGAACTTCAGGCCAATGTCCCTTACGAATATCGATGCAAAAATACTCAATAAAATTCTGGCAAACTGAATCCAAGAGCACATCAAAACAATCATCCACCATGATCAAGTAGGCTTTATCCCAGGCATGCAGGGATGGTTTAATATACGGAAAACCATCAACGTGATCCATTATATAAACAAACTGAAAGAGCAAAACAACATGATCATTTCATTAGATGCTGAGAAAGCATTTGACAAAATTCAACACCCCTTCATGATAAAAGTCCTGGAAAGAATAGGAATTCAAGGCTCATACCTAAACATAGTAAAAGCTATATGCCGAAAACCAGTTGCAAACATTAAATTAAATGGAGAGAAACTTGAAACAATCCCACTAAAATCAGGGACTAGACAAGGCTGCCCACTCTCTCCCTACTTATTCAATATAGTTCTTGAAGTTCTATCCGGAGCAATCAGACAACAAAAGGAGGTCAAGGGGATACAGATCGGAAAAGAAGAAGTCAAAATATCACTATTTGCAGATGATATGATAGTATATTTAAGTGATCCCAAAAGTTCCACTAGAGAACTACTAAAGCTGATAAACAACTTCAGCAAAGTGGCTGGGTATAAAATTAACTCAAATAAATCAGTAGCCTTCCTGTACACAAAAGAGAAACAAGCCAAGATTGAAATTAGGAAAACGACACCCTTCATAATAGGCCCAAATAATATAAAGTACATTGGTGTGACTTTAACCAAACAAGTAAAAGATTTGTACAACAAGAAAATCAAGACTCTGAAGAAAGAAATTGAAGAAGACCTCAGAAGATGGAAAGATCTCCCATGCTCATGGATTGGCAGGATTAATATAGTAAAATGGCCATTTTACCAAAAAGCGATCTACAGATTCAATGCAATCCCCATCAAAATACCAATCCAATTCTTCAAAGAGTTAGACAGAACAATTTGCAAATTCATCTGAATAACAAAAAAACCCGGATAGCTAAAGCTATCCTCAACAATAAAAGGACTTCAGGGGGAATCACTATCCCTGAACTCAAGCAGTATTACAGAGCAATAGTGATAAAAACTGCATGGTATTGGTACAGAAACAGACAGATAGACCAATGGATCAGAATTGAAGACCCAGAAATGAACCCACAAACCTATGGGCACTTGATTTTCGACAAAGGAGCCAAAGCCATCCAATGGAAAAAAAATAGCGTTTTCAGCAAATGGTGCTGGTTCAACTGGAGGTCAACATGTAGAAGAATCCAAATCCATCCATACTTATCATCCTGTACAAAGCTTAAGTCCAAGTGGATCAAGGACCTCCACATCAAACAAGATACACTCAAACTAATAGAAGAAAAACTAGGGCAGCATCTCAAACACATGGTCACTGGAAAAAATTTCCTGAACAAAACACCAATGGCTTATGCTCTAAGATCAAGAATCGACAAATGGGATCTCATAAAACTGCACAGCTTCTGTACGGCAAAGGACAGTGTGGTTAGGACAAAACGGCAACCAACAGATTGGGAAAAGATCTTTACCAATCCTACAACAGATAGAGGGCTTATATCCAAAATATAAAAAGAACTCAAGAAGTTAGACAGAAGGGAGACAAATATCCCTATTAAAAATGGGATTCAGAGCTAAACAAAGATTTCACAGCTGAGGAATGCCGAATGGCTGAGAAACACCTAAAGAAATATTCAACATCTTTAGTCATTAGGGAAATGCAAATCAAACAACCCTGAGATTTCACCTCACACCAGTGAGAATGGCTAATATCAATAACTCAGGTGACAACAAATGCTGGTGAGGATGTGGAGAAAGAGGAACACTCCTCCATTGTTGGTGGGATTGCAGACTGGTAAACCATTCTGGAAATCAGTCTGGAGGTTCCTCAGAAAATTGGACATTGAACTACCTGAGGATCCAGCTATACCTCTCTTGGGCATATACCCAAAAGATGCCCCAACATATAAAAAAGACACGTGCTCCACTATGTTCATCGCAGCCTTATTTATAATAGCCAGAAGCTGGAAAGGACCCAGATGCCCTTCAACACAGGAATGGATACAGAAAATGTGGTACATCTACACAATGGAATATTACTCAGCTATCAAAAACAATGCCTTTATGAAATTCATAAGCAAATGGTTGGAACTGGAAAATATCATCCTGAGTGAGATAACCCAATCACAGAAAAACACACATGGTATGCACTCATTGAAAAGTGGCTATTACCCTATTGCTTGAATTACCCTAGATGCATAGAACACATGAAACTCAAGACGGATGATCGAAATGTGAATGCTTCACTCCTCTTTAAAAGGGGAACAAGAATACCCTAAGCAGGGAATAGAGAGGCAAAGATTAAAACAGAGACAGAAGGAACACCCAATCACAGCCTGCCCCACATTTGGCCCATACATATACAGCCACCCAATTAGACAAGATGGATAAAGCAAAGAAGTACAGGCTGACAGGAGCCGGATGTAGATCTCTCTTGAGAGATACAGCCAGAATACAGCAAATACAGAGGCGAATTCCAGCAGCAAACCACTCAACTGAGAACAGGACCCCCGTTGAAGGAATCAGAGAAAGCCCTGGAAGAGCTTGAAGGGGCTTGAGACCCCATATGAACAACAATTCCAAGCAACCAGAACTTCCAGGTACTAATCCACTACCTAAAGACTATACTGACTGACTCTGGACTCTGACCTCATAGGTAGCAATGAATATCTTAATAAGATCATCAGTGGAAGAGGAAGCCCTTGGTCCTGCTAAGACTGAACCCCCAGTGAATGTGATTGTTGGGGGGAGGGTGGCAATGGGGGGAGGATGGGGATGGGAACACCGATCAAGAAGGGGAGGGGTGTTAGGAGGATATTCACCCAGAACCCGGGAAAGGGAATAACACTCGAAATGTAAATAAGAAATACTCAAGTTGGTAAAAAAAAAAAAATGGTCATCTTACCAAAAACAATCTACAGACTTAAGGCAATTTCTATCAAAATTCCAATATAAGATTTTATGGACTATGAAAGGACAGTATTAAACTTCATTAGGAAAATCAAAATTAAAAACAGCAAGTGAAAAGCAAACAAAACAAATGAAAACCAAAAGCAAGGAAACAAAAAACTAAAACAAACAAATAAAGTAACTAAAACCATCCTGTACAATAATAGAAATCCTGGAAGTATCACAATTCCTGATTTTAACCTATACACCAGAGTGATCATAATAAAAACTCAATGGTATTGGACATAAAAACAGTCAGATTGATCAATAAATCAAATCGAAAATTCAGAAGTAAACCCAAAATCTTAGGAATTTTACTTTTGACAAAGAAACCAAAACCATCCAAAGATAAAAAAGATAACATATTCAGTTGGGGATTTAGCTCAGTGGTAGAGCCCTTGTATAGCAAGCGCAAGGCCCTGAGTTCGGTCCCCAGCTCCTAAAAAAAGAATAAAAAAAAAGATAACATATTCAAAAATTTGTTGGTATAAGTCGATATCTCTATGTATAAGAATATAAATAGATCCATTTTATCATCTGTACAAAACTCAATATCATGTTGATTAAAGGCCTCAACATAAAACCAGATATATTAAATCCAACAGAAAATATGGTAGACAACAACCTTGATCACATTTGCACAGGAGACAAATTTCTGAACAGAACACCAATACTTGAGGCACCAAGTTCAATTATTAAAGAATGAAACTGAAAAGCTCCTGTAAAGCAAAGGACAATGGTACAAAATGAGAACCTAAAGAATGGCTAAGATTTTCATCAACTCTACATCTAACAGAGAACTAATATCTACAATATATAAAGAACTCAAGAAATTAAACACTGTCAAAAATAACCCAATATAAATAAGGTGTACCAAGTTAATAAGAATCGTCAGCAAAGACATTTCTAATGGTTCAGAAGCAATTAAACAAATAAAGGATTGAAGGAGCTGAAAGGTTTGGAACCTCATTAGAACAGCAATACCCACCAACCAGAGCTCCCAGGGACTAAACCACTATCCAAAATGTACTCATGAACTGACCCATGGCTACAGCTGCATTTGTATCAAAGGGCACCAATCAGAAGAGAAGCCCTGGGTTCTGCCAAGCCTGGAACCCCCAGGGTAGGGTAATGTCAGGGCAGGAAGGTGGAAGTGGGGGTGATTAGAGAGGGGAAACACCCTTATAGAAGAAGCAGATCGGGATGGGATAGGGGGCTTATGGATGGGAAACCAGGAAAAATAATAACATTTGAGGTGTAAAGAAAAGAACAGAAATGTTTGGCATCATTAGTCATCCAGAAATTGCAGATCAAAATAACTTTTAGATTCCATATTTTACACATTATAATAGCTAAGATCAAAAACTTAAATAGCATCATGTGCTGATTAGGATGTGGAGTAAGGTAAACACTCCACTGTTGCTAATAGATGTGGAAATTTGCGAAATTCGGAAAATCATTTTGATGGTTTCTTAGAAAACTGGGAATAGTTCTACCTCAAGAACCAGGCATATACCCCAAAGATGAACCACCAACCCACAAAGACACTTGCTCAAATATTTTTATAGAAGCTTCACTGGTAATAGCCAGAAACTGGAAACCACCTGTTGTCCTTCTACTAAAATCCACAGACACAAAGAAGCTAATTCCCCAGTAAGTCCCAAGAAGGATGTTTGAATTTTACTCAAAAGGGCTAATAAATTAGACATTGGGTGGTTGTAGGTTAAGAAATGGAGCAGGGGCAGGGAAGGGGTGGGGAACAGGATGGATAAACTGTGGGGAGGACCAACAGAGAGCGAACTGAGAGAGAGAACTGAAATTGGGTTGGGGGGGGTCAGCTTTGAGAAAATCCAGAATCCTAGGACAAGGGAAAGTTTCAAGAACTGATTAAGGTGACTCTAGCTAATTTTCCTAGCAACAGAGGATATGGACCTGAAATGACCAGCTCCTGTAACTAGACGAGACATCCAGTGAAGTGATGTGAACACCAACCCATTCAAAAAATATTTGACCCAAATTTTGTCCCACATACAAAATGTGCAGGGATAAAGATGGGGCAGAAAGTGAGGGAATGGCCAACCAATGACTGACACATAAGTTCCATCCCATGTGAGAGGGCAAACTGCTGACAGTATTAATCACATTCTGGTATACTTGCCGACAGGAGCTTAGCATAACTGTCACCTGAGAGGCTTTAACCAGCAGCCCATAGAAACAGGTGCAGAGACCCACAGGCAAATGTTAAGTGGAGACCAGGGAATCTTGTGGGAGAGAGAGACAAAGAATTGAAGGATCCACAAGAAAAACAATAGAATCAAGTAACCTCTGCCCATAGGGACTCATAGAGCCTGAACTGGTTTCACCTATGAAACAACTGTACACCTTGGTGTCCAGATGGGTGCTCAAACAACTGGAATACAGGCTGTCTCTAACTCTGTTGCTTGCCTTTGGATCCATTTCACTTAACTAGGCTGTTTTGTCTAGCTTCAATAGGAGAATCTGCACCTAGACCTACTGCATCTTAATATGTCAAGTTAGGTTTATATCCATCGGAGTGGGAGGAGAGGACCTGAGAAGAGACTTGGAGTAGAAGCTGTGATCAGGATATAAAATTAATAAGTTCCTTAATTAATAAAAGGTAAGGGTGTATTGAAAAAATAGGTTAAGGACAGGGTCTTATTAAATTTAGGCATACTAAGGAGTGAAGAATTACAAAACAAAGTTTAAAAAAAGCATTGTCAGAAGCCAGCATTAAATGCCAGTAAGTTTAAGGAAAATTTAACTCAGGAAAGCAAGCAATTCTTTATTTTCCCCATTTTTATTAGTTCTTTAAGACTTTCATACTTTGTGTTTTCATCATATTTTCCACCCTCCTCAAAAGCTTCAGATCTTCATCTTCATTGCCATACATTTTATCCCCTCTTTCTTTTTAGCCCATCAAGTACAGTTTGTCCTGCCCATATATTCTTGGATCTGCCATCCACTGCCGTGTGATAGACCTCTCAGTTTCTAAACTCTTAAAATGGATTCTTCCCTTTCTAGCAGCTATCCATTTAAGATATCTCCTGAGACAGGAGATTGAACTTCTTAACCACATTTCTCCTACATGTTAAGATTTTGAGTATTTGAGCTTACATGGGTCTTCTGTGTGTTGTCTCAACCATTAGGTTTCACATGCACAACAACCCTGTTGTATGTAATTGTGGCAGATATCTTTTTTAAAGCATGATGTAATTTAAATCTAACCAAGGAAATAGTATTTAAATAAAAGCTGGTATCCCCTGTAGAGTTTTGTAACAGCTCCTCACCAAGCACTGTGAGGTGTTATAACTATGATATTCATTGACATCACCTGAAGATGGCCTCTGGGGAAGGACTATGGTTACTGTGTTTCAGATTCTTGGTTACAATCATTGGAAAGAGAACATGTCATGATGTAAGGGGACTGGGAAAGCTGTGAAGAAATAGTAAAAGAACACAACTGTGTCAGTTCACACTTAACACTTTTTTCTAAAGGTATTGTTTTCTACATTATGTTATTATTATTTTCTAGTTATATGTTTTTTCTAATGAGAGAAAAAGAAGGGGTGTGCATTTGGTAGGAAAACAAGGTGAAAAGGAAAACTCACAATCCGAACATATTGTATAATTAATCTATTTTCAATTTGAAAAAAAATAACTCAAAAAATCTACCTTGTTTCAAAATATGTATACATTTTGGTAGTTAGGTGTTAAAACCACACACTACTATAATAATGAATTGTTCTTATTAGCTTATCTATAAAAATTGAAAATTTTATTACTAGAAATTATCATTTAAGGACAGTAAAATCCTGCCCTTAAATTATGTAACACTAGCTACTTATTATTTTAAACTATTTTCTTTTTCAATTTCCCATTCACTCAGTTTCAAGAATGGGAAAATTTGAAAAGTTGTCATTATTATAAAATAAAAACTCAGAATAATATATGATGTAGAGTAACATCATTTTATATTTTATTTTATCATATACTATTACCCATGAAACTATTCCCTCCTGTAACAAAATGAATGGAAGGAGAAGCTCTTGATCCTGCCCAAGTGTAGGGGAATGTGGAGGAGGGAATGGGGAGTGGATGGGAAGGAGAACACTATTTAGAATAAGGGAAGGGGGATGGGACAAGAGGTTTTTATCCAGGGGAGAAAAAGGGAAAGGGGATAAAATTTGAAATGTAAACAAAAAAAAATGTCCAATAAATAAATGTCCAATATCCTAGAGATTGTCTCTATTTTAACAACTATTTTTCTTACATGATGATTAATCCTGAAGGTCTGTATGGCTCCCTTTCTCCTCAGGAATTTTAATTACGGAAGCCATCCTTGAACTTCACTTGTTACTTTGTGCTTTTCACTATGTTCTATAAGAGAAATCTTACAACTTGTAATTTTATTTGGGTTTATTTAAGATCAGAATATAGCCATGCTTATACACATTTGGTAACAGCATAATATTGTATTGAAAAGCTGTGATCTATTCATAGACTTGTGTAAAATGAAAATGGAACCTCTCTTCAAAGCCCACCTCCGTTAAGCAATTGTTTGTAAACATCTTTGCATAGGCATAACCTTTCAGTTTTTTCTCATCAAATACCTAGCAATGGAAAAGGTATATCCTATAGTAGACATATTTTAATGATGTGTCAAAATTACTGCTAAATCACTGGATAATATTAAACATCACTATAAATTGTATGTGGTCCAATGTTTATAAAATTCTGGCCAACATTTATTTTTTTTATTAAAACTAGAGCTATACCATTTATGTCTCCATTTTGCTCAGGAATTTGTTTATTCCTGAACATCAGATTCTTTGGAAAAAAGATCAGAGTTAATGAATAGGGAGAGTTTTCATTTGTTTTCCTTTCTGAATGAGACAATTGAAAGAATAAAATGGAGAAGTGAAGGTTGATATTGACAGTAAGGTTATTGTGATATATTATCACCTATGATTCAAAAATTAGGCCACATCTGTTAGTCAGTCTCTAGCTAGGATAAAGAAACCTGAGGGCTGGAGAGATCTCTCCCTGTTGTTACCCAGTATTGCTCTTAGAAACGGACAAGAGTTCAAAAAGAACCACCCTAAACAAAGGCAATGCCATTAAGGGGCATGGGTTTCAGGCTAACAAAACAATAAATAAAAGGACACCTTCACCTGAACACAGACCACAGCAATTTTTCTAACACTCATTCCTGACTGCTACTACACTGACCATCTGTCTCATGCTCTTACCACCCTCCTTCTCTGCCACGTAGGTCATTCCCTCAATCAGTAAACTACAATAATCCAATTTGTATTCTTTTGTCAGATATCTTACCACAAAATTGACAAAGTAACTAACACAAGTCAAAGCCAACCTGGCACCTAAGGCATGAGCTGATGTAGAAGAAGGCATTAACCATCGTTTTAATTCAGAATTGGTTTTGAAACTTTCCGCTCTCTTAAAGATATACTTGTTAAAGTATGAGCAGGATTGATCCAAAATTACTTCAAAGACAACATCCCACCTGACAATGGCCATGGTAAGAGTTGGAAAATGACCTTATCTCATGACATCTCTATAATGAAGGCTTCCATATGTCAACCCGAAGTAATGTTAGCTTACCAGGGGGTAATTGTTTATTATTGCCTATGCACTGCAATAAAAGTTGAGACAGTCTTTAATTCTTCACCAGCTTAAAAAGTCCCATGAAGTAAGGAGATTATAGAGACCTTGATAGTTATGTTGCCAGTCATTGGAGATTTTGACCAAAGCTGGTAAGAACTCTGATTCTAGTGAGATCATGTGTGGCCTCAGGATGCTAAGCAACTATATGTATTTTGATCATCCTGATGATGATTTAGTTCTAGGAATCAAGTTTAGTTTAGTGATGATCACAGTACCAAGGTTATCTAAGGTCAGATTTGATTTACTACTCAGAATTTTACTGTGACGAAATTAATGTGGATTGCAGAGAAAGGTTGATAGATGATAGGTAGATAATGAACTATACATTGTGAGATGAAAATGATAGATAGATGATAGATACATAGAAAGATAGGCAGGCAGACAGACAGATAGATGATAGAATATGAAGAAGACATGTTCTTGATCTCTAAAAAGTAAGTAAATGTTTCTGAACATATTTTTCTTATTTCATAAACATTAGAGTAGCTCTGTGTTCACTCTACCAGATGAAACTAATTATGCTATTTGTAGATACTATATTCTCTTAGGCAGCTGTTGTCTCTGAATAATAAACAAGTATAGAAAGAGCTCTGGAAGACTATTTGGATCTTCCAAGATGAGTGTGCTTATTTAAGGCTCATGTCCTGAGAGATCCAGTTTTGAAATGCAGAAATCTGATCACAGTACCAAATTCTCTGTCTGACATTCAGGTCTCACTAAGCAATGAGAAAGATGTTACTGTGACATTGGAGTAAAGATGCTTTTTCAAATAAATATAACTAAATGTGTAGATTGCGTGTGTGATGGTTTTATAGAAGAAGCTGCCAAACACCAGTACACACAGGACTACAAAACATGTTTGTATTCAAACTCTTTGAGCTTCCTTTCGAAGTCATCTTTAGTGTTCCAACCTCACTGAAATAATTTGACTTGAAACACCTTGTGTTAACCTCTCCATATTAGGACAGGGACAAGACAAATCTCACCAACCTACTTGACTTTACTTTCCCCATAGTTTGGTATGTCTACATTTCTGTCTCCTCTTCTTTTCTTACATTGTGCCATTCAAGTTCTCCAACAAGGAAAGTGTCTTCATTTCTACAGTCCATGAGAATGGAACGATGTGTTTCCCTCCTTTGTGAGTCTTAGTTTCACTTCATTTTAGTTGAAGATTGCAATTAGTTAAATATTTAAGAATCAGCACCTATCCTTTCTATCCCCTCTTATTTACCTGTTTTGTTAAAATAAGGCCCATTGTCCTTCCAACAACTTTAATTCCTGGCATCTCAATGAATGTCTACTAAAGTTGAGTAAATATTAGCAAGAACACATATCAGCCTCCTAAATTTAAGAAAGTAGGAAATGTTAAAAAGAAGGTAGATGTGCTATGATTTACTCTAACTGATATTAAAGTTTCTGAAAGATCCATATAAGAAACTCAATAGTACAGAAACAGACCCACATAAAATTTAAATATCTTAATAGCATATAAGAATAAAATTGACTGGAAACGAGATGCTTGCCTCAACAAATAGTGCTGGGAATGTTATATATTTGATTGTTGGTAGAGATATATGAATAGTAGCAGTGAGATAAGGAAAAAGCCTTTGAGAGAATAAAGACTCTAAAAGGAAAGACAGGTTAGGGTGGGTAAAGATGAGGAAAAAGAGGTTGAAGAACAGGTATAAGAGGAAAAGGAGGAGGAAGAGGAAGAAAGGAATGAAAGAACAGAGATGGTTTTCTGACCTGAACATGGTTGAAGCTCACCAGTTGTTCATTCTTGTAGGTAATGCTAACTACTACAGATTGCCCTGATTAGCCTTCCTCTCAGATGGAACAGCCAGTCTGGCCACACCAATAAAAGTCCATTGGGAGTTTATTTTGATATTGCTCATATGTGAGGATCTGGGATTTAGTGAGAGATGAGGTGTGAGCTCCAGAACCAAATCCTGTAAGTAACTTTCTGATACCACCTCAGGGAACCTCGAAGTCATTGGTGCTTTTAACTAAGATTTTGTTTGTTTGCTTGTTTTTTTTTTTGTTTGTTATCTCTTGTTTGCTTGTTTGGTTTGGTTTATTGTTGTTGTTGTTGTTGTTGTTGTTGTTGTTCTGAATTTCTCTGTTTGTTTCCTGCTGAGTACTATCTTCTGTATCTTTATCCAGATCACTATTCTAGAGCACCTTGGCTTTGATTTGAGCTGTGCCTTCAAAGGCGTCTGTTATGGGACCTTTTCTCTGTGCTTCGGTCTCCCAGAGAGAACTGGAGCTAATGATACAAGCTAAGCTTGAATGTTCTTTATCTCCACTCATAGTTTGCTTCAAATTGTTTAATATTTTTTTAATTTCCCCTTTGATTATGTGAGTGAAGATGGCATGAACCAGAGGCTGCAAAAACTTTCCTTTCTACCAAACACAAGAGTCAAAACAAACAAAAACAATAACAAAATACAGTCAATGAAATATTTCCTAACATATTCTTCTATATTCATAGGTCATAGCTTAGCCTAATCATTATTGTCATTAAAGAGGATTTGTTCAGTAGCAAATGGGAGCATGCAGAGACCCACAGGTTAAACTTAGGCAGAGCGCAGGAAACACCTCTGAAGATAGGGAAGGATTGTAGGAGCCATAGGGATATAGGACACCAGAAGAACAAGGCAGACAGAATCAACTAAGCAGGTCTTATAGGAGCACGCAGAGATTAAAGTGGCACTCAGGGAGCCTGCATAGATCTGAGTTAGAACTTGTACATTTACAATATGTTTGAGTAGCTTGATGTTTTTATGGGACTCCTAAGAGTAAGAGAAAGGTGGTGTCTGGAATTCTTTGCCTGCTCCTGAGACATTTTTCTTCCTACCTGGTTGACTTGTCAAGCCTTAATATGAAAGTTTTTAACATATTTTATAACATCTTCTTATTCAATATTTGGTTGATATCTAGGAGGTCTGATCTTTTCTGAAGGAAGACAAAAGAGCAATGGATCTGGGAGAGAAGGGTTGAGAGGATAACTGAGAGAAGTGAGGGAAAGGAGGCTAGGATCAGGATTTTTTTATATTACAAACGAACACCCCTCTCTCTCTGCCTCTGTCTCTCTGACTCTCTCTTCCTTCACACACATACATTACACACACACATACATGCATAACAGGGAGGATAATTAACTAGAATGTTATTATCCCATATTCACATATACACATTTCTTTTTTAAATTTTATTTAATTTTATTTACATCTTTTCTACTACTTTATTATTCTCATTAAATTTCTGTTTTCTCTTCACTCACTCAAAATTTATGACTTCTTTTTAAATTATTCTCCTCTCTGTTTCTGTCTCTCTGTTTCTGTCTCTCTGTCTCTGTCTCTGTCTCTGTCTCTCTCTCTCTCTCTCTCTCTCTCTCTCTCTCACACACACACACACATCTCTTTAGTGTTTTCTTTTTTGTGTTTTTTTTATTCATGTGAGTTTGAAGTTAATCATTCTGGACTGAGAATTGAATCGAATAGCCTATCTGGAAACTTGTCCCTAGGAAAAAGATGCTTCTTCTTCCATCAGCAGCCATTTGTCACGATTTGCTCTTCATTTCGGATTATGGCCTTGTGAGATCCCCCATCCACCTTGGTATTGCCAATGCCGTTGCCATTATCAGAGATCATTATGATTTTATGTGTCCATCTTCTCTGTCGTGCCAAGTAGCTTTCTTACCCCACCTTTCTGCTAACATTCTCTAAGAATTCAACTAAGAACGAAATAGCAGACATAACATTTCTTTAAGATAAATGTTCCTCATCAGAGATCAACACAAAAACTGTTGTTCTACATCTTATCAAAATAAAATACAGGAGTGGAAAACATGTTTTATCAGGTAAGAACATTTGTTTCTTTCCTTGAGGATCTGAGTTTAGTTATCAGAATCTCCACTGAGGGGCTGACAGTTCTTATACTTCTTGGTCAGGAGATCCATCAACCATCTCCAGGCACCTGCATTTTCTTCACATATACACAGAGACATATCACAATGAAAAAATATTTCTTAATAAAAACTGTATGCTGATAATCTTTCTGGAAAAGGCCATGAGCATAGCTATTCAGAGTTACTAGAAGTCTTTTTATAGTAGTTCTCAGCCACAGGAAATTTGCAAAGGTCCTCAGTCTTTTACCACCAGATGGTATGTCATAAAGAGAGCAAGTGATAGAATGAGCTTTGCCACACTGGGAAATGTGATTACTGTTGTCAAAGGATGAAATTATAACAATTTAGTTTAAAGATCTTAATTGGCTTTATTTTAGAATCTATAATTGGGCAATAGTTCACTCCATAAAACAGAATAAATGTTTCAATGGTATGAGACGGAGATAATGGTTTTAGAAAGTACTGAAAAAGGTGTAAAGCAAGTTACCTTATGGTTACCTTAGGTTACCTTCATTGTGTATAAGGATTAAGACATGAAATTTTTTATTGGTGATTTGATTTCGTTACTTTTGAAATTATCTTCCTTCTCAGTTCCCCTCCACAATCCCCTACCCCCTTCCCCCTCCCTCTGCTTCTATGAGGGAGTTCCCCCACCCTCACACCTATTTCTGCTTCAGCTTTCTAGCATTCCTCTACCCTTGGCAATCAAGATACCTAACAGGACTAAGGACTTCCCCTCCCAGTGATGCAAGATAAGGCAATCCTCTGCTACATATCCAGCTGGAACCATGGATCCTCCCCTGTTTACTCTTTGGATGGTGGTTTAGTTTCTGAAAGCTTTGGAAGATCTGGTTGATATTTTTGTTCTTCCTAAGGGGTTGCAAAACCCTTCACCTCCTACAGTCCTTGACCTAACTACCCCATCGGGGTCCCCACACTCAGTCCGATGTTTGGCGGTGTACATACACATCTGTATTGGTCATGCTCTGGCACAGCCTCTCAGGGGCCAGCTATACTGGGCTCCTACCAGTAAGCACTTCTTGGCATCCACAATAGTGTCTGGATTTGGTGCCCGCAGATGAGATGGATCCCTAGATGTGGAAATCTCTGGATGGCCTTTCCTTCAGTTTCTCATCCATTCTTTGTCCCTGCATTACCTTTTGACAGGAGGAATTCTCGATAATATTTTTGAGGTGGGTGGGTAGCCCATCCCTCAACTGGAGGCTATGCTTATCTACTAAATATGGTCTCCACAGATTCTATCTCCCCTTTGCTAGGTATTTCAGCTAATGTAATCTGTGTTGGATACTAAGAAACTCTTGGGTTCTGGGCATCTAGTACTTTATATGGTTATCCCCAGTTCCTCCCCCCTCACTGCTACACACCTTCTTCCAAATTCCTGACCCTCTATCCTTCTTTCCCATCTCTTCCCTTATCTGATCTGTCCCCCTTTCCCTGCTCCTCCTCTCTCCCTACCTCCCAGACCTCTCTTTTACTCTATTTCCCAGATATTATTTTCTTCCCCTCTTCTGAGTAGGACTGTAGCATCCACACTTTGGTGTGACCTTCTTTTTTCTTGGGTTTCCATTTGTCTGGTAGTTGAATCATGGGTATTGTGAGCTTCTTTATGGCTAATATCCACCCATCATTAAGTACATACCCTGTGTGCTCTTTTGAGACTGGGTTGCCTCACTCAGGATTATATTTTCAAGTTCCATCCATTTGCCTATGAATTACATGAAGTCATTATTTTTTTATTCATATCTAACTTTATTAGAAAATGTATCGAGCTTACCGAAAAATGAAGAAAGTATATAATACCAAGTATTTATCATCTGTAATGATGTTTCACCATTTTTATTCCTCATACTTTCCCCATTATCTTTTTTTTCTTTATTAACTTGAGTATTTCTTATTTTACATTTCAAATGTTTTTCCCATTCCCAGTTTCCGGGCCAAAATCCCCCTAACCCCTCCCCCTCTCCTTCTATACAGGCTTCCCCTCCCCATCCTCCCCCCATTACCAACCTCCCTAAACAATCATGTTCACCTGGGGTTCAGTCTTTGAAGGACCAAGGGCTTCCCCTTCCACTGGTGCTCTTACTAGGCTATTTATTGCTACCTATGTGGTTGGAGCCCAGGGTCAGTCCATGTATAGTCTTTGGGTAGTGGCTTAGTCCCTAGAAGCTCTGGTTGGTTGGCTTGTTGTTCATATGGGGTCTTGAGCCCCTTCAAGCTCTTCCAGTTCTTTCTCTGATTCCTTCAACGGGGGTCCCATTCTCAGTTCAGTGGATTGCTGCTGGCATTCGCCTATGTATTTGCTGTATTCTGGCTGTGTCTCTCAGGAGAGATCTACATCCAGTTCCTGTCGGCCTGCATTTCTTTGTTTCATCCATCTTATCTAGTTTTTGGCTGTATATGTATGGGCCACATGTGGGGCAGGCTCTGAATGGGTGTTCCTTTGCCTCTGTTCTAAAGCACTCCCTATTCCCTGCCAAGGGTATTCTTGTTCCCTTTTAAAGAAGGGTGAAGCATTGCATTTTGATCATCCTTCTTGAGTTTCATATGTTCTGTGCATCTAGGGTAATTAAGCATTTGGGCTAATAGCCACTTATCAGTGAGTGCATACCATGTGCTTTTTCTGTGATTGGGTTACCTCACTCAGGATGATATTTTCTAGTTCCATCCATTTGCCTATGAATTTCATAAGTCATTGTTTTTACATTAGCTGGAGTAATACTCCATTCCCAATAGTAGATTTCCATATTTTCTTATCCATTCCTCTGTTGAAGGCATCTAGGTTCTTTTCCAGCTTCAGCTATTATAAATAAGGCTGCTATGAACATAGCAGAGCATATGTCTTTCCATGTTGGAGCATCTTTTGGGTATATTCCCAAGAGAGATATAGCTGTGTCCTCAGATAGTTCAATGTCCAATTTTCAGAGGAACCTCCAGTAATAGCTGAGTAGTACTCTATTCTGTAAATGTACCACATTTTCAATATCCATCCCTCTGTTGATGGACATCTGTGTTTTTACATCTTCTGTCTATTATAAATAAGGATATTGAAATTAACCTGTTTGGGAAGTAACCCTCATCTCAGTTTATTGATTCTTAAATAGTAGCTTGGTATTCAATGTTATGACTGATTACATTTGGAATTATGCTCTGGTCTGTTGGAGTCTATGATAGAAATCTGAAACAACACTAGCATATTTGTTACTTTCTTCACATTTTTGAAAAACATCATACAAGGATTCTAGCAGCTTTTTTATTCCAAATGTAGTATCTTATGGTCACCAATAACACCTTGGTAAGCTCACATGAGTCACTGGCAACTTTGAACTAGTAATTAAATTAAGCAAATCTAATTAGTGCTGGGACAACAGGATTGAGAAATCTTAGCACTGTTTATATGTGACCTCATTTTTGACCATTTTTTTTTAAATTACAGATGTGCCCTTAGAGTATCTTACTGATCCACTGATTACAGTTTGTTTTCTGGAAAAAAAAGTAAAACTTACAAAATAGCTATCTCAGTATTTAAAATACCTTTAAAAACTATGAAAATAAACATAACCACATAATATTTTATGCACTTAAAACTTTAAGGTAACAGTTAAACAGCCACCTAAGATAAAAGTATATTAGATTCTTTGAATTCACATGTGAACAGTGAATCTAGAGTCTGTGTCTTGAGAAGAAAGACTGACAATAAAATTAGGTATTCGTTGTGTAGGCTGGTATTTTTTTCAACATATATTTTCTAAATGATAAGATTTGAGTGTTCTTCCTAATGCTATATATTCTCACAACAATTTGTATCATGTATGTACCCTAATTTTCTTTAATTGTCAGATGGATACAACCTGGGGTTGTCTGAGAAGAGAGAGTCAGCTGAGGAATTGTCGAGATCATATTGATTTATATACATCCTGGATATGTTGAGAGAACATTATATGGATTATTAATAGAGGGAGGAGAATTATTCCATTTTGGGCACCACCATCCCTAGGAAGGTTATCCTGGGTTATATGAGAAAGCTAGCTTATTTTGAGCATATTGAAAACAAAGTAGCCAGCAGCATTCCTCCACTGTTTCTTGCTCCAGGTACTTGCCTTGACTTCCTGCCTTGGCTTCCCTCAATGATGGACTACAACCTTAAAATAAAAGATAAAGTAATTGCTTTCCCCACAAGTTGCTTTTGGTCAGTATATTTTTAGTCACATCATTGTCAACCTACTAGACAAGACCATCTAATTTGTGAGCTTCTCTTAGATGGTTTTGAAAATGGATGGCAGCAAAGTGATAACAACTTGGTGTAACTTCAAGGTATTTGGGTGCTTAGTCATATATTACATCAGTGTATGCTTTTACACAACACAGAGTTTCCAAAAAACCATGTTTTTGTACCTGCTATTATCCCACAGGCTGTCACCAACATATCCTATACTTCACTACTCCTTTAGTGTCTGTCTACTGACCATAAAAAATTCTTTCTTTTCTATATATTCAAAGATGGACTTTGTAGTTCTCTGTAACAATATGATCCATTTCTCAACTGTGGAGAGTAAACAAATATTACTGTGTATTCTCTTTAATCTTGCCTTCTTTTCTGCTCCTTGTGAAGTCTGACAATCTTGTCCTTTTTTCTCCTTCTTGAGAAGTATCACAATAGAATAGTTACATAGTGCTGTGGGATAGTCTCCAGATAAAAATGGAAGGTAGTGCTCAGGTAAGGACCCTAAGGGATCCGAATGTTTCTGTTCTCCATCGATTTCCCTGATCTGTCAGAGGCACAATTAATACAATTTGATTTATTTACATCACTATGCCATTAGTGTTTGAGACGTAGAAGTCCAATATTTCATGACCTATCAATCTGGCTGTATGCATCTCTACTATTGAACATAGTTCAGATTCCACATGCCAAACTCTAGGGATGTTTCATTTACATGGTCCGTTTTTCTGCAGTCTTGTTATTATCAAGATATCAGGTACTCTATCTGCAAAATATTAGGCTGTTAATTTTGTGGTAGCATCTCTTCTTGTACGGCTCCACTTATATTGAAAATTAAAGGCATTTTCTTTTAGTGTTCATGCTGATGATGCAGCATGAACATCTTTTTACGCTTAACTGTCTAAAACCCTTGCCTCACTATGCAGCAAAATTAGCAATTGCTAAATTTCTCAAAGCTACATGCATTTTCTTCTCATAGTGTATACCACCAGGTCACCATGTAAATACTCAATTTATGTTGGAAACAGATTTGGCCGAGTGGTAAAAAAAAAAAAGTCATTGATGCCAGAAAAGGTCATCATATGTAACCCTGTAATGGAATTACAGATGATTTTGAGTTGCTGTGTGGGTATTGGGAACTGAAGCTGGGAGTTCTCCAAAAACAGCTAGAGTTGTTAATCACCAGGATATTTTTCTAGTGCCTCCCATGACATTCTAAACTACTGACAAACTCAATGTCTTTCAATTAATTCAGGAATCCAAGAAAACATAAGTAACTAGAGGTTGAATTATCTGCAAAATTCTGAGCTGTTTTATGTGTGAAAGAGAGCAGCATCTCTCAGCAGTTCACTCAAGTGCTTTTGCACACAAGTGTTCCTATTACTCCTTACCTGCAGTGATACATCTTTATAAGTATAATTGAATAAAGTGCCACTCTCCATATATCCCCTGCCTAGTTAATGACTCTAACACTAATTGAACAGTTTCTATGGTGTCATAATTCTATCAATAAATCTATGTATAGTATCAGGAGAGTTGCTCATAGTTTGACCTGATGTCATGGTTAGCAACAGGCAATAAGTGGTACAAAGCAGGAGTAGGAAACCTCTTTCAGAGCAAACCTTCCTGCTGTTCATCAAAGTGCACCTTTTAGCTCTAGATAATGTATATTTTTCACATATATTTTTTCTTAAAAACCACATTGTAAGTCCAGCCATAAATCCTACATTTCAAGTTAATTGTCAGTTGAGTATCCAAACCTCTGCTGTACAATATCATTTTAGATACCTTTAAATTTCTTGTTTTGTTTTCAAATCCTTAAGAGTCACCTTTGCAATTGCTAGCATAAAGCACATCATCATTTTCACCCATTTCCTGCTAGCCTAATATGTTTTTGCAGTTTATAGCATGATTTTAACATTTAGTGGAAAAACAGTGTAGGGAACATAAAATTCATGTTTTAGAACTTGGTAGTGTTCTCTGTCATTCAAGTCTTTTTTTTTTTTTTCCAGTCTGATTGCCTGTCTGATCCAACAGTGAGACAAGTATTGCAAGGGATTAAAAACTTTGTATTTTGAAAGATGATATTCTTCAATACAGGGTTAGCACAGTTATAGTCTACAGAATTGAGGCAAACTGTTGAGTAAATATGGTAATACCTAAATATTGATCAAAAGTTATATACAATGCTTATCTTCTGGAAATATAACAAGAAAGAAAAAGCAACAGTCACTACACAGCCAATCATACAATGGTTGTTCAATAATTATAATGTTTAAACTTAGTAACTATATTTTTAGAATAAAATAAGAACAAAATATTGTATTTGTTATGAGGAAATAAACAAGGGCCTTAAACCCCTACGTGTATGAGCAAAATGTCCTTTGGGAAAAATACTGAATGTTGAGACCCAAGGAGGAGTTATACCTACTGAGACCAGGGAGGGTAATGAGAGAAGCCTAATATTTCAAAGAAAACAGAGACACTAGAATTTGGTGATATCCACATGACATGAACATGACATTGAAGGAATTCAGGCTATCACCAGAATCAATGGACTAGTCACAAGTAAATCAGAGGGATGCAGAATATAGATTTTTGCTTTAGTCATCATCTTAAGCATATTAAAATACTTGCGCAAGATATGACTTCATTGGTCTTGTTTTTAGAAATGGTGATTCTAGCTGGAGAAGAAGTTTAGAAATAAATAATAAGACTAGGAATGCAACTAGAGCACAGAAAGATAGAAAGTCGCATCAGTAGCTTAAATAAAAAGCTAATCTATTATCAATCAAGCAGGTAATGATGAAAAATATCTTTACTTTGCACTTTCCTTTGTTTTTAAAGTTAGATGTTTCTAACTGGAGGAAGAAGTGGTGATGTTATCCATGAACCCAGTGGCAAAGTTGGGTTGTAGGAACAAATTTCACTACCCTACTTAACATGATTTGATGAATTTCCATCACACCTCACAATGGAGGGGTGCCTCTGGTTAAAAAAGCACCTAATCTAATTTGACCCCTTAAATTTTAAATTCTAGAAGCATTACTTATAACATTTACAAGCTTAAACATCCTAAAATCAATTGGTTTTTGACTAAAGATAGTGATATTTTCTGTGCATATATTAGAGTGTTGAAATAGAAATTAAATTCTCATGAATAAACAAAATGCACACACTTGTGATGGCAAATGCACAGTAAAGGATAGTTATGAAAGTAAAATTTTTTTTTGGTGGAGTTTATAGAGTTGTTATGCTCTCTGCTCTTTTCCTACTGTTCACCCAGTTGTCCTTGGTCCCTTATGCTTGACTCTGTAGGGACATCCACCTTGCATTTTCGTCTGGCATTCCATAATTGGTTTCGTGTCACACCTGCTTCACAGGGTGCCAGAACTGGCATCTTTCTGGTCCTCCCTTTCACCTATTTAATATTTACTCATCCTTCAGGGCTCAGATTAAATGTCAGATTCCTCAGAGGAAATAACTTCTGCCAGAGACAAATTTATGAAGTCACAGAGCAAAATGCTTAGTAAATAGTCTTTCCAGTTCTCCGGTACTCTATCGGAATCCTGATAAAAATCCAAGGTGTATTTTTAGGGGATCAGTTAATTGTTCATAGGCAATCAGGAAGTAGGAAATAGTCAGATGCAGAAAAATATGCTTTGACTTAGTCTTTTGATACACTGAACTAAAGACATGAGGACCACCTACATGTTGGTTGGATATGTACAACATGAATATGAACTACATGCATGTGGACAAAGTTCATTTCTTTTAATGTAAAATAATATTGACTGATGGTGGTAAATTATAAACAAATAGGAAAATATCTGACAGTTTACTCAGTCTTAAGGTTTTCTTTAAAGACATTAATAAAAGTAGAAACTTTTAGAGAGCATTAAAAGTCATCGAAATCTTGGAGAAATTTCTAAATACCTGGAAAATCTGTTTATAGATGGAAATATCTATGTATACCTAAGATGGCAATGTGGATTAAACAGGCAATGTATACCTTAGATCATGTGTTTAATATTTGATCCCAAGCAGGTGGTACTGCTTTGGAAATTTATGAAGTCAATATAATGTATAGCCCAGTTGAACAAGTACTACACTGTTTTAAGACAGGGATGAGACTTGGAGCTTTACTGTCCAATCTCACTTCCCGCCCTTTCTTTCTGCTTGTGACAAATTGTGGCCACCACCTCCCTGCTCTTGCTGCCATGCCATACCTTTCACGTTTATTCCCACACCTTTTCCACCAGAATGGGGTCTATTCTTTTAAAATTTGAAGTAAGACAACAAAAAGTTCTCTTACAAACAAGTTGGGTTTTTTATTGGTTGTTTTATTTATTTATGTTTCGAGTATTATCCCCTTTCCAGGTTTCCGGTTCACAAACTCCTATGTTTGTGTTGTCGTTCTTGTGACAATAGATCATAGTAACAGAACATTGATCAAGTGATAGGAATATCCAATGAGGAGGTGTCTTTCAACTCAGAACAACTTATAGTTGAATGTCAAATATTCTGAGTTACAAATGTGTAAATTAATGTTTTTTGAGAATATTCTGTCTTTTGACTATTCTACACAAAGATACCACTTAACTGAATTTGGTAGATGAAGAGTTTTCATTTATAAATGCATTATATCTTGATTTGAAATATGGCATTCCTTCAAAATTGACATGACCCTAAGAGGTACTACTAGGAAAAAAGAAAGGAAATAATGGGGAAATTTTATGTCTAGCTCTTGATCAGGGAACTAAAAACAATTGTCCAACGTTTTCTGTACTGAGTGACATGTGTATTTGTGGCATTTAGGGTGATTTGTGAAGAACAGTTAACCACAGCAGCCACAGGCAACATCTTCCTGGACAGTAGTAAGAAGATGCTCATTTCTTTAAAATTCAGCTTATAATGTTCTCCGATGCCAATGTACTTGCAATTTGATGAATAAATTCATTTCACTACTGAAGTTTATAATTATATTATGCTGATATAATTTTACTTTTTATCAATCATTTAGAAAATAATTTTAATTATAAACGATGTACTAAATCTGAAAAGAATCTCTCGGAAAATACATTCCAGCAATTTAAAAGACTTCATGTCATAATCATGAGTTCAGTATCCTTATTAAGTAAATAATGTTAAGCTAAACTATAAAAAATATGTAGCCATTGATAAGAATCTGAGTCAATACAGTAAGTTGCCAAAGTAAAACTGAGATTTCCCCAAAAAGAATTAACAAAAAATAAAAATCAACTTTTAAATTGTTACTTTATAGCAAATTTTAAGCTTTAAAAATGGAAAATGAAACAAGTGTATATATGTGTATGTACATATATTCATGTGTTTGTGTGTGACATATTTCTTCTAGCAAGGATCCACCTTCCATAGATTCTGCAATCACCCCAAACATCACTTTCTGGGAATCAAGCACTCAAATATGAACAAATAGATGTGTATGAGGAACAATTCTCATTTAAACTACTATACTATTCTTTGAAGAACTTCTATTATATGGTGTTTATAAAGTAATTGTCATAAAAAATCTATTGTAGCAATACTAATTTGCTAAGAAAAAATTCAATGTTCTTCTGAAAGAGTAGGAACTTATGCAAATCCCCTTGACCCCATCAGGCATTAGAATTATTCATACTCCATTTTCTACACTGTGAGAGAATATCTGATTCTTTTCTATTACCTTTGGCCTAGAGGCTGACCTTCTGACAAAGATATTCTCTGTGGGAATTATTTACTCCATCTCTTTCCTTTGTTAAATGCTGATTGCCCATTTTTGCATATACCATCATTTTCAAACTGCCAAATATTCCACGTAACTTTTTTTTTTAATATTCCAGAAATTTATTTATATCTGAAAACTTTCACCTCTCACCTGCAAAGTTTTGACTTAGGAATCAGCAAATGTCTTTATAGAAAATTGCAAATGTTTGATCATCACATACTGTATATATCTATCAACTGAACACGATGTATTCACGATGAAGTCATATTTTAAAGGGCTTATTTTTTAGAAAAAAACTGGCTGGTGTTAATAGTTTTAAAGTCTAATGTTCAGTAAAAGAAAGACCATTGCATAAAGATGATGGGTTTAGTTTCTCACTCTTTCCTTTACTAGATATTAACCCTTTGATTCTGATTACTTAATAGCTCTGAAAATAAACTTGTCAACTACATCCAGTGTCTTTGCTTCAAATTTTATACTATTTTTACCTATTATAATCTTTATAAACTTTTAAAATGTAGAACTTATATTTTTCCAACATAATATTTTATTGAATATTTCAGAAATTCACATTATACATCCTGTCAGTCCAAACCTTCCCAGGTCTACACACTTACCCTTGTGATATGTCTGCAAAAAATGGATGAGGAGGAAGAGAAGGCAAAAGGCAAAGGAGGAGGAGGAGGAGGAGGAGGAGGAGGAGGAGGAGGAGAAAGGGAACAAGAAGAAGAAAAGGAGGATGAGTAGTAGGGAGAGATGAAAGAAAGGAAGCAAACAAGAAAGTGAGCAAGAAAGTAAGGAAGGAATAAAGGAAGGAAGGAAGGAAGGAAGGAAGGAAGGAAGGAAGGAAAGAAGGAAAGAAAGAAGACAGAAAGAAAAAACAAAGAGACAAAGAACAACGAAATGTAATTTGTTTTTCCATACACTAACTATAGAGAAGACAAATTCCAAGTGCCATCCCCTTAAAAAATACTTTATTCCTTTCCTACCTGCAACCATGCCAGAAGAGAGCCATTCTTAACAGATTGTTTTAAGTTCCCTTCAGTGGCTTCCTGTCCATGATAAGAGGGTATTGGTGTTTAGAAAGTAGAAGTTGTCACAGGAGTCTCCTATGTCCATGGGCACCAACACAGCCCTCTGTCACAGTAAAGTTTAAGGATATCATCACAAAAATGCGTGGTACCCATGCCAAGAATGTCAGCATGGCATCCAGGACAACAAAAACCAAAGACACCAGTATGGTCCTGGGCAGCAGCCCTGTTCATGAGCACCAAAATGACTTTAGTTGACAGCACAGAACACAGACTTCCAACAAGGTCTTAGATGGCAGCTCAGACCACAGTGTCACTGGTGCTTTTGGAGACAGCACAGGCTATAAGGCATCAATCTCAGTAACCGATTCTTTTTTTTTTCCATTTTATTTCAGGGATTATAATGTAATAAAAAATTCCCCTCTTTCTTTCCTTCCTCTAAATTCTTCCATGTAACCACCTGCCCCATTGTTCCCTCTCCTAGCCCCTGCCTCACATAAGTCCCTCCAAATTTCCTCTGAGAAGGTGGAGGGCCCCTGGAAACTCTCACCCTGGCACATCAACTCTTCAGGGCTGTGTGTATCCTCTCCCACTGAGGCCAAACAAGTAGCCCTGTTAGGGGAACATTCCATAGACAAGTAACAACTTCAAAATGCCCTCCCTGCTCCCCAGTTGTTGGGAAAAACCACATGAAGATCCAGCTGCAAATCTGTTGCATATGTGTAGGAAACTTTCTCCAGTCTGTGTATACTCTTTGGTTGGTGGTCAGTCTCTGAAAGCCTCCAAGGGTCCAAGTTAGCTGACACTCTTGGTCTTCCTCTGAAGTTCCTATCCCTTTCAGGACCCTCAATCTTTGTCCCAACTCTTCCACAAGAGTCCCTGAGCTGCATCCAATGTTTGGCTGTGGGTCTCTGCATCTGTTCAGTAAGTTTCTGGGTGGATCCTCTTAGAGAACAGTTATGCTAGGCTCCTGTGTGCAAACATAACAGAGTATCATTGTTTGTGTCGGGGGGGATGGATCTCAAGTTGGGTCAGTTATTGCTTGGACATTTTTTCAGTCTCTGCCCCATCCCCATCTCTGTTTCTTATAGATAATATTTTGTGGGTGGTTGGTGTTCCTATAGTTCACTGGGGTTCCTGCTTGCTAGAGGAGTGTGTCCTTTGTAGGTTCAATATTCCCAGTGCTTTAAGTCTAAGCTCTGGTCACCCCAATTGATTCCTGGGAGCCTTCCTTATCACAGATCTCAGACACATCCTGAAGAAGCCCCACCCCACACTTCTACACCTGCCAGATTCAGATTTCTGTTGATTCTCCTGAACCTCTGACCCTCTCATGGGTCTCTCACACTTCTAATACTGAAAGCAACCCCTATTTTCTTTCCCATCTCCTCTTAGTACCTTATTTTTACACTAAGATCTTACGTGCCTAGCTGTGGATTACTTTCTGATTGGGTTGCTCATTTTGTGTTTGTGTGTGGGGGTCCTGTCTTCTTGATCCCTCTCAGCACAATCTGGTCTCTTGTGTTGTTGCTGCATTGTTTGTAAAAATGGAGCCTACAGATGAAGTCACTTTAATCAGGTACTAACTGAATGGTTAAGATACTAAAATAATCATTTATTTTATTCTCATGATTGTCGTTAATTTACCTGTGTGCTTTATTTTGGTCAAAATATTTTTTGGATAAAAAAACTATTAAGTGAATGGCTTATTAAATGCCAAGTTTTAAAAATTTAAGTTTTTTCTGCTGCCTGTGTCTTTTGCTTTCTCTACAAAGAATACAAATTATTATATCAATGCAATAGATGGATAGGTTAAAATGCAAATAAAGATCTCAACACACACTTATGACATCAAAAACATTGTGGCCAAGCATATATTTCTATTTGCCTTCACCTTACTGATTGACTCTCATGCCTTTTGTAAGGGATCAAGAGCTCATAAGCCAATCTGATTTAAGAATGATGATGATATTTAGAATAAAGTGAGATATATTTCAACTTATTTTTAACAGCTGTATGTTTGAAAATAGAGAGCAATTGAGGAAAGAGATTTTTGGAGAAACTCCATGTGTGATATTTGTGGATAGATAGTCCCTTAAAGAATATCTTTCTTTAAAATAGAAATGAAGGAGTTTATAATAACTAAGCCAGTGGAAATCATTCATCAATTCAATTTAACCTTTTGAAAATTATAAGCACTGTAAAATAACAAAGCATAGATTAGAAAGACTGAAAACTAACAAAATTTTAAAACATATCACATTTTCTAGCAACATTTTAAATCAGAACTCACTTTATGCTAATTATTGAGTATAGTCATTTACAAAATAAAAAAAAGAATAATGGGGTAAAACTCTTGATGAAACATCATGCCTATTATTGATGAAAATAACATTATGTTAGCATTTAGTGTTGAAGATACACAATGTATTATTTACATCTTCAAAAACATTTAATTAAACCAATTAAATGTGTAATGTTATTTTGAACTTCTAAAATTACACTACCACCCTCCAAACATACAAGGAAAATAGCATAAGACAAAAAGTGGATTAAGAAAAATATCTTTATTATTATTAGTGTCTGTATACATCTGTGTATGTATGTGCTGCGTGAGGCTGTAGGTCTGTGAGAATGAACATATACATGTCACAGATTCTGTGATGGAGTCACTAGACAACTTTTAGGAATCAGTATTTAACTTCTACTGGGAGCTTCAGGAAAACTCAAGTATTCAAGTTTGTATACGTGCATCTGGGTGGCCCAACACTTAAAGAACCAAAGATGTAATATAATTCGATTATTATGTGTGTAACTGTTGCACATTATAGTTTCATACCTTGGTGTTAACCAAAGTTTAGTTTTGAACATTTGCTCTAATCTTAAATATTTGATATTTAAGACTTTTGATTGTTTTGAAATAATATATATCAGGAAAACTGAAAAGCCACCATGCCTTCTAAACACGAGTGAATACTCTGAAAATATGAGGCACAACAATTATTCTCCTCAACTTTTCTATTCCTTGTGACCTGGTCCCAAAACTGCATAATTGTTCACCGTTAGGATATTCTAGATCATGAAGCAAATTTGTCATATACAGTTTATAGCCCCCTATTAAAATCAGTCTTTGAAAACCTGTGTATTCTACCTACTATACTTTTAATTATTACATGAGTACTTTTGAAATGTTATAGATAACTAAATTCAATATTAGCATGAGCTAGCACCAGAGAAAGTTCCCAGAAATTCTCCCAATTTCATGGAACCCCTCCATAATGTTGTCGCTCGTATATTGAAAAGGTGTCAAATTTTACTACTTTCTTTGTTTTGAAATGAAAATAATTTAATGGCTGTCACTATATTGAAATATTTTATTGGATGAGACTTGAGAGAGTTTTCCCAGGATCACCATTTCTAACCCATCCACACATCCCATTCAAACTATCCCATTAAATTGCAATTTATATTTACTTAGTATATTAGGTAGTAAGAGCGAAAATCTGTTTATTAATAATGGAAAACGGGAGAACTTTTAAATGATATTTAATTTTACATTAGTTTTACAAATAAATCTGAATGCCTCATTTCGTAGATAAACTAACTGATACTAGTATAAACTCGAAGTTAAATGTCTAACGTGCACTATTCTTGTATTAAATAAGTGAGCTCTAGTTATCAAATTCCCCCCAAACAAGCATAGGATGTCAAGTCATCAATCTAGTCTGTGTTTTAGAGTCTTTAGAAGCACTAGTTTGTAGAGAAATCTCTGTGCACTGTATTAAAGCAATCACCTATCAATAAAAATCTGATTGGGCAATGATCTGAGGCAGGATTAGAAGATAGGACATTCTGCAGAGAGAGAGAGAGAGAGAGAGAGAGAGAGAGAGAGAGAGAGAGAGAGAGAGAGAGAGAGAGAGAG